>NW_024527599.1:3073056-3122857 GCF_017590135.1 Pyrgilauda ruficollis
GGGTGCGGGCGCTGCGGCGGAGCCCCGTGCGGGTGCTGCAGCCGCAGAGCCCCGCCGAGCCGCCGCCGTCGCCTCCGCCCGCCGTGGAGCGCGGCGCGGCCGCGAAGGGGCTGTGGTACGAGAAGGCGGCGCCCGGGGACCGCAGGCTGGGGTGAGCGCGGGGAGCGGGACCCGGCCGGGCTGAAGGTACCGGGAGGGTACCGGGGAATTGTTGGGGTGGAAGAGAGATTAAAGCCCGTCCTGTACCACCCCTTGCGTGGGCAGGGACACCTTCCCACAGACCAGGTTGTCCAAGCATCATCCAGCCTGGCCTTGGACATTTCCAGGGATCCAGAGGCAGTCACAGCTGTACTGGTGTCATGGATTGACCTGTGCCAGGGCCTCAGCACCCTCACAGGGCATTCCTCCCCAGTATCCCGTCTAATCCTGCCCTCTGGCAGTTTAAAGCCATTCCCCGTTGTCCTGGCACTCCAGGCCCTTGTTGCAGTCCTTCACCAGCTCTCTTTCAGGTGCTGAAAGGTGCTCTGAGGTCACCCCAGAGCCAGCTCCTTTCCTCCCAGGACAGATCATCCCTCAGGTCACCTTTGTGACCTCCCAGAGAAGCTCTCAGGGGCTGATGAAGGTCAGACTAAAGGTGTTGTGAACATCACAGCCACATTCTCTGAATAATTTCTCCACAGAAAAGTGGTGACTATCGCCAAGTCAAAGAAGTTTCGGGATAATCACGGGAAGGTTCTGCTGGAGGGGCACAGGCTGATCAAGGATGCACTGGAGGCAGGGGCTGTGCCACAGACACTCTTCTTCAGCACCGTGGGGCACCTGAAGCTGCTGCCTGAGGCAGAGATAAAACGAGCCAGCTTGGTTAAGGTGAAATTTGAAGACATTAAGACCTGGTCTGACCTCGTGACTCCTCAGGGGCTTCTAGGTAAGTTGCCTCTGAAACAGTTGCAACACTGCCCAAAGGAAAACTTTTCATATTTAGGATAATGACTCTCTTAATAATCTTTCCTTACACATAGCACTGCTGGAAAATAAGTTTTCCTTGCCAAGTGACAAACTCTGCTCAAACTTCCTTTAGGTGGTGTTTTTCCTAACACTTCCTCCAGCACATCTTTAGTGAGATTTGGGCCAGCTCTCTCAGAGCAGGCCTCTCCTTGGGGTGGGTCAGTCATAAACCTGTCACACTTCATTTCCTCAGGCATTTTTTCCAAGCCTGACCCTGCCAAGATGTCCTACCCTGCAGCTCAGCTCGCCAACTCCCTGCCACTGCTCCTCATCTGCGACAACATCCGAGATCCAGGAAACCTGGGCACTATTCTGAGATCTGCAGCAGCAGCAGGCTGTGAGAAAGTGCTGCTCACCAAAGGTAAGAGAAAAGTTTGAGTAGCCTGGGGGTAAGGCAGGGAACGAGGTGCTTGAAGATGTTCACCAAAGCTCCTAAGGAGTGGCTGGCATGGTTGGCTGCAGCTCTGAATCCCACCTTTGTGGGGATCCCTGTGCTGTCACTGTTTCTCCCTGTTTCTTCCCAGGCTGTGTGGATCCGTGGGAGCCAAAGGTGCTCCGTGCAGGCATGGGGGCTCATTTCCGTGTGCCCATCCTCGCCAGCCTGGACTGGGAATCTGTTCCCACCAACCTCCCTGCGGGCACCCAGGTCTGCGTGGCCGACAACAACGACCCCGGCGCTGCGGCAGGGAGCACATCCCTGCCCAGAGGGGCTGGCAGGGCTGGCTCTGCTCCTGTGAAATCCAGCCCCAAGGCTGCTCCTGAGCACGAGGATGAGGAGGGAGCAGCAGTCCCAGAGCTGGCTGCACAGCATTACTACGAGGACTGGGCACGGGCCCCGGTGGCTGTGGTGATCGGAGGGGAGACCCAGGGCCTGAGCCTGGCTGCACTGGGGCTGGCAGCCAGCACGGGGGGGAAGAGACTGCTCATCCCCGTGGTGCCAGGCGTGGACAGCCTCAACTCTGCCATTGCTGCTGGCATCGTGCTGTTCGAGGGCAAGAGGCAGCTGCTGTGGAGGCACAAGCAGGAGGATGGCAGGCAGAAGTTGCCCGTGCCAGGCTGAACTGTTTGGTTCCTTGCATTTGGTTCCTTGAGGGTTAATAAAAGAGCAGCTCGGGCTGTTTGGTTTGTAGTAAATGAGTATTTAAGGCTGGAGAGTGCTGGATTGAACGTGTGGCTTCCAGTGGATGTGGTGGCCACACGGTGATGCTAGAGAGAAGGGAAGGGCCGGGTAGCAGCGCTGGCCTCACCTCAGCCGCTCCCTCCCTGCTCCAGCCCTTCCATCCAGGAGATCCATGGAGACCTCAGATCCCTGTATGTGCTGGCCCAGCCAGGCTGCTGCTGACAGCCTGTGTCCTTCCCAGCCTGGCTGCTGGCTGTGGTTTTGGGTCACAAAGAGCAGATTGCTGCTGCCTGAACGGGTCCCGCCTGTGCTCCAACAATTCCTCCAACCCTGCCACGGCCAGGCTGGCCGGGGGTGGCTGTGCTGTGGGGTGTCCCAGCTCCAGCACTCCTGCCCACACTGCTGGGAGGGGCTGGGCTGCTCCTGGAACTGCTCCCCAGTCAGTTCATCACTGCTGGACAGGGGAACCCCTGAAACGTGCAAAACACAGCCTGGGTTTATACAGGCCGAGCTGGCGGCAGTTCCCAGCTCCCGGCAGGGCGGGAAGCTGCAGCAGGATAAAAGAGGAGGCCGTAATCCTGCCATGGCTGACTAATGAGCTGAAAGGGAGAAGCAGTGGCTTGCACAACACGGGCTATTCAGGTTGGGAACGCCCCAGTGGCTGCCAAAGGGCTCCCTCCCTCCTGGGGAGCTCCGGCCAATGCCAGCACAGCAGCACAGGCCGGGGCTGTGTGAGCCCAGGGGGATCACACAATTCCTGGAGCCACCTATCCATGGGGTCGGGCTCCTCTTCCCCCACACAGGTTTCCTCTCTCTGAGGACACAGCAATCGGCACCTCCGGGACGAGGTCATTGTAACAGTTTTATTACAAAGTTCCAATCACCATGTACAGTTTTTACAATGTCACTTTTCAAGGGCTCGGCTGTGCTGCTTGGGTTAGGGAGGGAGGGTTTTTTTCTTACGGTTTGGGAGGGGGTTTTTTTGGTTATTTTTTTTAAAGAACAGCACCATTAACGGTGAGTTTGGGACACACCTACGAAAAACAGCTCAATCAACTAACACAGAGGGGAAAGGACAATTCATACCAGAGAGAGGGACGAGAGGGGACAGGGAGAGCACAAGGAATAGACAAAAGGTGAGGGCAGCCCGGTGGTGATCCTCCTCCTGGCTCAGAGTGGGAGGGACAGAGGGAATACCCACCCATGGCAGGGGGATGGACCCTGACACAACAGCCAGCGCTGCCTAAGGCTGTCGGTGCTTGGAGTGGGGGGTGGAAAACCCACAAGGGAAGGTCTCACCCCCAGGAGGAAGAGCTTGGCTGTGCTGTGGTCTTTCAGAGGTTGTCAGCAGTTAAGACTTTGTCTTGGCCTTGTCAGGGCACTTTCGTGGGAGAGAAAGAACTGGCCAGGGGCGATGGGGACAGTTTCCTTATTGCTTCCTGGAAGTCATTTAGTCAGCAGGGGTGGTGAGAAAGAAAAGAAGGGGGGGAGGAGAAAGAAAAGAGCCCCAAGAACCCCACCCACTGCCTGATGCATACGTTGGGAAGAACACCATGCAAAAAGATTTGCCTGCTAGCTAGTGCCATGTATAAAATAATGATACGGTAACAGTTCTGGCCTGGTTATTAGAGAATATATCACCATGAAGCACAAGCGAAGTCTCCAAACGCCAACAACTCCCTGCTGAAAGTGCATCTCAAGGAGTTTGCTTAGGAGAAGGATTCACTGCGTAAAACAAGGCACCACAAGAAGGTTGGATACTGGGTCGGGCGTGAGGACACGCTGGAGAATCCACAAGCGGCGGAAGAGAGACCTAGTTTTAAATAACGTCTGTTGGCACAGGGCCCCTTAGATGGGCTCGGGTTTTAGCTTGTCTGCTAAAAAGTCGCTGACAAAGGCTTCCACGATTTCAGGTGTGATCTCCTCCACATCCATCACGTACTTGGCCCGGGCTGACATGTCCAGGATGGTGAGCAGGGGTGCAGCCTCGGGCAGGTTGGTGTAATCCCGCAGGGAGTCGGTCATGTCGTCCTGGAGGCCAAAAGGAGAAGGACAAAGGAGTCAACAGCAGAGCCAGGAGAGCAGGAGCAGTTTGCTGCTGCCACAGTGGATCCCAAGAGGCTGGGCCTTGCACCAGCACTGCAGTACCACCAGCATACAGGCAATACCCATCTTGGTTCCTGCTCTGCTTGTGGTTTGCGTCAAAACCAAACTGGGTTGGTTTATCCCAGGCTGGAATGGGACATACACTCCTCCAACCCAGAGGCACTGCTTCCAGACTGACCTGCTGTCCCCAGAGCCTCTGGGACATCCACAGTTCAAAGAACTGGGGACAAGTGCTGAATGTGGGGACTGCCAGCTCTGCCAGCACAGCCACGGCCTCGCTGCTCACCAAGGGTGGGTACCAAAGGGACCCAAGTGCATGCCCAGAACAAAGCAAAGAACGGGAACGGGATGAAGACTTGTGCTTTGAGCCAACGATGAGACCCCACCAGCAGGTCCCCGTGTCTGGGCACACACAGCAGCAGCAGGCTGCTTGCAGGGGGAGAGGACTGCCCTCCCCTCACCCAAGCAAGGCTCAGCTCTGGGCAAAGGCAATAATTTATCCCTCCCAAGGCTGCGGGATGCAAAGAGCCGGCGCTGGCGCGATTCATCACCGAGCCCACAATGCGCCGCACCCGCAGCGGGGCGTTCCTGCGCGCCCCTTCCGAGGGGCAGGAATGGAATCCATCCACCTGGTTGGCGGCCGGGGCTCTGCAGCGCGTGGCGGCAGCGCTGGGGAGCTCGGCTCGCGCCTCCCCTTCCTTTGCAGGGGTTTCTGGCGCAGCTGGACCACGTGGCTGGAAGGGCCAGCAGGGCTGGGCTCGTCGCCTCAACCGCCCCCCACCCAGGTGTCGGGACGCCTCATCCTTTATTTACAAAGGCACCAAGGAATATTTTTAATCAATGCAAAATCGGTCCAGACGGTGCTGGGAGAGCAATGGGAGGCGCCTGCTCCGGCCATGGCCGGGCTGCTTTGTGCGTGGGGGCCAGCGGAGCCCCGGGGCCAGCGCTCCCGGCTATTGAGGTGACGGATGAATGGGATGTGCCGGACGCTCCCCATTCTTCGGGCCGGCCGCCGCAGGGCCGTCGGGAGCTGCATGAATAGCAGCAATGTTTCAGCTACAGCCGGCAAGCCAGGCTCTGGGGGAGGGGGGAAGGTCCCAGACCCTCCCAAAATAGCCCTTTCCAACAAGGGACTTATTCAAGGGTGCAGGGCTGAGCTGGGATGCTCAGAGACCCGTTACGGTGGTGGGAGCGGGAGCGGCTGCACACAGGGGCCCAGGGGGCTGTGGGAGGTGGCAGTGGGGGCCTGGCTGGCTGGGGGGGCCTGGGTGTGGCAGTGGGGACCCTTTTGTCACAGGGCGGCTCCGGAGGGCTCCGCGCATGGAACGCTGCGGCTGTGACGTGGGCGTGCGGGGACGGAGCAGGCGCAGCGGCTGCCACCTGCCCAGGCCCTGAGCAGTGATGTGGGAGGGGAACTGCAGGCCTGGGGGTGCTGGGAGCTTTTTTGACACAAAACCTTAGTTTGCCAGAGTGCAGCAAGGCAAAGTGTCTGTGCAGGGGAAAGGGAGGCCAGAAGTCCTCCAGTTTTCCCATTTCCCATTCACTCCAGCACATCTTTGACTCAGAGCACTGCAGCCTGCACATGCCTCAAATACCATCCCAGCCAAGAAAAACACGGTCAGCTCAGGGAAACAGCCAAAATTTCACTGGCTGGGCCAGGCTGAAACTCAAACCCTGTTCCTCTTCCCCTGCCCAGCCACTTTCCTGCCTGCACAGCCTCAGGGTTGAGCAGGCAGCAGCCCCAGCATGGCAGCTCCACTCCCTCCCACTGCCCCACTCTGCCTGTCCCTCTCCCACCTTTTGGAGCATCTCTGAGCAAACCCTTTGCTAGAAGTAATATCCAGCAAGGAGAGCACAAACTGAGCCAGGCCTCAAGTCTGGCTTTGCTCTGTGCTGCCTGACATCTGCAGTAGCTCCGTGCCTCAGTTTACCCCCTGAACAACAACAACAGCAGTACCCAACTCAGCTCAGTCCCCATACCCAGCAGGACACAGCCCTGTGCTCTCCTCTCACTTACCTCACCCGCCACAAAGAAGAGCAACGGTGCCTCCTCCTCTTTGGCTTTGTACTTGGCTATGATTTTTTCAGCTATGGGCTGAATCAGTTGTTTCGCCGCCTCCGACTCCCCGTCATCCTCTGAATCTGCAGGGTACGGGGTTGTGGAGACAAAACAAAAGGAGGCAAGGCAAAAAAAGGAAGTTAGGATCAAAGGATGCAAACGGGCCACGCGCTGGCAGCTCTGTCCCATGGCAGCACCACGCAGGAAGCCGGAGCCCGGATGCGCCCACGGACTTCAAAGGCTCTGGAGGAATCAGGGAGCAGCTGAAATGCACTGCAGGGAAACACCGAACTGAAGAGCAACTCCTGCTCCCCAGATACTCCACTGCTCGCTCCCTGGTGCTGTTGGTGATGTGCAGGGACAAACAGGCACAAAAAAGCTGCTGTGTGGTTCGAGCATGTTTTGAAGACCAAACAAAGGCACTGATCTGAGGCTGCTGCCACCCCTGCTCGTCACCCACTGTCCCTCTGCCTCGGGATGGCTGAGCTGCAGCTTTACTGCTCCAGTCTCAGCGCTGTGAAGGCAGCTTTGATTTGACAGAGGTAGGGCAGAAAGAGATGGCAGCATCAATCAAAAGCCAGCCACCACTGAAGTTCAAATAGTGAGCTGGGAAGAGGAGAGTCTGTGTCCTTGGGAAGCGTGGAGATTAAAAGATTCCAATTCGGGGACAACTTTTAGGCATTAAAGGAAGAAAGCAGAAGAGAGCCCCTTGTCTCCTCTCGTGGTCCCTGATGTAACCACCACGACAGGCCCAGCCCCAGCTGGGACAAGCCATGCCCATGCCAGGAAAACTCTCTGCCCTTGCTTCACACATCCCTGTCCTCCTCTCTGGCTTCTCCAAGCAAAGCAGGAGATTCCAGAGATGCTGCACGCTGGATTTCAGGGTCTGTCCTGCGTGCAGGGCAGTGATAAATACACCGAGCTGCGGGGTGTCTGCAGGGATTGCTCTTCCTACAAACATCAGCTGCTGGCAGCGCTCCAGGCAGCCCTGCACACTCTGGCTAACCCAGCCCTAACCCCTCTGGGGAAGGAGGTACATCAGTCAGGATTTATTCAGCACCAGCACTTGCTAAGCCTGCCTTCTTGTGGGGATGTTGCTGCCTGTGCAATGCAGGCACTGGTCTGCTGGGGGGTCTCCCAGCAAGACAAAGCTGGCCAGGAGCCCCCATTCCCAGTGCCTGCCTTGCTGCAGCACCAGCTGCCTCTCTGCCCCAGCACATCACTGGTGGGTTTCATCATGACCATCCACCCCCAAAAGCACCGAGCAAGAGCCCCAGCTGTTCTCCCCTGATGAGCTGTTTGCAGCAAGGTGATAGAAAAACTTTGCTCAGAGCAAGATAAAAATAACTCTTTCCAGAGGCCTGCAGCGCCAGCCCCAATCCATCAGGCTTGGCGTGGCCAGCCGGTCCTTCCCGTGTGAGGAGAGGATTTTTGGCTCTGTGCTCACATCCCCTGCTGGGCTCTGCTGAATAAATAACCAGGGTCAAAAGGAAATCTGAAAGGGAAGAAGGAAAGGAGCGAGGGCCATGTTATCAGAGCTGCAGAGGAGTGTGTGCTGCTCACAAAGGGCACACGAGGAAGCGGGACATGAGCCCTGCCCTGGGCCAGGCACAGCACCAGCAAGGCAAGGGGGGCTTCTTCAGCACACCCCCCAAACTCCACACAGGGGACAGCTGCACCCCCTCAAGAGCCCAGGACCCCTCAATTCCCTCCCTGGGATATTGTGGGCACTCCAGTGCTGCCCACCCAGGGCTCAGCCTGCAGCACAGCTCATCCCAACCATGCCCTTTCCTGAGTTGTGTCCATTGCTGGCAGGGAAGCAATGAAGAATGAGCCATCTGTAGCTCTAGGCCTGTTTCTACTGCAGATAAGCTTCATGTGTGGGTTAGCAGTGAAAGGACAGGAACTTTGGGGAAAAACTTGCCCTGTCCTGCAGCCAGGGGAATTGGGGAAATCAAGAACCAGCAGAGCATGAAAGGATGCTCTGACTGTCACAGCCCTGCTCAGCTATTGGGGAAATCAAGAACCAGCAGAGCATGAAAGGATGCTCTGTCACAGCCCTGTTCAGCCCAGGGACTCAAGCCCTGAGCTTCAAGCACAGATCTATAATCCCTTGCACAGACACTTCTCCTGACTCCTCTGTAACATCACATGTGCCTGAAGTCCCTGCTCCAGAAAGGCTTTTCCCATCTCCACCACCACCAGCTGTGACAGTGTATTTCTCGTACTCCCAACAGCTCATCAGCATTCCTATCCACAGCCACCACCACACCTTTGTTATGACAGCTCCTCTGTGCTGCCAATCGCTGCTCCACTGCATCCCAGGGTGGTGTGCGGGAGCTGCAGGAGCCCCGTGGGCACACCAGGCTCTGGCAAACCCCTGTGAGCTGCTGTGGTACAGGAAAGGGGCTAAAGGGCTTCCACAGGGAGCTCTCTCCCCCCACTGGCCTTTCTTCCTGCACACAGTGATGGAAAATGGAAATGGAAGTGATATCCCTTCCCAGGGTGGGACCTTGTCATCACCAGAAGCAGGTTCCCAGACCCGTGGCCAGCTCTAGCCAAGCTGGCAGGCTGCCCAGCCCCCTTCCCCAGCACAGGCTCTGCTGTCACAGCAGGGATGCTCCATCCATACCTACAAAGAGAACGAGGCAGGGGCCCTCATTCAGCTGCACGGCGTTGGAGTCTGTCAGCTCCAGCACAGGCTTGGGGTGCCAGGGGAACTCGCGGCACTCGACGTCGTTCAGCACCTCCACCCTGCCCTGCCGCGTGATCACCTCTCCCTTGGGGTCCAGGACGATGAGAGTGGGGATGCCTGCAATGGAAAAAAACAGAGAGGGGGATCAGCCAAAGCATGAATGACCAGCAAGGGTGTGGGGAGAAAGGCCTTTTCCTATGGCCTGTGGCTCTGGCAGGAGCCCAGCAAGCCTCCTGCCTCTGCGCACCTCGCCCAGTGGGGATCCAGCTCCCTGGATCCTGTTTCCGTCCTACACAGCACTGTGATTCAGGAGCCAGAGCAGGAAGCTGGCAGACAGCTCTGGCATTGCCTGCCTCTCCCTGCCCAGCTGCTGTCTGGTGCCCACGGATGCAAATCCCACCATACTATCCAGGGACCCTCCCTCTTGCACCACCATCCCAGTGCCCAGAAGTGGCTGCCTCTGGAAGAGCCCAATTCCCAGGAACTCACAAGGCCTGCAGACAGCAGTGGCCAGGAAGCAGGGTGTGTTCCTTCCCAGAAGAACACCATGTATTTTTGCCCCCACAGCCCTCCAGCACTCTGCACTAATGGCCCAGCCATTTCCACAGCACGTCCCTCTGGAGACTAACAGAGCTGTGCAGGAATGTCCAGGTCTACAGGATCCTGGCAGGATGTGGCTGTGGGGATATCCAGGGATGGTCTGGCCCTTGGGAAAAAGCAGCATTTTGCCCTGAGCTATGGGGCTGAAAAGTTCAGTCATAAAGGAGAAGCTTTGTACAGGAGGTGAACAGAGTTGCAGCACAGACACAGCACAAGCCACAAATCAAATGTCACTGTCAGTGGGGCAGGTTGGCCATCAGCTGGTGACCATCCCATCTGATAAAGCACCGGCTTTCCGGCCACAAAACAGCCACGGGTGGGTCAGCAGGAGTGGCTCACGTTGGTGACTTCATCTGGAAAGCACACCATTCCTCTGTCATCAGCGAGACAAAGAAACATCCCACAAGGAAGGAAGAGGGGACAGCGGGATCGGGCCCAAGGGACAAATGAAGTGACCAACGTTAGTGCCAAGTGCTGCTGTCACTGCTCATCACCTGGGCTTTGCCCTGCTCCCTCTGCAGCATCTCCTTCACCCAGCAACACCCCTGGCAAGCTGAGGCAACTCAAACACTCCTGCCCTTCATCCCAAGGTTCATTTTAAAGCTCATTCCTCAGAAATTCCCTGCAGAGCCCTTCCCTGAGCAGGGGGCACACAGCGCGTGTGCCGCTGCCAGGCTGCTGGCACCGTGCACTCCCGTGTTTGTCCAACAGTGAGTTACTCACAAACCTTCTGAATCGGAGGCATTTCTCTAGGAAATACTCGGCCATCTGTGTGTCCCAGCCTGCCTGCAGGTCCAGGCGAGCGGCCGCATTCCCGGCATTCCAGCCCGGCGCATTCCTGCCTGCGCTGGGGCTGGTGCTAAGCAGCAGTGCAGGAACCCGCCCAATGGCTGAGCCTGCAGATCCTTAGGGTACGCCAAGAAAATCATTTTGTATCACAAAAAGGCTTATTCATTACCTGCTGGTAATTCAGTGTAGCCCCAGGGCAGGGATGGGTTAAACAGACTGGAAGGAATTGGGAAATCTCAAACTGGCCCTGCCCTCACAGGCACAAAGTGCTACTGACACCAGGAGAAGCACTGGATTGGGATTTTGGTCCTTTTAGGATTGCCAACCCCACCCCAAACGCCTGTTTTTCCATCCATTTCCATCCATGATACATGAGGGACAGGCTTCTCAGGTCATCAGTCAGCCTGAGCAGCACTCCCAGGCAGAGGTTTCAAATAAGCTTTGCTGATCTGGGAAAATTAAGGGCTCCATTTAGACACAGATTGCTGTGATTCTGCAGCTATCAAGGATTTCATCCGCTATTCAAAGCATTCCTTTAGACTTCATCTAATTTGCATATGCAGATGACCCCCACCCTCCCCCCCAATACCACTGAACTTCCAACTGCACATACAAAACTGAATCAGAAAACAGAATGTTTTTAAAGATAATTCCCATCCCCATCTCCTCAGGTCACCTTTGTGACTACTCCTCTAAAAGACACACCCTGTTTCCAGGGGACACAGACCTGCAGGACCAAGGAAACCATCCTTAATGTTATTCACACCTGCTAACCCAAATAATTCCCCCTCCCCACTCATCCCAGCCACTATTTGTTATTTTAGTTCCTTTTGGGGGATTTGGTAATTGCCTTAAGTCATAACACCAGAATTTACTTATCAAGAAGAATCAGCGATCAGACACTGCAATGAATATTGTATAAGCTTGGATGAGAATTAGCATAGACAGCCTTGGTTGGATTTTATGCACTAGAAAATGGATTTGGCTCCCACGGGGCCAGCATTTTATGAAAACACAGGGGCCAAATGGTTTGTTACCGAACCTGACAAGGCATTTACATATTTATATATTAAACCCCAGACCCGACATTGAAATCTCATCTGCATGAAGTCTGTTGGGTGAGTAATCACAACCTAAGTGAAGCAAACCCCACTCCAACCACAGCACAGGTGGTGCATTTCATTGCTGTTTTTTCACTCTTTCAGAAGAAAGCTCCAGAAATCTCCTGTAGCAGTGATTTCCAGGCTGTGAGGGTGACCTGTGAGTGTCTGGGCTAAAGCATAGGGAAGGAGAGAAACCGTTTTTGGAAGGGATTGCAAATCCCAAAGAGACACCACAGAGTCCAGGGCGAATATTGGGGAACTCGTGAGATACACAACAACAAGGGGGGATTCCTATCAAAGCACCAAATTTATCACTGCTCCCCATCCCACTGGAAGGAGAGCTAAGGCCAGGAGATTTCACCCAGGGCAGGACTGGGAGCTGCCTGCACAAAGGGGAATTATTTCTAAGCAGCCACAACACAAGACATGACTCTTTCTCAGAACAGCACTGCACCCAGAAGTAATTTACTAGAGGTGGTAGGGTACAGCCTCTGAGTGCACATGAGTTATGAATAGAGGCATTCAAAGTAAACCCAAATAAAGGCCTATAACTCAACTTGCATTTTATACTGAGTTTTTAAAAGTTGTAGGAGCCAACACAGGACTAAATCAACAAGAGATTTGACTCTCTTGCTACTTTCCAATACTCAGGAACTTAAAGCAGACAGGGAAGACAAACTCTTGTGTTGTTTTAGTACCCAGCCTTCAAAAAACAGAGGGAAACCTCCTCATGCTGTGCTTACAACCCAAGCACCAGGATGGTAACCTGGACACTCTCACTGATCATAGGTGCAGCTCCAAAGAGAGCTTTCAGAGAGGCAGCATCAGAACCATGAGTGTGGGACATGCAGATGTGGTTACACAGATCTAATTTTTCATTTCAGTGGAATAACCTAATGTGGTGATGAGCAGAGCCCATGACATCCAGCTCTGTTTGCAGGAAGCTTTTGTCCCAGCTGGTGTGAAAAGCCTGACTGCAAACAGGCAGGCAGCCCCAAAATCTGCATGGAGCTGAGATTCAGGGACAGAGGAGGGATTGGGGTGTAGGGGAACAGCCAATATTTACATTTGCAGGTCGGCACACAACAAAGAGAGATACCTTTAAGAAGGCTGGAATTGTAGGGAAAGCTGTTGTAACTGTTTCCCTGGCTACAGCATGCCTGGTGCTCAAGTATCCATGTCTGGACACCTTATTTACAGAAAGTCCCAGTGAAACTGGCAGCAGTCCTGCAGCGCTGGGCTGAAACCAGCACTGGAGAGGGTTGTGAGTGGGCTGGGAAAAGACTGCTGAATTTGGAAAGCTCTCACCTCATGGGAAGGTCATTAAGCAGCGAACTGATGGCTATTTAAAGCAGGCTGATGGTTATTCTTGGGCTACGGTCAGGGACCAGGGCTGAGTGGCAGCACCTGAGCTCAAGGAGGGATTATTTCTCCTGTCACTCTTCCCAAAAGTCCTCGGCCTCCTTTGGCAAAACTCCTCCTTCCCTGCAGACCACATGAACATTCTGCCAGCTGCACCCACCTGGACAATATGAAGCTGAGTCAGGGGAGGTTTAGGTTGGATATCAGGAACAAATTTTTCACCCAGAGGGTGGTTGAGCACTGAAAGAGCCTCCCCAGGGAAGTGTTCACAGCACCAAACCTGTCTGAGTTCAAGAAGCATTGGGACAAAGCTCTCAGGCACAGGGTTGGATTGTTGGGTGTCCTACACAGGGCCAGGAGTTGGATCTATGATCCTGATGGGTCCCTTCCAACTCAGCATAATCTGATTGTCTGGCATCACACAGAAACAGATGAGGAACAGCCACATTGCAGCAGGACCCTTTAACCACAGGGAGAAACTATTTGTACATACATGAGATCTCCTCACCAGCCAGTCACCTTGGACACCTCTGTGCTGCAGTCTGTCCCCTGCAGGAACAAGGTGCCAGCCCCCAGGAAGGCTGCTGTGAGCTTTTATCATCTTTGTGACTCTTTGAAGCCACCCAGACACACAGAGTCTCTCCCTGCCCCTGTGAGCAGCCAGGGCTGCTGGAATTCTGGCACTGGCATGTACAGTAAAAGCAAAGCCATGGTTTATATCAAACACTCTCTCCTTTGTAATTCATGTCACTAACATAAACCAGATGCCATCTTCCTCAGCCCCTTCACAGAACGACGGTCTGCCTTTGCATTACATAAACCAGCAAGAAAATGAAATTTAAACCTTCAAGAAATAGCAAAAAAATAAATAAATCAGTAATTAGACAAAAAACATCCAAGCCAAAAACAGCTTCCAAGTTTCCAGGAAGAATTAGGTTGTTTATGGAAGTCCTGTTTCAACTAACAGCCTGCCTGGCAGGTGGTAGGAATGTGAGTTTGTGGAGAGCAGAAACATGAAGCGGCTCTGCCTGGGGCACTGTGCTTTGCTTTGCTGTTTTCTTGGTTTAGTTAAACAAGAGGAGACATTACAAATACTCAACAAAAGGAGGGGGGAGAAGGAGATCTGTGCCTCAGAGTGGCCTTTCCTACCTTGGATGCCGTAGAGTCGGTTCAGGCGTGACCGTCTGGCCTCGTCGGCGTAGGGCACGGCCACCCAGGGCATCTCACTGAAGTACTGCTTGAAGGAGTCCTCTGACCTGTGCAAGGGGAACAGGGCATGGCACGCAGAGCCCTCCACTTGCCAGGGCTCCTTCCTCATTAAAAACCTGGCTTGCAAAGCCCTTTATGCCTCCCACCAAAATCTATCAGCTGGGAGAGAGTTATACCAAATTTAAAGCCCTCAGTCCTTCATGAAGAAGTCCACTGTGTATTTTTCCCCAGTAAAATATTTCAAATTCTCCAGGGCATCTGAATGTCAACCCAGCTCGAGCATCCTTCAGACCCCAGAGCCACAAGGCACAAAGTGAACACAGACCTGCTCCTGCTGACCCCACTCTGCACTTCCCCACTGGGCAGAGGGAAAGGACTCAGGCAGCCTTTCTGATGCCACAGCCAACCTGCTCTGCCTGCACGGGGTGTCAGTGCTGCCTCACCTGTCTGCACTAACGAAGAGGATCTCAAACTTCTGGCCTGCCTCCTTGATTTTCCTGTAGGACTCCACCAGCACCCTCGTGAGGCTCCGGCACGGCGGGCACTGCAAAACACAAGCATAAGGAGGACATTGTCTCCTCCTCAGGACCAGCCCCACACCCAGCAGGGCCAGGTGACCCAGTGACCATGAACTGGTGTGACCTCATCTTTGCTGCAGTGCCTGAATGTGCCTGGGGTTTATGATCTGTAAGTTACCAACAAAACCTCTTCCACTTTCACAATCTGACCACTCTCCCCCTTACAGGGCCAGCTGAGGATGACAGGCCACTGCAGTGCTGATGATCAAAGCATCTTAAATTCTCTTAAATTCTTCAGCACCAGCCAGCCTGGGGTCTTTACTTTCCTGAGCCCACTCCAACTGCTCTGCACAGCACCTCCTACTCACCCAGTGTGCGGAGAAATAGACCCCGACGTGAGAGCCCTCCAAGGCACTGCTGTCCAGTGTCTGCCCATTGTTCCTTAGCAGAGGCCCAGCAACAACTTCACTGAAGGGTTTTGGCCCCCAAGGGAACTCCAGACCTGGGGAGGGGTCGGGATAGGGGTGGAAAGAAGATACAAGACAGTAATGTGTGCATGCAGCTTTTACAGATTCAGAAGGTTCTGCTAGAAAAAACATCCTATCTTCAGGATACAGGGGATCCTGTCTGAGGAACCCTGCTGGGGTTTAATCCCATCCAAGGGGGATGCAGAACACCTCAGCTGTGAGGCACCGCCACAGCCCTGCCCTGAGGTGAGGCAGCCAAGCTCTGCACTGCAGCCAGGGTCACCTCTTTCTCTCACCCAAGTCACAGCGCCTTCAGCTTGACAAAGCCTGCTCTGGTTTTGTGCCTGATGAGGAATCTTTTCCTTATCAACAGTGTTTATTTTAGCAAGAGAGGGCAAGGTGGTACCTGCTCAGGAATGCAGTCAGAACGTGTCCCTTGTGTTGATACTAACCATGTATTTTTACACGTATCCATACATGTCTTTATTTACAAACCTTAGCTATATATATGTAAAAGATGGTGTGTTTATATCCATATATCTCTATATAAATCTTACACTAACCCCCTGCACCCCAAAGCAAGCTGTGTGTGTACACACAAACATGCTCTGAATCATCTGCTGCCAGCTCCCAGAGCAATCAATCCATGTGTTCAGCCAGAGAGGAGGAAACATCACAGATGGCTCAGGCCACAACATGCTCCTGCTGCACAGCTCCTGCCACTGAATTAAAGACTCTGTCAGGATTTACTGCACTGAGAAACAATGAGCCAGTAATAAAAGAAATGGATGGACAACTACAGCAGATGACTGATCTGCAGGGTCTGTGAGTACAGGCACATTTGGGTTGGATTTTTTTTCCCAATTTGGCTCATTTGGGTTTTTTTTCCAAATTGGAGGAAGATGGATTTAACACCAACTCCCAGCACACCAAACCTCAGCAAGGGAGAATAGTAATATTTTTCTGTTTAATTTCTAAATAATGGGAAATGCATTATCCTGAGTGTGATGTCAGTAATAAAAGTCCCACTCAGTGTTCTGGAAGGATTCTGGGCCCTCATTCTGTCTGTCCATGTGCCTCCATCAGGGAAAAATCTAAACTTCATGTTTTAGTTAGCCTAACCTTTTCCTCATTAACACTCCAGACAAAAATCCTGGAGGGAAATTCTTTGTTCTTTTCAGTAAGCAAAACCAAAACACAAGATCTGGCAGGAATGATGCAGAAAATTTTACACCGAAAATAGCACAGTGATTTGAATAGTTAAGTATGACAATAGTTCTTTGTTCCTTCCCCACCCCAGGCCATTCAGAATGAACTGAGATGAAAAGGCAGCTGTGTGTCCATGTTTCTGTGGCACAGGGGACTCCAGGTCTTACCTTCAGGGTCATCTCGGATGACCAGGAGGCCGTTCCTGCAAACCACCTTCCCAGTGGAGGCATCGATAAATATTAGGGAAGGAATGTTGGAGACTCTGTACTTGTTCCACAGCTTCAGCTGTAAAAGAGATTGGAAGGGGAGATAAGGAAGGTAAACTTGGCTTCGTGAACAGGAAGATTTTGGAGCATTAGCATCTTTCAGAGCAGAGGTCAGAGGCAGGCACAGAAACAGAGCTGGTGCTTCAGGGATGAGTGTGAAGGAATGTGAAGAAGAGCTGCTGGGCCAGGGCCCAGAGAGACCCTCACCATCACCACCATCCCCTCAGGACCTCAGGTGAGAGCCCTGTGTGTCTCCCACTTGCTGTGGGCTTGCTTCTCCACAGGCAAAGCTTCTCCTCCTGCTGCTTTTACATCTTTGCAAGTAAAATGGGGATAACACTTGCCATGCTTTGAGCTCTTTGTTTAGAAGACATGGTAAGCACAAATACTTTTAATGCCACTGCTCTGAAACAATTTGTAATGCTTCCCTGGCTGTTTCCTCCCCTCCCATTTCCATGTTCATTAAACAAACCAGCAACCCCTGCCAAGACACAGCCAGGCTGAGCACAAGGCCAACACACAAAAAAATTACTCTTCTGTAACTGGGGCTTCCCAGGTTTGTTCCCAGGAGCTGATTAAGGGTTTTGATATCAGCCTGGGGGCCCAGCACATCCATCCTGCATTGCCAGCTTTGCAGGCTGATGGCCACATTTTGGGCATCCCAGTCTGGATGGACCTGTCTGCTGGCCACTACGTTTTGCAGAGAGCTCAGCTGTGCACAACATCGGGGACAGAGCCCTCTGGGTGTCACACACTCCTGGGCTCACGTTCCCCAGGATATGCTTCTGGCACAGGATAATTTAGAGCTCAATTCATGCACAGAAGCTGGCTGGGATGAGGAGGAACAGGACCAACAGCTGCTGGCACAGCCCAGCCTGCAGGTGTGGGCTGGCAGAGCTGCTCTCCCCACCATGCATGGAGGAGCTGCTGCCATCACCTCATTTTCCTTACATTTCTCCAAGCATTTCAATCCAAACAGCCCAGTGGTGAATTATCAAGCTCTCAAACAAAAGCCAAACCATAACCAAGAGCCAAATAGGGAAGGAAACTGATCTCCACCTTCCCCTAACATCAAGCTCTGCTCTGCAAAGCCCCTCGGGCTCCGTGTGTTTACAATGTGCTCCAGTTTGGAGAATAAAACCCAGGCACTGGAGAAGCACAGAAGGGGCCCACCAGTGTAAACCAGTACAAGAGCCAGAGAAACCATCATGTGCTGCTGCTTCCACCAGTATTTCAGGGAGAAACTGCACCCACGTGTTCCCAGAGGAAGAGCTCTGCAGATCACTGTCCCTGATTTGCAAAGAGAGGCAATCCCGTTTCCTGAGATGGGAATGATCTGGGGATGTAGAGAGAAGCAAGGTTTTGTGTCCTACCCCCCAGCCTTCCATTTCCAACAGACATATTAATGGATTCAAAAACCAAATGGCCTTGGGCATGAAAAGAATAAAGAAACTGTACTCAGTGCAAACCAGTCCCCTCACAATGACGGTGTTCAAACCACAGAAGGTAAAATCCACTTCTGTGAAGTTTAAAGGGTGGGGGAAAGCTCTTTATAAGGATCACAGGCATTTAACAGGGTGCTGCAAACAATAAGGAAATTACAACTAGCAATCGGATCGTTCTCTTTAAATAGTTGCTTACATTACACTTCATTTTGCCAAGTCCTTTGTATACAGAAGCAGCTCCCCCGGGGCATCACGGTGGGTCCTGGCAGTTTTGCTTGGCTGGGGAAGCAGCAGGGTCTGCACTTTGGAGCCAAAAGGCTGCATGGACTCACTGTGCTCAGAGGGATGGGGCTGGAACACCCCAGACAAGGGGATAACAGCAATCCAAACCTGCTCAAAGCACTGCAGCAAGCGTGGCATGGCTGGCTCCAGGCAGTCTATGAGGTCCAGCACATGTGGCAATTCTTGCCAACAGCTGGTCCTGGGTCTTCTCAGGAAGTGTAAACATTCAGGTCCCACTGGACCCAACTGCAGGCACTGCTCTTGGCTTCCCACACATCGATGGCACAGGCAATCTGCAATCCAGACACTCTGTCCCCATGAAATCAGGAGTTGCCACTTCTCACTCATCAGTGAGGGTGCACAGGAGAATGCCTCAAGCAAGCATCAAGCCAGGTGTGTGTCAAAAGGGTCAAAAAGCATCAAAAGAGGTCAATATGACATCTCTTGCTGCTGGGGCAGCACATCTATCACTGAGCTCTGAGACCTGAACCTGAAGAACATCATGTCAGGCTCAGTCACATCTTGGGTGAATGAGTAAAAGCAATTCAAATGGAAAGGTTTTACCCTGCACCTGTGCAAAAGCTCCCAGACACAGCCCACCAGCCCAGGTAACACCAAACTAAGTTTTAGAGCTTCATACAGGCTGATCAGCACTTCCTATTTTTAACAGATTTGCTGCCTGGGTTATCACTAAAATGCATCACACAACACCAATGAACAAACACAACTACTGCATAAAAAGCAACTGGAACTGGGTTGCCATTTGAAGCCTACTATAAAAGCCTTGAATTGGAAGTTAGTGGTCTCGATGCACTAACCATATTAATTCCATCCAGGAATGTGCTGTTTAAAGTGGGAGCAGTTTGGTTTGATGAGTCCCCTGCGAGCCAGGAAAGCTGATGGGGAATGAGAAACGCACGCGCCGCAGGAGGAGTGCCAGGTCTACCACAATTCCCACCACCCTGGCCCTCATCAGCCAGATTCCAGCCTTTCCAGAGCCTTTCAGACATTTGGGAAGGAAGCCTGATGGCTCCTTTTACTGCAGGTCGGACCTGAAGGAGCAGAACCTTGATAGGAAATGGGCTGGTTCATTTCAGCCAAGCTGAAGACAGCTCTCTATGGGATTCCCACGCTGTGCCATTATTTTGCACCTAAACTACAGCTCCCAGCAAGGACATCTGATCTCCACCTAAAACCACTGGGATGACCCAACCTGTCTTGTGGCAAACCATTGTGCTAGTTAGCTTTTCTCAGGGTAAAATGCCAAGGATTTGCACATGTGAAGGTTCTGCAAAAGGGACAAGCTCAGCTTACACCCACTGGTTGTGGTCCATGCAGGAAGGGAAATCCAGGAAAAAAAAGGCATCCCTGGTATGGGTACCTGCACAACCACACACCTCACAAAGGATTCTGTGTCAGGCTGGGTGTGGGATGCAGAAAGCAAATTACAACTTGCTGTGAGACTGCGGGCTGATGGGATGATAGCTCAGGCAGCAGGGCAGAGTGCTGCCTCAGCAACTCTGAAAAGCTGTTTTTCCTGCCGTGAAGAGGATGACATAGAAATAACATACTCCACACACTCTAAGGATTTGATCATCCATTTAAAGAGGGGATCTCTGCTCTGCTTCCCAACAGCTGTTGCAAATCTGTGGGATCAAGCCAAAGCTAACACAGATGTGGAAATAATCTATGGACTATTCAGCCTGAAAGCAGCTGATCCTCTCTCAGTGCCCTTCGCTCCTGGTTCAGACCTGCTCCAGTCACTGCTCACCCCAGGACACCCACTGGAGAAGGAGTGAGGAAATACAGCCCCTCACAAGACTCTGTGCAGGCTGAGCAGCCTTGCAGAAACTTCCCTGGCTCCTGTGCAGGTGGTTTAGTGCAGCCGTCCAGTGGAAAAACCAGAGTCACCAGATTCCTCTGGAAACTTTATCCCTGCACAAAAGCATCACCACGACCTCCTGGAAACCACAAACCCTGGGGGCTCCCCCCATGACTCCATCCACAGCCAGCTGTGAGAGGCTTTCAGAGATCACTCATGATCTGAGGCGATCCCCAGACATCGACCATGCAGCAGCACAAGGCTGCTCTCCCCACCAGTACCGGCTCCATTATTTCCCTCATCCTGATGACTGGGAATTCCTGGCTGAGAGGCTGGGGAGACGTTTGCAGACAGCCACAGTAATTTTTCCAGATAAAGGTGTCAGACGAGAGGTCTCCCCAGCAGCCCAGGGCTGTGTTCTGCGCAGGGCTGGCACCCGGCCGGGGTGGATGAAATCCCCTCCTGCTCTCCTCCTTCTGCTGGGGAAGGGATCCCCCACTTCCAACAGCTGCCGGGCTCTATTTTTGGTCGTGCTGATTGATTTATCAGTCCTGGTCGCATTCACTGGCTCACATAAATCCTGAGCTGCAGCAGTGAATGCTGGCAGAGATAAAGCACAACTGCCTGCAGCACACTGAGCCCTGGCTGCTGGGAAAGTGGTCCTCCCACCCTCCTTGGGGGCTGCATTTCTCTGCTGTTGTGTGAAACTGGACCTTAAAAGCTCTCACACTTCCCTCTTCCATAGCATATGGAGCTGACTCCGCCCATGGATGCAGAGGGCAGACATGGTCTCTACTCATCTTGCAACCCACACTTCCATCCTGACCAGCGACAGAAGACAAAGACAGTTTAAATACTCAAAGGCAGCAATAAATGAACATATTCCTGCTGTGGATGGCTGCTGCTTTGTACTAGCACAAATGTAATGCCACTTTTCTAGAAGTTCACTCTTAGATGCAATATCCCCAAGGCTCTGGAGAAGTCTGGTGAGGCATTGGAAAGATCCCACCTTCCCACAGCCCCATGAGTGACCATGTGAGAGCACAGAGGGGTTTCCATTACAGCATGGGCTCAGCTTTTGCTGGTCTCTCATTCAAGAGCCACAGGCTGAAACACAAAGTCTGTCTGAGGAACACACGAGCAGCACTCAGGTGGAAAAATGCCCTTGGTCCAGGGCTGCAGGGACCAGCAGAGCTCAGTGTCCAGCTCTGCCACCCAGAGCAGCTCCAGGCTGAGATATCCATGGCCATTCCAAGTGCTCCAGCGCTGCGGGAACCCCTCTGTCCTCGCTCACTGACAGTGTTAAACTGCAGCTTTTACATCCTGCCTTAAAGGGTTTACAAGCACCAGGGGCCACCCAGGCTCTGCAGACAACAGGCTGCTCCTCTCCCTGTCGATTTAAATCTAGTTCACGCCTGTCCTTACGACTCAAGCTCAGCTTGGACAAAAGCAGCTCTTCCAGCCCTCCCTCACTGCTCCTTTTCCTTCGTGCACCAGGGAAGCCCCAGAGCAGAAGGAGAACACGGTGAGGGAACAGCACACAGCCAAGTAGGGGGGGGAGACCAGATGGTGCACGCCAAGGTCTGACCCTGTGACACGGAGGAGATCGAGCGAGGCTTGGGATAAATTAATGTCCATTGTGCTGCTGCTTCTCTCTGAAAGTAAATCAAAATCTAATTACAAAATACAATGGTGACAGAGATGTCTGCTCTGAGAACGTTAATGAGCTGAGGAGGGAGGATTTGGAATTGTAATAAACAAGATTGATGTGAACAGCTGAGATGGACAGGGCAGGGCACGGGGGCTGTGGGTCCCTACGGACCCCACTGCTCCTCTCCATGTGCACGCTGCCTGCCACGGCTGAAAGCCCAGTTAAACCCAGTCAATGTCCCCTGGCACTCAGCCTGGCAGCACCTGCTGTGGACATTCCAGCAATATGACTCGGTGCAAGCAAAAACCTAAAAAAAAAACCAACCCAAAAGTTCTGCTTGTCAATTCCATCCTCTCTTTGCTGCGGCTCCATGGCAGGAGACTGGCACAGCACGGTCCAGCTTGTGGTGCCCACATCGCCCCACAGCTGCTGGGGGGACTGAGGAGACCCTGGGCTTTTGTTCTTCCTGACCAGAGAACACAGCAGCAGCAGGTTTGGAGGCAAAGTGGAAGCAAATCCTCTCTGCAGGTTTCTGGCACGGCGGCCGAGGGCTGCTCTTTGTTCCCTGAGGAGCTCCACAGCCAAAGCCTGGGCCAGCCCAGCCTCATGTCCTGGCGTTTCCTCCCACCTTCATCCCTCACCACCCTCTTCCCCAGTGCTGGCTGCTGCTCTTTGCAATTTCCCAGGCTGTGCCATCCAAGGGACTGCAGGCTGGGGTTTTTGTTTGAGGGCAAGGCAGCATGCGGCTGGCTCCGAGCACAAGCTGCCTGCTCTCCCCCTGACACACACACAGGCTGACAGGCTGGATCCTCCGCAGCCCACATCTGATAGGAAAACATTTAATTTGAGCAGAGCTGAAGAGCAGTTAACATGATGTATGGAGAGCAAAGCCCCAGGGCCCTCAGCAGACACGGGAGCTGGCCCGGTTGTTTTACATGTGCAGGTTTCAAAGAGGTGCTGGGATGGCAGCTTGATTTGATCTCAGGATCAGGAGGAAGCAGCATTTGACTAAACATACAGATAACAACACAGGCAGGAAATCAAGCAGGGAGGATGCCACCAGACAGGCTGGTCTATCAACACTATGAGGATGCTTTTCATAAACATATTTTTTTTTCCAAGTGTTTCTCAAATTGTATTCAATAGCCCAAAAAATGCAGAATTTAAGGATGCAGCATTGTACCAAGGACTAGGAAATACACCTCCACATATATTTAATAAATGGGGTTTTTTTCCTCCATGTGCACGCCTTGCTTTACCTCTTAAAAGGAGGCTTGCACATGAGCAAGATATTTAATAAACATTTTTCTTTCTGCAAAAACACAAAAAGCAGCGAAGGCAGCGGGAATTAAAATGTATGTGGGAAAAATTTAAGACACATGTAGAAGTATATCATCCATGGCCTCTATAAATTACTCCCCCAAAATTACTAACACTGAGTAAGAAATAGCTATGTAAACAGAAAGGCAATAAGAAAAAAATATAATTTCTGTCTGTGGGAAAGGGATATTTTTCCATCTGTTTATAGGAAAGGCGAGGGGTGGGGTGGGAGTCTGGGATGTTGAATTGGAGTTCAGGGCCTCCCTTGGTCCCATGTCTCATCTGTCACTGGAAGTGGGACAGTTGCCAGAACATGGGTTTCCTACCCACTGCCTTTGCCTTTGCTGCTACTGTTCACTTGAGTGCTGGCAGTAATCTCAAGGTCAAACACCTTGCAATCCCGGATCATTAAGAAACAAACACTTCTGAAAAGCCTTGAGTTAAGACAGAGTTCCCACCAAACACAAAAGCCTTTTAAATCAGCAGGGAAATCGGGATTTGTTTTTTTGTTTTGTTTCGTTTAATGCACACAATGAGGTATTAGTGGGGTTTCTGTTTTGTTTTCAGTGGTTAATCCGAGAGGGAACCTTACACAATCAGACCAACAAAATCCTGGAAAACAATGGAGGATTTGTTAGCACTGTAACACACCCTGGGGAGTGAGGGCTCCAGGACGCCGCAGCCAGGAGCCTCCCAAGCAGTGACAAGCCAACACCAGGACAACCCCCAGGTCAGCTACACAAAAGATTGCTGTAAAACTATCAAGACATCACAGATACCCTCTTGTGCCCACTGCTGCTGAGGTACGCACTGAGTGGATGGCAAATTTGCTTTTCCACAGCACCTTTTGAAATAGCAAATAGCTCATCCATCACGTCAGTGTGATGCTTCCTTACAAAAACGTCCCTCAACACAGCTCTTGCATCACTGCAAATACTCAGACTGTTTAAAAGCAGCTGATCTCAGGATGCACTGCTTGGTCTGATCCTCCCTACAGCTGCATCCATCTCGGTGTCTCAGAGCCGACAGCATTGAATCTCATCTGGCAGCACTCCTGGTTTGCAACCCAAGGAGGATTTTCATGCAAAGGTTACACAGCTGCAGAGCTACAAAGGCCACAACCATAGCCCTGGCTGCGGGGGCAGCTCTGGGCTTTGCATGCAACAGGCTCCGCTCCCAGCTCGGGAGGGAGGCACAGCTCAAGGGATTCACTCTGTAACCACACATCAAAATATGCCAGGAACTAACCAGAGCCAGGTGCTCTCAAGCTGCAGCTAGAAAGAGCAATCCCTGCCAGTGACAGCTCCGAGTAATCCTGCTCCTCCTCTTCTCGGGGTGGAAGGGATCCCACAGCCTGTGCTGGCCTGGAGCAGCTACAGCGCTCACAGGGACTTCTCCTTTGGAGCCCCGAGCCCATCCTGAGCAAACATCACACCACCAAAACTGCTCTGGGCAAAACCACTGACGATGATGTTGTGTTTTCAGGGCCTCCTATCACACTTCAGCAGCACAGCTGAGCCCCAGAGCTGTGCTGGCCTGAGCCAGCACTGGGTGCCCTGCGGGGAAGAGTGAGGCGTGACACGGGCAGGACAGATGTAACAGGCTGCTGGAAAATGCCCTTCTGCTGAGCACTTCTCTCCCTCCTGCTCCCCAAACTGACACTCAGCCCCTCGGCAGAAAGGCTGGAAATGTAAACCTGCCCCAGCCAATGATTTCTAAATAGGAAACGCCACTGAGAGTCCCATGTTTGCAATTAATCACCTGCACACATTAAAAACCAGGGCAGAACAAAGCTGCCCAGAGCTCAGATGCACCAACACCTCAACTGCACTAAAACCAGCAGGTGGGAAGTTGGAGAAGCCATTTCTTCACCCACTCCTTCTACAGAGCAGCTTTTCCATCACACAGTGCTCCAGCAAAGCTAGGGAACAGGGAAGGGAGGGACAGGAAAAGGAGCAGAGTCCTGGTATGGGCTGGGCACAGAGGAAGGGGAGGAACAAGCAGCATGGGGCCAGCAGACAGGGCTGAGGGGTTTGTGACACACACACATGGTGTGCCAGGTGCAGGGCCAGCGAGGGAACCCGATCCATCCCCGAAACCCAGCACCGAGCCACAAGAGGCCCCCGGCTGCAGAGCCATCGACCGGGGAGCAATGGGACAGCAGCCTGCCATTCCCTCTCCTTCATTTTAAGGCATTGTACAACAGCCAAACCAGCTCAGAAGATGAACACGGACAGTGAAAAATCAGTAGCGAGGTCAAACGCCCCACTGATGAAAGTCAGAAAATACAGAGTTTCCCAAGGAGCCAAGAGCCTGCAGTCAGCATATGGATGAAGGCAGGACACTGGTGAGAGAGAGCCTTGGCCACCGTGTCCCTCCTGCCACCACGAGCATGGCACGGACAGTCGTGGAGAAACAAGGAGCTGCTGCCAGGAACTGATGAAACGTGAATCCCACGGGGGTGTTCAAAATGTCAGATAAGATGCAGCCTATTAATTCCCTCTGCTGACAGCCAGCCCCAGCTGGGGGAGGCTCGGAGACTGCAGGATTCAGAGAGCCAAGGATACCCAGCACCAGCTCTGCCACTGAGTCTCTCTGAGTCAAGAGCAAAGCAGGAGGTGACATAGAGGGCTGAGTGGCAGGAGGGGCTACCTCATGGTTTTGGTGAAAATAAGGGAGATTCTGTGCAAAAAAAAGCAAACTGTGTGCTCTTTTACAGCATGCCGAAAACTTCTGTGCGCTGGCAGCGACCCTCCTCAGATGGGGCTGTGTTTCAGCTGTTACTATATTCAGTTTGTAAAATGCTCTGGGATGATAAAAATCACTCCAGAAACAGTTACTAAAACTGCTTCCAGGAAATAGATTCACAGAGTTGGAGAAAGCCTGGTGTTTTTACAAGAGCTTCAACTAGAGAAAGACCAAAGATAAGCAGGAAGTTTTGCTTCCTTGTCTTTTCAGCAATAAAAAAGAGGTGCACTGGGGTTTATTTGATTCTGCAACATACAAAACCACCATCAGTTGTTTCCTCAGAGCCTGACTCGAGATGGACAGATAACACTCCTCAAATCACCTGGAGTTCAAGGCTTTCTGCCTTAGTCAAGCTCTGGATTTGTCTGCTTGCATTCTTGTTTTATCCTGTTGCTTTCCACGATTATTGAATTGTCCAGAAGATGATCCCAGGGTAACTAAATCCATGCTGCAAGAGCAGAGATTTTATCCAGGAAAAGCACTGTGGGAGCACAGTCTATCTTCCCATCCCCACTCCAGCCTCAGTGCAAGGAAGCAACATGTTTGGAGTTGGATGAGCCACAGGAAATGCAAGCAAATCATCCACTTGTGTCCAAGTGACTTTTTCCAAGGATCTGCCATGAAGTTTCAGGCTCAGTCACCCCTTCCCCACCCCTGGGTCAGAACTGATTGAATGCAGCCACCGAGTCAAACTCCAACACACTCATCTCGTTTGGCAGCTCTGCGGTTCCGCTGCGAGCTCCAAGCTTTTCCCCTTCTCTCCCTCTCCCTCCTCTCCTTCAATTATCTTGCTTCATCTTTATTCTGTTTCCAGGAACACTTAGCAACAGGCTCTTGCAATCAGCCACCGGCAGGCAGGATCTGAGGAGGAGACTGCAGTTGTGATGACCTTTTGCTACACTCATGCAAATTTTAAAGAAAGTATGTGAACAATTTGCCTTTTAAGTATCCTCTGCTTACATTCACCGGGAGTTAATTCTCCTTCTCTCCTTAGAGGCATCAGAAACACCAGATTTTCTGATTTTACACTAATGAGAACAAAACCCGCGGCTTAATTCCAGCTTACTTTGTGGGATTTTTTTTTCTGTATCTCACGCTGTCAGGAGAACCTGAAGGGGCAAAAATTAACATGTGACACCTACCCTGGCCTAGACCTCAGGTCTGCTCAGGCACCGTGTGCTCCTGTCAGCAAAAGCCAGGTGTGGATTCAGGGTCCATCCCAGCAGCCAAACTCCTCCTGAGATGGACAAGATGCTGTTGGCTCCTCTTGGTGAGCAGCTTTCACTGCTCACCATCAGAGACTTTCATCCCAGGACAGCCCCAGGGTATGCCAGGAGCCAAACATTGCCTCAGCCTCCCAAGGAACCACAGCTTTTGTGATCTCCATAATTAAAGGCAGCCGATAAAGGCTGGGACAGTGGTTCAGGACTCTCATTCCCATGGGACTCCTGGAGTGCTCCTGCCAAATCCAGGGACTTTGGCAAGTGACATCCTCCAAAGCAAAACACCGACCACCACAGGGCTCTGGGAGGGCAACACTGATGCTGGATGGATGGAAATGGGTAAATAACAAGCCTGGGTTTGGAAAACCACAGCAACAAACTCACAGCAGCAGTTTTTACAGCAACCCCAATGGGTGCTGGCAGAGGACAACAGGCAGCAGCCTTGATTTTCATCAGATTTTAATCAAATCCCCAGAGCTTTCCAGCGCTTTCCCTGTCACTCAGTCATTTTCTCACATACACAAACAAGTTTGGAGACAACCCAAAGCACACACCAGGACAGCCAGTGCAGCTTGCAGGGCACGGGGGCATTACTGCATTTAGTACTTTCTCCTTAAAACAAATACTCTGTGTTTGGAATAAAAAATCCTATATTTCTTGAAGCAGCTAGAAGCTGAAGGAAGGGAATGGGTGAATACCCAGGTACCAAGGTAGGCAGCTCACCTCCTGCTTTCTGACTGGTGTTCATAACCAGGGAAAGCATTTGCAGGGCCCTGATCTGAGAAACAAACAAACAAAACAAAAACCCCTCACAGATCTTTGATACTTCAGATGATCTTTAAAAGTATAATCCACTCCTTTTTTTCCCCTTTAAAAAATGAAAAGTCTAAATAAGCACATCATTGATCTGATTGCTGAGAACAGCATCTGGAACATCAATCTCTGCCTGAGACTGCAGAAGCTGCAGGAGAGCTCAAAGCAGCCAAGGCTGCCCTTGAACCAAATGCTGCTCACTCTTACAGAAAGGCCTGTGGATCTGTGTGAAAATGATTAAACAAAATTGCTCCCTCTTTTTGCAACTTCAGAACTCAAATCTGTTTTCTCTTAGAGGGCAGATGCTCATTACATATCCACAGTACATCAAAGAGCAGGAAAAGAAGGAAGCAGCCACCCTGCCTTGCACCAGTGCCCAGGGTCCTGCCTGACCAGCACCCACCACCTCCCCTCCCCAAAACCCCTGGCTTGGGGTACAGAGGACAAAAATGCCTCTTCAAGCTTCTGTTCCCACTTAGTGACAGCATGAAAGATGCCAGTCAGGGGCTGTCTGTTCCAACAGCAGCCATGTGTTTTGTAGGGAATTCTTTTGGGGCTTCAAAAGCTCCAGCTACTGCAGCACCTCGAGGAGCCCCAAAACTTGGGTATCTCTCCAGTATTCTTTCTCCATCAGTGTTTGAGCATTCAGAGCAGAACATAACGGACCATCAGTCCAGTCCCAGACCTGTAACCCCCATCCAGATCCAACCAGCACCTTCTTCAGATGCTTATTAAAGAAATGAGAACATCAAGAGAGCATTGCAAAAGTGCCAGGGTCCTCTCAATCCCCCATGAGAGGCTTGGCAGGACGTGACCTTAGGGGCACCAAAGCCTGTGCCTTTAATGCCACACCTGATTCAAACCCCCGTGCTCAGAGGTGAAAGGCAAGTGACCGATGGGAGGCCTCATTCCCAGAGCCCTTCTCATTTATTTTAGTTCAAAGACCTCAGAAAACTCAAGGCAATCACTCAGCAGCTCGGATATTTAAGGAGGAGTGTGGGGAAGTGCGCCTGGGAAGCAGGAAGCACAAAGTCAGCTTCATCCAAGATCCAAGAGAGAGGAGTCACAGCCAGGCTCTTACTTAACAGCTTCTTCCAGGCAACCCACTGCCTCATCCGTCTTAATCTTTGACCGCTGAGAGATGAAAACAATTTATCCTCATTCCCTGCTCTTACTGAGAGGTTACAAGAAATAAAACTAAACCAAAGATCAATGTTATAGCCCTTCTCAGAAAAACTCTGCCTGACCTGGACTTTCTCAGTATCCTTTTATCTAGGAGTGTTTTGGCTAAAGCTTTGCAGAGGAAAGCCATGTGAGCAAGCCAGTTAAAAACCTGGTACTTTCATGTTTATACAGCCAGCTAAGCAGCACACTACAAAGGGTTTTATTCCAAGTCTCTCCTGACAAGCCAGCAGGGATAAATTACATAATCTCCCAGGAATTATGATGCACAGGAAGAAAAAAACTCTAATTCCCTAGGTAAGAACTAAGGGCTCAGAAACTGAGAACTGAAGGAAAAGTCTGTACAAAAATCATCCCAAGATTAGGAGGCAACTTCTTTGTACTAAAAAGAGACAGCAAAACCAGCTGTAGATGCTGACACACTCCTTCCCCATGGCTACCTCAAAGGTCTCTCTTCTCCCAAATATCTTTATTTCCAGAAAAACCAATCTGAAACAAGCCCTTGTGTTTGACAAGCAGTGCAAATGGCTACAAGCACGAGAAGAGATGAGCTTCCCAGTCTGAGAGGTGCAAGTGAGCAACGAATCACAGAACAGAATCATGGCATATCCTGAGCTGGAAGGGACCCACCAGGATCATCAAAGCTGCTGTCAATGGGGTGCATCCAAGTACAGCCTGAGTTCCCAGGTTGAACCAGGCTTCACACACTGACCATGTGCTGAGCTGTGTTGGTTTTACATGCTGTGTGTGCAAGAGCCAGGAAAAATCCATCTTCAATGTCATAACAAACCCTAAGGTAAACACAAAGGCAAGGCCACGCATATTATTCAGTTAAACAGGCACAAAAAGGAGAAGGCAGCCCTGGCCACGCATTTGCTCCTGATTTTTGTGGTTTCTCAGGGAGCACACACAGAAATGGGCAGAAGCTCCCTTCTCCAAGAACAAACCTGCTGCTCCTAATAAAAACCAAGAGTTTTGCAGAAGAAACCTGCACTCCACAGCCTGTGCACTGCTCTCCCCCACCAGTGAGTGAGAAAGGAGCACACCTGGGGTTGGGCAGCTGGGATAAACACCCAAACCCAGGGAATTCCCAAACTCTGAGAAACCAAACCAGAGCCAGCCAGTCTGTAAGGCTGCAGAACTCTTCTGTAACCCTACAGAAGAATTTTGTCTTCAAGTTATGAAGTTTATGGCATTTGCTCTGCACATTATAAACTACACATGTGGTTTTTAAGGTGGTGGGCAAAGGAAGGGGTGTCTGATGGTCCAGGTGCCCAGTCAGGCCAGGAAGCAGCCAAAGGAAGAGTCCACCTACACATAACCTTCTACAGTAGCTCTAACACAGCTGAACTGGGTCTTCTGTGCTTTCTCCAAGAAGTCTGAGCAGCTCCTCCCTCCACTGGGCAGAGCTGGAGCCTGACACATTAAATTCTGGGCACAGAACTGGCGGCACTTTGGATTACTGACAACTTCAAAAGGAGGAGAAAAGCCCTTCTCGGGTAAGTTCTTGCTGCTCAGTTTGCTGAAGGGCATCAGGACAGCCTGAGCCAGCAGCTTTGCTGAACATTTCCAGACAGCCTGGAAACAGTCTGGCAGCCTGGCACCCAGCCTGCTCCTCCTTTTCTGTGCCAACAGGGACACGAGGATACGCAGGACCCGCCTTGGTTACGGCAGCTCCGAAGCCGAGGGGAAAGGATGAGCAACTTCTACAGGAAAGATGCTTCCACAGATTGTATAAAATTCATGCTTTTCAACTCTGTGCTAGCTTAGGAAAGGAGAGATTTAAAGCTCCCAAGTTAGCCTGTTTGTAAAAATAAATAAATAAATAAGCACGAGTCCCAGATTCTGTTCCGAATCCCAGGGAATCAGCAGGTGGCAGATGGTTAAAGCCAGAACAAGGTTATTTCAGATCTGCAAGCTGAAATATCCCCTTCCATCCCCCCTGCAGATCTACAGGAGGGCCACAGGGAAGATTTAGCACCTGCAGCTTTGGGTTGTTGCGGTTACCTTTTAGCCCATTCAAAAGAATATTACAATGTATTCCCCAAGGGAGTCCATAAATAGCAAAGGATTCTGCTCTAATCCCCTATCTACTCCTTTCTGGATAATATGGCATTTGGACAAGCACTGCCAAAACACAGATTTATGACAAAGCTGAGAGTTTGTATGGCCAACACATGCTCTAAAAACTCAGGATTCCAAGGAATAACTAAAGCCTCTCCTAGGACATAGACAGCTCTTCAGTTATGGAAGCTTCATGCAGATACAAACTTGTTTGCAGGATTTCTGTTTCCCTCTCCCATACCAGGCAAAATACAAGTTTATACTGATTTTCCCCAACACCAAAACCAACTGTTCTCTCTGGGTGTTCTTGCTGAAAACTACCACCACACAGTCCCTTCCCATTTCTTTACTAATACTTTATAACATCTATCAACTATCACCTATCCATCCAGCTTCAAACTTCTTTTCTGACAGTGACTAACATCAAAGGGAAAAGAACTAAGAAAACTGCAGACTAAAGGAACTATAAAAAGTACAGCTGATGAATGCTACAGTTTTACTGCTTCACTGGAAGCACCAGGGAGCTGTGTGTTCTTAGAAGTTCCTCAGCAAGTGGTGTATTAAAAAAAATAAAACAAAAAAAAAACAGCTTTGCAGAGAACTCAGTGCTACTGCAACTAGATTTTGTAATGGAAATGCTGAAAAGCACCTGGACAACGGAGCCAGTGTAACACACATGTGGCTGTGAGGGGCTGACCACAGCAGAACCAGTGGAGGCACAAAATTCAGCACCAAGTGCAAGCAAATATATTTTGCCCACCTGAAAAGTCAAGCCAGTGAAGACACATCCACTGCCAGAGGCACCAGGCAGGATTGTTTCCTACTCCACACTCCCCAGGTGTGATTTTACATTACTCTCTGCTGGGGCTGTCACACACCTCCCTTGGGTGCCTGCACACAGCACTGCACAAAGGCACAGATGAACAGCCAGGCACAGCAGCAGGGTCTGGGAGGTGCATGCTAGGGTACAAAAAAAAAGAAAAATGCAGTAATTTTTGACAAAGGGGAAGTGCTGCATCCCTGCCGAATCTCTGTGGTTGCCTACACACCCTTTGGATCCTGGCTACTTGCAAGAAAAACACAAAACCAAGGATATTTGTTCAAAACCCACAGGCGGACACTGTGATTCTACTGAAGAAAAAAATACAACTGGCATTCATTCTAAAAACTTCCCACCACTGGGACTGGGATTCAAAACCAGCACTGGGCAGCGAGGCCAAAACACACTGAGAGCAGACGCCTGCAAAAGATTCCAAGGGAAATTAGTTATGTGGGTTTTAACAAAAATAAAATTAAATCCAATGTTTACAAAGGGAAAAAAAAAAAGACAGCTTCCCTAGGAGACAGTGCTGCAAACACCCTTTGCAGATAAGTCAAGACCTGTCTGAGGCTTCCTTGGATTCCTGTGCCAGTGAGGTTTCCTTGGGTTCCTGTGCCAGTGTGTGCAGAGACGGGAAAGGCAAAGCCAAGTGCTGAGCAGGCAGCAGCTGCCTCCTCCTCAGGGCTGGCACTGCCTCTGAGGGCAGTGGAAAGGGAACTCTCCTTCCTTCCTTCCATCCATCCATCCATCCATCCATCCATCCATCCATCCTCTTCCATCAGCCTCAGGGAGCTGTGGCCAGGGAGGACAAGCTCCTGGGCTTCCACTGCTCTGCTTCTCCTGTCTCATCCCTCTCCAGGAAGAGACATGGTGGGCTAAAGCTGGACGAGCAAGCGGATTTACAGAAAGCCCCAGCTTCCCTTCTTGTGTGCTAAAGTCAGCCTAACTCTGTAAACTTTTCTTTTTCCCTTAAGTAATTTTTCTGCAGCTGAGTCACACACAGCTTCTGCCAGGAATTTTTATAATTACTGAATTAGAGCAAGGTTTTGCCTGTGCATGCCTGACAACATCTGCTGATGGAAGCGAGCTCAGCTCAAACCCTTGCAGAGCCCTGGAGGAGCAGGGCTGAGCGCTGCCCTTCCTCCCAACAGCACCTCTCACGGGGCTCTTCTTGCAGCTCCTCCTGCAGAGAGCTTTGCAACTCCTAATCCACATTTTGGGAGGAAGGCAATAAGCTGAAACAAAGTCCAAAGGGTGCTGAAGCAGAGGGAGGAACGCTGGCTGCCTCTTGGCTCTCCAACCCTCTTGCTGGAGCATCCCTGAGGCAGCATCCACAGTTATGTGCCTCTCCATCAGCTGCATAGCTGCAAAGCCATCGTGCGTCACATCTTCCTTGGAGACAGACAACGGTATAGAGTTCATAAAACCACAGAAGAGAAAATAACTCCCTCGACCTCCTTCTTCAATGGACACAAGGAGTTATTCTGCAAGCCAGGCTCCAACACACAACACTGGTCCAGACTAAAGATCAAACAAAACCCACGTTCAGATAAGCCAAAAGCAGACATCTGGCATTAGCAGCCTAAACTACACACTTCCTGGATGATCCAAACTTTATGCTACAGGTCAGAAATGCAAAGGAATTACCATCTTCAGGACTGAGCTGTTCAGCCTCCTCCTCGTTACTGTTTGCTGGAGAGTGATGCCTGTCCCTTCCCAGTTCACCCAGTGCTGTAATTTATCACATGCTGCACCCAAAGGGCTGCATTAAGAAAACAGTACAGCTGCCAAGCCCTGAAAAGTGAGGATGTGCTGGAAATATGCTGTCTCTGTAGCTATAATCCAGTCCACTTGCAGGGGTCTTTACAGCATGGCCACATACCATGTGTGCACACAGTCCTGACGCAGTTAGAACCAAGAATAGATGCTCAACTAGAGGGGAATTACTCAGTTCTGGGTTTCAGCTGGTTGTGCATGCATAGCACTCAGCTCTCTTCACTTCACACTTTTCATGTGCTGCTCCAAGGCAAAAATGAAGGTGTCTTGCCACTACAGACTGGGATTCTTCTCAAAGGATTCTGAATTTATTTTCATAAAATCCTAGAGAACTACATTCACAACACCTCAGGTTTACAGATGAAGAAAAGAGTTACAGAGAAGCTCTGGGCACCCAGTTCCAGCATCAGCCTCCAGCTCCCTTTTAAAAAATAAATAGCACGGAGCGGCATTTTAAATGTTTGACGTACAACTTCCCATGAGATCATCTGCAGCAGGAGCACTCGGCACTTCTGCAACTCAACCCTCACCCTGGGGACCTGGGAAATCAAGTCCCTCGTTGTGCATGAAAAGCAATTTACCCAGCACCATCCCCGAGCCCTGCAGCAGCAGCAAAGCAGGAATTCCCATCTCCTTAAGCAGCACTTTATCCTCTCTTTTTCCATCACTTGCCTCATTCCCTTGCCTCCAACTCCATGAAGGGCTGAGGTCCTACACTTGGAACCCCATCCTTCACTGGGCTGCCTCAGCTGCCCTCCAGGAGCAGCAAGGGCAGGGGTGCCATGGAAAAAACCCATATGTGATCCCATAATTAGAAACGGCATTGTAATGTATACAGGGGGATGAATTAAGGTTGCAGAGGAATACTGTAAATTGAATGCACATTTCTTGTTCCATTTTACTGCTATTTTTTTTTTTTCCCTCTCCCTTATTGGGCTTTGGCCGCGCTTCAGATTAAGCTCCTAATAAGGGCTGGAGTTGGATGAGATTTTTTTCAGCCCATCAGATTGCAGCCTTCCAAGCCATTGAAATGAGATTCAAGCTGAACTTGAATTTTCAATAGCTTGGCCTAAAGGCGAGGGTGTTAACAACAGACCTGCCAACACCTTCTCCATACAAAATGTCTGAAAATATGTCTACACATCAAATGCTGCTCAGGCTCTGCTAGACAAAAGCCACAAAGCCAACATCTCAAATCCACTGCTGACTTGCTCAGCTGGTTCTCCTGCCAGTGAAGCTCATACATTTTCTCTGAAAATCACAGAACCTCTGTATTCTCTCTAGGAAAAGGGGTTTTCCCCCAGCAACACAGCTGCTGTATTTCATTATGGTAAGTCAGGGTTGGGCTAAGGAGACATCAGGTAAAGCAGGTGGACACACAGGATGCAGACACACACCAGTTCACACAACACAGTCTACTTAAATGATACAGCCCCAAAATTAAAGATATTCCAATGACACGCACAGGCTTTAATCAAGACCTCTGCCAGTACACATTTTTAAGTGCTGAAGTCTATTTCCTTGAGGGCATGAATGCTTCAGCTTCCATGCCACCAAAATTATTTCCATTTCACATTTACAGTATGGCTGGACCAATGAACATCCATGGCTACTTTGGCTAGTGCTGCAGGGAGCAGAGCAGTGCAGGGAAGGTGCTCCTCCTCCTTTGATGAGAAACAATAAGAGAAAGGGAATTATGGTTTCTTGAACTGCATCCAAAGGAAAGTATGCCCTGCTGGAGTGCCTGGCAGGGCATCAACAGCAATGGAAATTTCAGCTTTCAAAGAAATAATACTCAAGAAGGGGGTGGGAATATCATGTAGGAGCTGAGGTGACACTAATCCCAAGGACTGTTTTACAAACTGTCACTTCTCTCCAATGAAATTAAATCCTCTGCAGAAAAATCATCTGGCTCCAACATCTTTTGGTAAGTAGAGCATAAACAGAATGAAGACGAGCTCATAACTGAGCAGAAAATGGGCTCAGATGGGCTGCTACAGGCAGGAGGGACAGCAACCTGACCACTGGGATTTTGCGATTCTTTGGATGGTCACTGCAGGATCTTTGAACCCCACCTGGCCAACAAGGCTCTTCCAACACAATGGGGGCCCTCTGCTCACTGCAGGGTGGGAGAAAAGCACAGCAATTTCTGCAAGAAGGTCTGGGCTTGATTATCAACTTATTTTCTTTAGTAACATTTAGCTAAGCAAGTGGGGAGGAACCCTGTGGTGTCCTGCAGTGGCTCTTCCCAGGGAAGCTGGAATGAGGCTGTTCATTCACCCGAGGAGCTGCTCACACCAATATCCATTTCCCTGCTGGGAGCTGCTTTCACCAGCACAAACAAGAAACACTGAAAATGTGTGAGGAAATGGCACTTTGAAACCAGAAGGTGTCTGGCAGCTCTGTGTCAGCGTGATGTACCCTCCAGGGCAATTACACACCAGTTCCTGTAGCTTGGAGCTCTGAACAAAGCACATGCTGTGAGTAATGGTGGAGGAAAAAAAACCCACAAAATGGCATGGAAAGTGTTTGCCCAAGCTCATGTCAGGCAGGACTTTTCTATCTCTGTGGCATGTCCAATCTGCTGAGCTACAGAAGAAATTTAATTTTACAAGGTTCATGTTCTCACCATTGCTCTGGCCATGAATCCACAGCATCAACACTGATGCACCTTCAGCTACTGCAAGGATGATTGGAGGTATTTAACAGCTGAAGGAAAACACAGGTACAGCTTTTTTGCTCCTCATTTTTGTGTCACTAAGCAGCTGTAGGTGGATACAGGCAAAGCACTGACTTGCCCAGGGCCAGGCATGGTCTCATTGACTGCAGAGGGACAGAGCCAACATCCACATGGATCCTGATTCTCTTAAATTCACCAAAGCCTCTCCAGGGCCACCCTCTGCTTCTGCACAAGGCAGGTTTATCCCCAGGGCCAGCAAATGCCATGCGAGACACGCACACACAGGATCAGAGAGAAGACAAAATCTGTAGCTGTGCTAATTGGTGGAGTAATTACAAAGTAAAATACCAAACTAAATACCACAAGTCTGAGAATGAGCAAAGAACCCTTTCCCTTTCTGCCTCACACAAATGATTTTCCCCACCAAGAACCACCTCCATGGGCTCAGACAGATGTTTGAGCAGATGACCAAAAAATGTCAGGTATTTTTCTTTTCAATAGATTTGCATCCAGACAGGATGAAAAGCCCTTTCTCTTGAGCAATTGAGTTCTCCCCACAACAGACACGAGCTGGCATGTTCTGAGCATTTGGTATTTCAATCCCAATTAATAAAACAGTAATTGCTGCACCTAAGGGGTTCTCAGCTCTCTAAGAGGAAACACTTTATACATACACAGATTTTCCTAAGCTTTACCACTACATACTTAAGACATGGATTGAGGGATGAATCACAACTTCAAATTCTTCACTACTAAGCCTGGCAATCAACACTGCCACTTTCTGGCAAAGAAACCCCAAAAGCCTTCACCTGTGATGTCATCTGCTAACAGATTTACGTTTCGTGGGGCGCTCCCGTCCTGTGACTCCTTCACTGAGGAGGCAGCTGGGTAACAGGATTTGCTCTGGATAATCCCTGCTCTGGCTCTCAGGAGGGGAGGAAACAGATGAAGATGCACTCAGCCAGAGATGGCAGCTACCACTTTTAGGGAACTCATTATGTCCCAGCCACCTGGCAGGTGTAAATCCAATTTCTAGTTTCAAGCCTGGAGAAGGCAGCACCATGAAGACAGAAGGGAGGTGAGGGAAGTCTGCACTTCCCCTTCCAGATCCCAAACCTGTGTGTCCACAAGGCAGGAGGCATCAAGCCTCACCTGTCACTGTAGGGGAGAGGTAACACAGTCCTACATAACCAACTGTAGGGTAAGGACCATCTCCTTCAAATGCAGTTCCCTGAACAGAGCCCAGCACAACAGACCCTGAGCCACCAGCAGGGCTGTAATCTCTGCCTGGGGTTATTATTTTCATAATTAGAGGGATGGCAGCAGACAGAGGTGGTATTTGGTGGCCTCTTAACGTAGAGACTTACTGGGGTTTATGCAGATGACTCCACTTTTTCACTGGCAAAGCCTGCAGCAAATCCTCGTGGGGACAAACATCAAACCAGGATCTGGATGTGGCTCAACACAAGGCCACTGCTCGGTCAGCCAGAGCCGAAGAACAACACAAAACATGCAGAGCTCAGAGGGACATTAAATTTTAAAATTGAGTAAACCCTGCAATTCAAATCTGGGCTGTCTGAAGCAAAGTGACTTTTCAGGTGAGGCACCACTACTTGCTCCAGCCTGGTCCTCATGCCTCCCTCCCTCCATCCATTCACCTGCTTCTCTCACACTCACCATCCCTCTCCAAAACATCTCCTCCCAAGCTAGGAGGCTCCTCCCAGCCTACCACATCCCCATCTTTACACCTGAAGAGCCACTGGTCCCACGAAGCCAGCAGAGACATGCCTGCAGGGAAAGGCAGGGACAGCCACCTACTCCTCTGCTTACAACGCAGCAATTAACTGGTTTGAAAACTGCCTCTCTAGGCAAAAAACTCATCCTGGGAGCCACCAGGGTGACAAACATCTATTTTGTGTACCACCTAAGAGATAAACACCAATCGATGCCCTGGATGCTCCTGTCACACACAATAATTAAACCATCAGTCGAGACACAGCAAATTAATGCAGACAGAGAGGGACAAAGGAATGAAATAGTTTCACTTGAATCCTCACAGCTTAACAAAAGCAAAACCAGGCCAGACCTATTGAGAAAAAAAGCAAAAGATAGAAGAAATCTCATTTAACAGTTGCTTTTCCCAGAGAGAAAAGCAGAAACCCAAGTATGCAGCAAACCAGGATCAGGCTGGGATGAAGACAGGCACCCAGGGCATTGCTGTGCCACAGGCAGGAGCACACACAGGACACTCCTTTCTTGATCATCAAGAAAACACTGTAAGAGAGGCAGTCTGCAGGTCTCCAAAGACAAGAAGGAGGCAAAATCCCTGGAACAGCAGCCTATTTTCCATTCCTTTAAGAAAGAAAGGAGTGGAAGCTGTGCCATACGTTAGCACTTAAGTAGTCCCTACCCTCAGTTTCCCACCATCTGTACTACTCTCTGAATCTCCCCTACTCATTTAATTTATTGCTGTGTGTCTCCGCCAAAATCAAAGACCTAAATATCAGCAATCTTGGTGGGAGGCATCCAGCTGCTCCAGCTCATTGTAGGAACAAACCCTATTTGTGCAAAGTCGCATTGAGAAAGCCGGGCAGCAAATCTCCCTAGGAACAACTTCCCATGCTTTCAGATTAGCAGATCAAGCTGCAGGCATTAAGACCTTTCCCCTTCTCTATCTGTGAAATCCAGTGCTTTAGGACACAAAAATGGGTCTTTTCTAACCCTGGAACGAAGCGATTTTGGAAGCACACGGCACAGCAGCAGCGGGGGGCAATGGCTGAGGGAAGCAGAGCTCAGTCTCATGGTCATGTTCATGTGCTGTGTGAGACGGGGCTTTTCTGGGAGGCTGGAGTGCTGGGAGCTGCAAATCACAGCTGTGGCAGAGGCACAGCCCCACTCCGGCCACTCATCCAGCCCCTTCTCACCTCTGCCTCCTTGCCCATGGGGTGAAGCCAGCAGGATTTCCTTAAGCAGGCGCCAATTTTCAAATTTCCAAGCAGAGATTACAGGGAAGAGCTCATGAGAAGCAGCCTGTAATGTAACAGCACAATGACCTCTGTTCTATGGCCACAAACCTGAATCAAAAAGGGAGCATCCTAAAAAATCCTAGAGTCATCAGCCTCTCAGAAGCAAATAAGCACAGTTCCCTGCCCTCTTAAAACACCAGATATCAGCTGATAAAAGAGAAGCAATCCTGCAAGCCAAACACCCAGGCAGTACTTGCAAGGCAGGATTTGTAGCCTGGTGCTCTTTGATTTGCTCTGAGAGCGACAGAACAGCAGTCAGAAAAACATGAAGGGGAAGAACATTTTTAATGTTCTGGTGACCCATCTGATGCTGAAAATCCCACCAGACCCAAGACTGTGCACAAGGACTGGGGTGCTGCTGTTGCTCAGACCCTGAGCTGCGCTTGGAAGGGCAGGCAGAGGGACAGCAGCCCCTCAGTGGGGCTGGGGACACCACAGACCCCAAAAGCTCTTGGACTCACTTGGTTCTCAGGGGCTGAAACAGTCACACAAAGAAATTTTCATCTGCTTCACAGATCTGACAGTAGATCTGGAAATTGTCGTCTCCTTCCCACGCCATCACACAGCTTGGTTCATTTGAAACCTGTTTTATCCTGGCTCAGTTCAGCTTGTCTTACTCCTGCACACAACAGCAGCAGCCAAGCAGAGAGTGGACAAACTGGGACCCCCAGTGAGGGGGAAGTGGATGCTGAACTGCAAACACAAGGGCACAGCCCACAACCAAAACACTCCACACACATCCCCAGCCCAGCGTGCAACCTTTCAACCAGCAGAGAGCACGAGGGGATGGAGCTGAGATCCCTGGCAACACCACTAAAACCCCTGTGTTTCTCCTTTATTTTGGGAGAGGCAGAATAATCCTCTTGAACTACCCAAGTGGGGGAGAACCAACATCTGTTCAGATTCAACAGCTTGGGTCTCACTGCTTCAGCCCCAGCTCTTTCCTAGCGGCTGGGGAAGGTTTCTAGCTTTTATTCAAAGGCACTGCCCTCACGCAGGGCCTTTCAGCAGAGGCTTGCAGAGCACCTCACAGACATTTAATTAAATCCTACAGCCCGCCCCGGTGAGGAAGGGATTATAAACAGGCCCCTGGCTCAGGCAGCAGCTCAGCAGCACAAGCATCTCTTTCTGTGGTATGGCTCACTGCAGGAGTGCAGCAGTCCCAGCTCCACCGAGCTGCTAAATACACATCAAACAGTCCAGAGACTTTGGAGAGCCAGCAGAGCAGAGCAGAGTGGCCAGGAGCATCCTCTGATGGGTTGGGTAGGGGCCCCTCTCCACTCTCAGAGCCACAGCAAGTAGATGGGTTTAGAGACAACCAAAATCCATGTTTTGTTATACTCCTGCAAATTAAACTACACATTTCCAAAATATGGCATTCCTGATGACCAATTCATCCACCCAACAGCCCTGGGAACTTCATAAAATGGAAAACCACCTTTTTTTCCTTTCTTTTTTTTCCCCCCATGCTCACCTATGGAGTGAGACTTTTGCTGGCTGAATTACATCTATTTAAACAAAAGTAAGTTCAGACATCTGCCTTTGCACAGTGTCAGCTGCGAGAAATGAGCTAACATCCAGATGCAGTGGCATGTCAGGATTAGCCCAGGCTGGGGCAGGAATGCTTCCATGTATGGAAAAATATTGGAGCAGTGAAACCATAAGCTTGGAGCTGAGTGAAGTGAGAGGCCCTGTCAATGAAATTGCAGGCTCAGGTTTAGAGGACTTAGCAGCTCAGATCTGCCATAAGATCCTCAGTGTGTATTACAATAAATTTCACACTTTTTCCAAAAGGGACTCCTACAGCAATGCTGAGAGTCATGAGGGTGAGATCCTGCACCCCTCTGTTTGCTCTGGAAGCCAGGCTGGAACTTCTGGGTACCATTAATGCTCCCCACACCCGGCACGGGCTCGGGCATTGATGGAGATGTTTTGGCTGCTGCTCACCCATCCCTGGGCTGCTGTCTTCTGCCCAGCAGGATTTATCAAAGCCAGCTCAGAGCTGGAAGGAAGGATGAAGCAGTGGCAGCTCAAAAGCAAATGCTGAGCTGGATCAGCTTGGCTGGGGAAGCAATGCCTGCTTCTGCCACTGTCGTGGCAAGGGCAGTGACTGCCAGGGCACGGGGAGAGAGCCAGAGAAGTGTCCCAGTCAGCCTGACACAAATCAAACAGGCTCGTTCCTCAGCATCCTGAGCTAACACTAATGAAATCATAGCTATGACTTCATCTCTCCAGTGGGAATCTCTTGGGAACAAGGGAGAACTAGAATTTCTCTCTCCGGCTCGCTCATGCAGTTGCAATTTGTTTCAGTCGCCTTATGCTCTCTTCTGCAAACATTACTTAATTCTAACCCAGATTTTTAAATCCTTGCCCTGAAATGTAAAATAATGTTTTCTTCTCGGCTCTCAAAGCCCAGCCTTGCTGAGATCCCTCCTGGCAGGATCTGACCCCTTGTGCCAGCTGCCACCCACTCCCTGGGGTCTCAGACCACAGCTGAGGATGCCACCAGCTATTTCTCAGACCTCAAACATGTAACTAAAATCTGGTTACTCTTGCCAAATTAATTTTAAATAGAGACTTTTGCACCTTTTCTCCATTAAAATATTTTAAAGTCAGACTGGATTCAGACACAGTTGCAAAGACAGACAAAATGTTGCAGGAGGACCCTGGAGCTTCCCTCCTTGGCTGGGCAGGACAGATTCCAATGCTGCAAAAACCACCCAGCAATGAATGTCTCACACCACCCTGCTGCTACAGTGCCTTGTCTGCTTGGAGATTCATCCAAGAATTGTCCCAGGGTATCCCTGCTGCCTTCCCTCATCACAAGCTGTGGCGAGGGTTTGCTCCCCTCCCTTCCACCAGTCCTGGCTGCCACAGCTGGAGCAGCACCTATCACTAGGAATGCATCCTTTAGGAACCAGATTCTCTGTGGTGTTTGGGCTCTCCCCTGCACCCCCACACTGCCCTGTGCCTTGTTGAGGCCTCCCATCCCTTTGTTTTTAGGCCAGAGGGGCTTGCTGAGCCCCAGCATGGGTTTGATCAGATTGCAGATGCTCAGCTACTGCCCTGATGCAACTGAGCAGTCAGTCAGTCACTCACACTAAATAAAGACTGCAAATTCTTCACATATTAATTGTTGGTTGCAATTGTTCTCAGTGCTGACAGACAGACGTGAGAATATGCAGAAAACATTCCTGCATCTTTTTAGTTCCGCCCTTCCATTAGTTGTGTGTACTCTATGCCAAATCAATAAGAGACTGCATTTTCCCTGAAAAACTGAGATGTTGAAAACGTGATCAGCTATGAGACAAGGCACACATGTTGTAATCTGAAATACTCATATAATTCACTCTCCCATGAGAGAATTTAACAGGTCTATCTGCTTACTTGTCAACTCATCCCACTCCTAGCTTCTCCATTGACCCTGTCTTTAATTTACAACCTACAGATTTAACCCTGATTGTGGTTTTTTGCCTACAGAGCATCAGCTGAGAAGCAGCAGTTTCAGCCAGCACAGAGGAAGCTGCTCTGCAGAGGGACATCAAGGCAGTGCTGGAGAAAGCCCCCTCCCCAGAACACCCCCTAGACCCCCCATCTGGGCTCCCACCTCAAGAACAGAGAGGAATTAACGCGCCCAAAGCCCAAGCTGTAATGAATCCAAGCACCCTCCCCAGGCTGGCAGTACTCCCTCCTTTCCCAGCCGTTATTATCTGGAGATGGCACAAAGTGATCTCTCTACAAAAACATTTCAAACCTATCGTGCATTACACTGTGATGTGCCATGGAACCAGTTTAGAGAGCACATGCAGCTATAAAGTCGTGATTATTCAGTATTCAACCCAGCCTGAAAGCTCAGGAGTCAGCTTGTATCTGCTGAAAGCGGGGGGCCTGAAATTATCCGTGAATAGTTCAAAGCTGCAGTTAATTCAACATCTCGACTTTCAAAAGCATAAAAATCACAGATTCCTGGAGCGTGTAAGCTTTTCAAAAATTACAAACTACTAACTGTCAAATCAAAGCAGCAAATAGAAATCCACATGGCTGATAAGACAAATAGTTGCATTTTAAAGAGTAATTAAATATCACTTTGGAATATTTTGCTTGGAACTTGTTTCCCTGATAAAAACAATGGGGAGGGGAAGGAGGAGGAAGCAATCCACACACACCAATAAGTTTCTCATCAAACAAATGCTCAGGCAAGCACTGCTCAAATTTGTTTTGCTGAATTCAGAGTTCAGCTTGCTGTACAACAGCCTCCCATGCCCTCTTAGTTTCCCCTAGATCCCTAACATTTCACATCAAACTCTAGCAATAAGGAGGAGACAACCCCTATGTTGAATCTGGATTGTTGGAGAGGAGCGCTGGGACAAGAATCACCATGGTGTGGTCACTAAAAACTGCAATATTTTCTGATTTGACTTAGATTAAAACCATGCCCCAACTATCATGCTGGGAGCATGGCTGGAAAAAAAAAAAAAAACAGGAATGCAAAACAGAGAGCTCTACTCAGATGCAATTCAGAAGTGAAACCTTACCCCAGTCCCACACACTCACCTCACAAAGTTCTGCTTTGAAACACTAAAAGTTTGTCCATGAGAAAGGATCAAAAAACTCCAAGCCATCCTGGACTCTTCCAAAACCCCAACCTGCCAGCAATGAACTCACCAAGAATTTCACCCAAACTTTCTAGTACTAAGCAATATTTGTGGGTAACAATACAAAAGGACTGAGTACTGAACAAGGAGACAGCTACTGCATTTCAAACTAAAATGTTATTGAACCACTTGAAGAAGCCACCATCCAAAGGGCAGGCAAACCTGCTGTCAGTTTTTGGGATGGGATGTGTATAGAGCCCTGTTCAAGAACCAATCAGGTGATCAGCAAACTGCTTGTCCCCACCCTGGAGCCAGGAGGATTTGATAATGGAAAGATGCCCAAGACTTCCAGAGCAGGTCCTAAAATGTGGGCAATTACCCACTGAAGGATGTAATAAACACCACAGCAGACTACACGTCAGCAAGACTTTTAAAATACTAATTTTCCCCTAGGGAAAGTGCTCAGGCAGGCAACAGTTTGGATGTGGGGGGAAATCCAACCTCCACGGACGCCAGTGGTGTTTTTGCAACTCTTGCAGGACCAGGACACAGTCCCCAGACTTGCAGCCTCCTGATGCTTATGGGGATTTCACAGAAGGATTAAGGTCTTGGCATGAGAGAGGACTGCTAATTGCACGGAGGGTGACTGCAAAGCTGTGTAAAACACACAGAGAAATAATTTGGAAAAAGGGCATCAACAACAACAACAAGAAGTCAAAATGTTTTGGCTTCGATGTCATCTGCACAATGTGGAAATACTGAATAGCTTATTCCTCACTCATAATTGGAGTTCACTGTTGAACGTCTCCAAAATCGCAGGGAAAAACGCTCCATTGTTCTGCACTTTCTTTTGTAAAGCTGTTACGTGTTCAGCCTCTAAAGAATGCATTTTTGGAGAAGAACTATGCACTGATTACTTTACAAAGTAAAGTTCCTTTGCTCAGTCCTGCAACCTGAGAGTAACGAATGAAATTGTCAACCATGCATTTTTAAACGAACGTTTTCATTTCAACATCTGGATTAAGATGCCACAATGAAAAACAGCACACAGGCTTCCCTCTGCTCCCTTCATACATCTCCCATTCTTACATTTCAGAACCAGCGAAGTTTCAAAGCAAACAAAGAATCAGTTGGTGCTGCTAATGCCTTGCTTCTTACTCAATAGCCTGATGTCATGAAAAGACCATATTTTTCAAATCTACAGCTCCGTGAGCCAAGGAGTTCATATACATTCCCACCCCAGAAATATAAAGTCAGGAATACAGCTGAAAGTGATTACTTAGATATTTTTATATGATGAAATTCAAAAGCTGCTTCAAGTGATTTACAAAATCTTCTGTAAGACAAATCCCACATCTGTGCTGACCACTTGCCTCCCAGATCTCAGCAGATGGCAACTGCAAACAGAAAAGTTCTGAGTCCTGAAAATTAGGGTGTATCTTAAACTGTAATCAAGGGTTTAAAGAATTTTTCCTCTACAAAAAAATTGTGGACAGCCTAATTTAATGACATTTCTATATTCTCCCTACCATTTCTTGTACAAAGTCTACACACAAAATTAGTACCTGGTGTTTTATTAGGAGAGGCTCCCACGGCAGATGCTCTTTTCAGATAAAGGGAAAACACTGTCCCAACCAAAGGAAATTTACCAGTGTGAGCAAAGGGAGATCCTCAAATTGTTTTCAGATACTTGACTGGATAATCACAGAAAAACAATCAACATGTTTTGCATTTGTTTAAATCCAGAACAGAAGCATCTCAGCCTTCCCAAGAAGAATCTGTACAAAACTCAACCAGATGCATAAATACAGCAGAAAAACACAAAACACAAGAGAGGCAAAGCACAGCCCCAGCGCCACTGCGGCACTGTGTGGATGCACCAAGAAGTGTCAGGAGAAAACTCAAGATTAAAAATAATGAGGATGATGACTGGGCCAAGAAAGTAACAAGTAAAAACAAAAGCAAAGGCAAATAAACAACAGCAAAAGACAAACTGCTGCTCCCTCTCTGTAGAGTTTTTTCTCCTTCAGCACTCTCCTTTCTCCCACTTCTGTGTGGAACCACGTGAGAGGATCTACTCAGTGGAGAATGTGGATGGTTTATAATTTTTTAGCAGAGATGACCAAGATGTCCCACAGCAACACAGCAGGAGAGCACTCCTCTATCAGCCTGTGTGCCATAGGCCTTGAAAAGCACACAAATTCACCCTGAGGGTAGGTGGACCCAGCAGCAGGGATGGTGTGGAGCTCACCAGGAGAAGTCTGGGATCCTTCCGACAGCAGGAAGGGAGACAGCTCGCTCTGGGTGCTGGGGGACATCAGGGCATGGAGGCAGATGGGGGCTGTTTACTCTACTGAGGCTCTCAGCAGCAATCAGGATCTTAAAGCTGTTATTAAATCAACCCTCCAGAACTCGAGCAGATGTCCACGCAAACAGACAACAACGGGGTGATGTTAAACCAAAATCACAACCAAAACAAAGACATCGAGCGGCGTCCTCTCCCCATTGCTCTGCTCAGCCACGCCAGGCATTATCAGAAGACAAATCAATCACCAAAAGCTACCTGTGGCTGCCCAAATCCAGGCCTGAACAACTTAACTGAGGGACGTGCACCACGAGTTAAAGGCCTCCAATCTCATTTGGCCCATTCTGGTTTTGTCCTTGAAAAAAACCCACCCAATAATAGGTCTGGCTGTGGCTCAGACAGAGGCATAATGCCATCCTCCTCATTAATCAAAGGCTTTCCCCACGGCCAGATGTTTGCTGACTTGTACTGCTTTCTTTTATTACTGGTTTGGAGGCAAAAATTGCTGTGTGCTGAAGTTACTCCAATTGAAATGGCTGTCCCTGGTAACTGCACCCCGGCATTATTGAGTTACCGAGGCATTCAACGAAGAGTGGCTGTTTGCTTTGACAATTCCATCTACTTTTCCCAATAACCATCAGAGTAAGACATTAATTTACTTTTAGGACTGTGGGAATTGTACTGCAAACGCAGAAAGGAGCCTGGGTTTTAAGATCTATCAACGTTTGGTGCCTAGGGTTTGGAAGAAGGAGAGACATAGAAAAATGCAGAGTATACCAGAGAAGGGCAATGGTAGATGGACCTTAAAAGTCATTTTTTTTAACAACACTGAGCAACAAAAATGATGCTTTTCTACAGGATAGGAAGCCATCATCTCTCCACAAAGCTTTCACGGCCTCAGTAAATAAAGTAACCAACCCACAATGGGAAGAGTTGGCTTGAAAGGACTTCTGGAGGTCTTTGAACCTGGGCATCACCCACATTCAACCCTGCTGAGCAGAGCTTCTCCCAAACAAGCCCTGTAACCTGCAAGGATGGGGAGCTGAGAGCTCAGGGACAGAGCTCTCCGTGTTCCCACCCCTCTTGCTGTCTCTACCCTGCATCTATAATATCCCTTTCTTCCCATAAATCTGTATAATTCGCTGGGGTTTAGGAGTATCCCTTAGTGCAAAGGAACCATAACTCAAAAGCACTGCCTACATTCCTCTAATGCTTTTGTTTTAAAACAAATTAAGCCCGTGAGGTACTGAACATATGCTCGACATCCCCAGCTCTCGCTGGCATGTTTTTGAAAAATACAAAGTTTGTGCTTTTCTGGGGAGTCAGGTCATTAACCCGACTATTTAAAAAATCAGCCTATTATACAAGGAAACTTCTAACTGCCTGAGCTACAGGTTATAAATCTCCTGTTTAGAAATCTGATATCCTGACATAATTGCCCTTACAACTTACAAATAGGTTCTCTGTTATCCGTAGATTAAGCTTCCTCCAAAGCCACATCACATCTGCTTAGTTTTGAAAATATACAGCATGAGCTTCAATTACTTTACACTCCACACAAAAATAATCCTGAATTTAACTCAGGGCTTCTTGGAATAAGAGTTTAAGACCCCATAATCTTTTTATTTCATGTTTTCTTGCAATCTAATAGATGGAAGCATTGGCCAGCACGTAAAAATAATGCCACCTTCCACTTCTATGATTTCCCAACCATTTAACTACATTGCAGTGGAATTTTTAAAGCAAATACAGCAAGCAGAAGTCCCACCATCTAAATAATCTGAAATGTTCTGTAGGGAAATGGTCAGGTACTAATTGGAACCACAGTGTTTTCACATCCCTGTAGGAAGAAGGTTTGGTTTAAAAGAAACCTGAGTTAAACTGTAGTTTCTCTGAAGGATAAAGCTTCTGTTGCAGCTCCTCTGATTAATGAAACTGCTCAGATCCTGAGCACTTGGGTGAGCTCCCAGTTAGAAGTGTCTGGACTTCAAAGGAGCAAACTGGGGGCCTTGGGCAGCATTATCATCCAGTGCACAGCATTAAATACAGGAGTTTTTGCAGAGCTGGGCACTTAGTGACAAAAAACGGCAGCAAATAAGGGAAAAAAAGGCAAATCCATGTTTCAAAGCTACACCTCTTAGCAGCAGGGACATCACACGGCACTGCCAGACAACAGCCAGCTATTCCTTAAACAATTCCTTCACCTAAGGAACAGAGCAGGGCTCAGAGACCCATCCTGGAAGATGTCATCCCTCTCATCCCAACACAGTGTCCAGACACAGGGGATTCCTGAGGGGGCTCAGCCACCCCCGGCCCTGCAGGTACCAGCGTTATCCCCATCCCAACCAAAGCTGAGCCACAGTCTGCCTCAACCACTAGCCAGAAAGATGTTTAGAAATGGCACTGTGGGGCACCATCTTTTCAATTCTTACTCAATTGCTTCCAGAGATTAGATTTGTAAAGAGGTGGGGTTTTTTTGGTTTTTTTTTTTTCCTTTTAAGCGTTGCACGCCCGTTGGGAAGCGGCGGCTCAGCCTGTGCCTTCCTTTTCCTCGCAGCCTGCTCTGTCTGCACCTTAGCGTGCTTTCTGTCCATTATCTTTCAGATTAAACTCTACGGATGAGAGGCTGTAACTCGCAGAGTACCGAGCACACCAAACGAGAGGAACAAACCCCATCCCACAAACTGGCCGGGCAGCTTCGCCAGCAGCTCCCGGCCGAGCCGGGCTCACTCGCTCCTCAACCACCGCGTGTCCTCCCACGGCTGGCGGGGGCCACGGCTCCTTTCCGTGCCCAAACCCACTCAGGAGCCCACGGGCACCGTGTCCGCTGCCCTCGCCAAGCTCTGCTTTCCGCGGGTGCCCACAGGAGCGACGCCGGGCACGGAGGAGCTGCTCCCCTCACACCTCACCTGCAGCCCCGCTCCCCTGAGGGGCCCGGCGGTGAGCACGATGCCCAGCCCAGGCTCTCCTCCCGCGGGGCTCCCCCGGTGCCGCGGCTCCCAGGCCCCGCGGGACAGCAGCCGCCACTTCCCCGCCGCTTCCCCGGCTCCCCGGGGAACTTTCTGGAAGGCGCCCAGCCCCGGCCGAGCCCCGCGGCCCCCAGACAAAGCCCGGGGCGCGCCCCGCCGCCCCCCGCCCGGCCGCGGGTCTCACCTTGCGGTGCTTGTCGGCGAAGGGCAGCGCCAGCCAGGGCATGGCCCGCACCGCCTCCTGCCACTGCTGCTGCTCCTGCTCCGCCGACACGAAGACGATCTCGAGGCGCTGCCCGCCGCCCGCCGCCGCCTCCCCCCTGAAGCGCCCGTAGAAGGCGGCCAGGCTGGCGCCGAGCTGCGCGCAGGGGCCGCCGAGGCTGCAGCCGAAGTAGAGCCCCACCAGGGACACCCCGCGGGCGGCCAGCGCCGACACGGCCACCTCCTCGCCGTCGGCGGCCACCAGCACCTCTCCCAGCACGTCGGTGAGCGCGCCCGCCATCCCGCTCCGCTCCCGCTGCGCGCCCGCTCCGCTCCGCGCCCGCCGGCCGCGCACGCCCCGCCCCGCCCCG
>NW_024527599.1:3122867-3424991 GCF_017590135.1 Pyrgilauda ruficollis
GCCGCGCGGCCCCGCGCCCGCCCCCGCCTCGGGCAGCGCCGCCCCGGCCCGGCCCCCCCCGGCCCCTCAGAGCCGCGGCCGGCCGGGCCCGGGCACGGGGCAAAGCACGGCGGGCTGCTCGCTGACACGGAGCACGGCTGGGTGCGGTGCTGGGGGGAAATTCTTCCCTGAGAGGGTAAGCGCTGGCGCGGCTTGTTCGGAGAAGCTGTGGGCGTCCCGTCGCTGGAGCGTCCGAGGCCAGGCTGGATGTGGCTCGGAGCAGCCTGCTCCGGTGGGAGGTCTGCCAGCCTGTGGGAGACCTGTGGTGGCACACGCAGCGTGGCACAGAACCTGCTGGGAGGAGAAAAGACCTTTGAGGTCACGAGTCCAAGCCAAGCCTTGTCGAACAGAGCATGGCACTGAGTGCCACATCCAGCTTTCCTTTTCCTTTCATACCTCCAGGGATGGTGACTCCACCACCTCCCTGCGCAGCCCGTTCCAGTGCCCAATCGCTTTTTCTGCGACGAACTTCTTCCTAATGTCCAGCCTAAACCTCCCCTGGTGCAGTTTAACACCGTCCTCTTGTCCTGTCGCTGTTACCTGGGAGCAGAGGCTGACCCTCACCTGGCCACAAGGTCCTTTCAGCGAGTGCCAGAGAATGGTAAGGTCACCCCTGAACCTCCTTTTCTCCAGGCTAAACATCCCCAATTCCCTCAGCCGCTCCTCCCAGCACTCCTTCCACAAGCTCCCTTCCAACCCAAACCATTCTGTGACTGCCGCTGGCCCCATGAGGCTAGATCCAGCCTCCCCCAAAACCCACAGATTTATTCCCTTCTTTGTTTCCAAAATTGAACATAAATACATATTTACCCCTATCAAATGCAGGCAGAAAAACCCGAAAGCCAATCCAGAAGCATAAACATAAATTGGGCTGCGTTGAGTTACACCGTCTGGCTGGCTGGGATACAGAAAGGAAATAAAGCAGAGACAGTGACATGCAAACCAGGCTGTAAAAATGTATTTGCTCTTTGTAATCAAAGTCTGCAATCTGCAAGCCTGCAGAATTCACTGCGGGATCCTCAGCTGCTCCCGACTGATGTCCACGCTGCAAAAGAGCCCCAAAACAGCACACTGAAATCTTACTATCTACTGCAATAAACACCTTTATTTTTACAACCCTTCTTTATTTGGTTTCTCGTTACTGTTGTTGCTTTCAATTGTATTTAAAATCGTTGTGTAGCATCCAGAGCCATTAGGGGATGCTTTATAAATACAATTAATTATCATTATTCTTATTATTACAGCTTTACAATCTCTCTTTTCTCTTGCCAAGACCTGCTCCCTAGAGGTGGTTCAAAGCAGGAGAAGTTTTGTCTTGTTTTTTATTTGTCCTTCCTTATCTGCCTTAATTAAGTATCTGGGTTCTTCAGGGCAAGGAAGCTGTTTTTTAAGTCTGCAACCCTGAACTCAACCAACCCATGCAGCAAGATAAATATTCTGCTGTAAAAATAACATTTATGGCTGCAGTTAATACATCTGGCCCTGCTTTTAGTGAACAAAGCAGGAGGAAGATTCTCTGAAACACAGAAGAAGTTAAAAGCATTTGTCTCTTAAGGAACAATAAAATAAAATGAGGAAACAACTGTTCTTAATGAAAAAAATTCACAAGGTGAGGTGTGACTGAACTGAAGTTACACCATGAGAGAGCTTAAAATGTGGTGGGTGAGTGTTTGTCCAGGTGCTGGTTCTGCAGCAGCAGAATCACAGATTCAGGATGCCCATTTGAGAACCAGCTTGAGACACTGGAATTAAAGAGTCACGACAGCATCCCAAGGTTTTTAATAAGCAGTTTCTTGTCCATATAGAGCCAGTGCCTATGTGCATTTTTCTAACTCTTATTTATTTTTTTATAAGTAGTGCAGTTTTAAAAATATTATTTATATTATTAATGTGTGTTCTATTAGTTTATATTAATTTACACTATAATATATATATATATATATTTTTATATATATATATACTTGTTTATTATATTTAATCTATTTATAAAATAAATTTAATTTCTTTTATTTCAAATATATATTTTTCAAGCATATTTAGCCCTTTTTTTTTCCCAAAAAAAATATTTTACTTATATTTGGCTAATGATTGGCACATTCTGGGATTTCCCTGCATGTTTAAGAGACACCCGGTGTCTATTAAACATTAGGGTCTTGAAAAATAAGCTCATTAGGGTCTTGAAAAATACAAACACTGACGGAATGAGGCAGGGATAAAAATGCCGGGCCCGAGGAGCGGAGAGAAGAGCGGCTGGGAAAGGGGATCCGTGTTCCCCCCGTTCCCTGCCGGGGAGCGCCCGGAGGGAGCTCGGGACGCGGGGCTCCGGTGCCATCTGCCGGGGACAGCGCGCACGGCAAGCGGGGACCGCCACCGCCAGCGCGGGGACAGCGCAGCCGGGAAAGGAGGAGGCTGGAAGGGACCTTGTGGAGCTCCACAGCTCCCTGCGGAGAGACTGGGGCAGGCTGTCCTCCAGGGACCAAGAGACATGACAGGAGGAACGGCCTCGAGCTGCACCAGGTTGGGTATCTGGGAAAGATTCTTCATCAAAATAATGGCCGAGCCCTGGAAGAGGATGCCCAGGGTAATGGTGGAGTCATCATCCCTGGAGGTGTTCAAAAACCATCTGGGTGTGGCACTGAAACAGCAGAGTTAGCCTAAAGTATCCACTGACGGCTCTGATCATCTGATCCTATGGTACGACACTTATATAAAAACTTAATTTGATTGCAAAAGGCTCCTCAGTTTTTAATTCAGCTGCATTCTGAACTCCATGTTGCACTGGGGGCAGTGTGTGGACATCAGCCAGCAGCAAGGTCTCTTAGAGGAAAGGGACACGCTTCAAACAGTTCAGTGTTTGACATAAACCCACTGTGTCCTGACATCCTCCTCACTGGGCAGCTCTCAATCACGAGTACATTTGTGAGGTGTACTTTAGCAGCAAGGTGTTGGCTGTGTTTCAGATTATGGACATCCATATCCAGAGAAAGCCTGGGGTAACCATCCTGCCGGGAATCTGCAGGGAAAACAAGAGCTAATTCTGCTCTGCACATGATGCAAGTCAACTGCAATCCTTCTCCTCTCATTTTTTTCTTCTGGAGTCACAGCAGCAATGCTGAGAGCTGCACAGTGTCCTGGCTGCCAAAACCAGCTCCAGCAGGACAGCCCGTCTGCCTGCTCCAGCCGGACTGGGGCTGGTCACACATTAACTCCTTTGAACTGCTCTGTGTTGAGGTATCAGCCTCCCAAAACTGCTATGGATCCACTGGTGGTCTAAAACAACCAGCACGGAATGTGACCCTTCAAATTCCCCCAGCTGGTGTTGCAATCCTGTTAATATCCGCATTGCTGAGGGCAGCTCGTGGTACCTTTGACCCTCCTCGTCGTCTGTGGCTCCGGAAGGTGAGTCCTGCTGGATCCAGCTGGCAAGGTCCTTGTCCCTGTCGCAGAGGCAGTGCCAGGTCTGTTGTGCCAGTGATGGGGGAGGCCTCAGGGCAGCCCTGCTCATCCAGCCGGGTCCTGGGGTGCCTGTTCTGTCACTTTCCAGCAGGACTGGGATCCACGTGTAACCACAGAAACGCAAAACTGAAAGCGACTAGAGTCGATTTCAAACAACACCAGCAAAACACAAGGAAAGGGATTTAAACCACAGCCCTTCTGTGTGCATTTGGCTCTCTGGGGGCTAGTCCAGGACCTGGCTCCTGGGACTGGGGGGGGAACTTCTCTCCCCAAGCTTATAAAGATGAACCTTTTTATTTTCAAAGTCCTTTCCCCCCAGATTTCTGCCCGATCCTCTCCCTGCTCTTCACCAGCCCAGGGTATTGATCTCAGCAGGGTCACCAGTAAACTTCAAAGGGACTCACACTTGCGCTGCTCGTTTAGGACCATGAATAGCACCATCTGAGCCTTATCATTTCCCATCTGCCTCCACGGGAGATAAGGGCACGGCAGGAGCCCTCCGGCCATGGTGACAGTCACACCACCCGCCAGTTATCACCTTTTCCCGTAACCATTTCTGTTTCTTCAGAGCTCACCTGCAGCACCATCCTGCACCCACTGGCCACAGGAGAGGAGGGAAAGATCATTGAGAAGAGCACTCTTTTGTCTGGAAATACCCTGATTTCATCAGGGCACATAAAATCAGAATTACTGTGACTCACCACCACTACTATGCGATTTTTCATGATGTCGCGTCATATTTGAAGTGACAAGGGGATAAGTGAAACATTAACAAGACATTATATTTCAGGCTGGTGACACCACAGCTATAAGGCACCAGGGCAGCATTTAAACAGCTGGAAAACCGAGACCCACTTTCCACTGTAATTTTCCATGCGTTAGCAATAGGTTTGGTTACACCTACTTGGTTACGAGTACCTGCACTTAGGTAAAATTTCACTCCTGTAACAACCCAGCCTCTGACCCAAACCAAATCTCCTTCTTGCCAGGCGCTGGGCAAACACAGCCATTCCAACCTCCTCACCCTGCCAGCTGCACCGCTGGGCACCGGCCTGCTGGGTGGCAATGCCTGGGTCAGGGACAATTCCTGCTCACGAGGTGTAGGTGAGTGGATGAGGAGAAGAGGAGGCTGCCCGGAGCCGGCTGCCCTGCGCTGTTTCCATGACGCTGACGGCAGAGGGGACATTCCTTTGCTCAGATGTCCCATTCCTGCCTTTGCCAGCTCCTGTGTTAGGGGACCCTCCTCACAGACAGCACCTTGGGGGTCCTAAACCATTGTCCCACGAGGAGTTCCCCCAGTCCATAACCACCCCCTGGTGGTCTCTGGACCTCTGGTGACCCAACACGTGTCTCCTCAGGGGATCCCCATCCCAGAGCCGGTGAGCAGGAGAGCTCCAGACGTCGCTGAACAAACAGGGGGGGTCCCCTTCCCTTTGCACAGCAGATCCCCAAACCACCAACACCACAGGGGATCCCCAACCCCCAAAATCCCCGCGATGGCTCTGGCCTCCAACACGTGTGTGCGGGGAATGCCCGGCTGCCGACACGCGGCCGTGCGGGTCCCGCTCCCTCCGCCGCAGGCTCCCAGCCCCGGCCCGGAGCACGGAGCTGCCCGTGCCGTACCGAGCCGAGCCGTGCCGAGCCGTCCCGCCCCGCCCACAGCCCCGCGGCCCCGGGGGCGGAGGCGACCGGGCCGTGCCCATAAGGCGGGCGGAGGTGGCCGGGCGGTACCGGCGGCGATGGCGGCAGCGCGGTGCCTGCGGGGCGCCCGGCGCCTCCTGCCCGCGGGCGCACGGCAGGAGTGCTTCGAGCTGGCCCGGCTGGCGGGGCCCGTGGTGAGACCCTGGGCGGGGTGAGGCGGGGAGGGACACGGGGGACACCCGTGGGACGCGGTGCCCTCCTGCGGGAGCGCGGGGGACACCCGGGGATCGCGGCGGGGCTCGGCTATCCGCAGCCGGGCAGCGCTGCCCGGGCGCTCCGGGATGCCGAGGAGGGAGACCTCGGGCCCTGCTGGTCCCGTGCCTCGGGGCACGGCTCTGCCACCGGAGTCACAGCGCGGTCCCTCGGCCACTCGCCGCGCCTGGTTGGCGCCCGGATCCTTATTCTTGCCCCAGGCGCTCTTGCTGCTGCCCAGCGTGGTCCCTGCTTCCCTGCAGCACCGCAGTGCTGGGCTCGGGGAGGGCGACTAAGCCATTAAACTGCTCTGTGAAATAGGGCCTGAGCCCTGGCACTGCCACCGGCACTCACCCCTTGGGTGACAAGTGGCACTTTGCTTAGTGCCAGCTCCATATCCGGCCCTTCCAGCGGGCTCTGGGTGCCCTATGCCTCGCTGTCCTGAAATCCTCCCTGGACTGGAGCTGCCGTTTGTCATTTGTCTGGACCCTCTGGAGGGAAATGACCCTTTGGGAGTTGGCACAGACAGTGCTGAGCACGTTTTACAGAGGCTTCTGCAAAGGGGAACCATGCACCACAGCCCTGGTCCTAATCACTCGTGTGTGAACGTTTGCTCTGGTTAGAGCTAAACAGCTAAATTTGTGCTTTTAGTCTTCTGCTATATCTGGTGAATAAATACCAGCTGTTAAACTTCTCAGAGGCACCATCCCTGACATCAAATCCCTGACCTGCTGTGTTCAGTCAGCAGAAGAAGTCTAGACTGGTTTCAGTTTCTGTAGATGAGCACATCAAGCCCTCTCAGTCCCCTCTACTCTCCTGCCTGCAGCACAGCCTGCTCCTCCATGTGCACAGACACCTCCAACCCAAACCTCCAGCTGCTGCTTGATGATCATTCCATGATAAACGCTGTACTGGGATGATGCTGGGGGTACAGACCCCTCCTGTGGGGATTGCTCACAGCAGTGGGTTGAACATGCCTGGACCTGCATCTGCAGGCAGCACTGGGAGGTCTGTAGAGGAGAAGGGATTGTTCTGCTCTTCCTCTGACCCCTCAGAGCTGGTTTTCCAGCTGCTCTGGGCTCTTGTCTTGCCAACTGCTGTGTGAGGAGTGTGAACAGCTCCTGGGCATGGTTTCCAGCTGTGCCCACCCCTCAGTGGGTATAAATGTCCCCAGCTCCTGCCATCTGTTTCAAGCTGTGCCATGACTCCGTGCCCTGGATGCCTGTAAGGGAGACATCCTCCTGCCAAGGGAAAATGAGGTCTGGAGTGTAATCTCTGCTGCAGCATTGTTACACACTGCTGGCAAGGAGCTCACAGACTGGCCTTGGTGTCCCTCCAGGAGGAGAGGATGTTGTGGTTTTGGAGGATAGTTTTCCACAGATGCACGCAAATGTGGAAAAGCACTGGGATGTTTTATTTTCCCTTCTCTATGCAGCCTTCATCCTGGAAAAGAGGATTTCTAGCGAAGCCCTTAAGCCTCTCTTAAATGGGGTCATCTGGCAGATTGGCTGTATAACAGCAAAATACCACAGGGCAGGTAGATGTTGGCTTTGAAAGACAAAGCTACGGAGAGCCTGCTTGAGTCCTGGAGCTGCCTCCCCTGCCCAGCAGTGCTGGCAAGCAGGGACGAGTTCCCAGGACCTCAGCAGAGCCCTGGCCTCGAGGCATGGGCAGAAGCACAGGGAAACTTGAGTGTTCATAGTCCATCTCCTGGGGGAGGGGTGGTGTTCCACAAGCCCTAACAGCTCCTCATCTCACCATCTCCTTCTCCTCTCACCCTAGTTCTTTGCCCAGCTGCTGGGGTTCCTGATCAGCGTGGTCAGCTCCATCTTCTGTGGCCACCTGGGGAAAGCTGAGCTGGATGCTGTGACCCTGGCTGTGTCTGTACGTATTGCTCCAGTTCCCCTTGGATTTCAACCACGTGAATTATGTGTCTCCAAAAAGTGAAGAACCAAAAAACCCAGACCTGTAGGAATGTATATGTGAGGGCCCTGGGTTTTTTTTTCCCCCTGAGCACAGGCAGGAGAGGGGGAGCAGTCAGTGCAAGGCCAGCACCTGAGAGCCTCTGGCCAGCTCCCTGAAGCCAGCAGAGCTGGGCATGTAGCCAGGAGCAGCACTGTTTGTTGTGGTGCTTTAGATCTTCACCCCTTGCTAGAAGATCCTTTAGTTAATGAGACTGTGTTATTCTGAGAAATAGAGAAGGACTGGAAAACTTCCCAGAAACTTGCAGCAGAACTGTCTCCCCACCCAGCTGGGAGGGAGGCAGTGCTGTGGGCCAGCTTGCCCTGTCTCTCCTCCAGGTTATCAACGTGACAGGCATCTCCATCGGTGCTGGCTTAGCCTCAGCATGTGACACGCTGATGACCCAGGTCAGTAGCAGCTCCCCCTTCCCTGTGCCTGGGGGTGTTTCCTGGTGGTGTCTCACCTCCTGTGCAGCGTGATCTGAGCACAAAGGGCAGGGCTGTGGCAGCTGCCAGACAGAACAGGGTTGGAAGCGCTCTGGCTGGAGCCTGCTCCTTCCCCAGGTAGCCCTGGGTCATGCCTGGGTGCCAAAGGATTTGCAATCTGCAAATTACACCCAGCCAGCCTGGTATCTGCAGCTGCAAGGCATGGGAAAGGCATTCAGTTGTCCTGTTGTTGCCCAGCCCCTTTGGCTCCCTGTGATGCCCACCTTGGTCCTCTCTCCTGACCCAGACCTACGGCAGCAAGAACCTGAAGCAGGTGGGCACCATCCTGCAGCAGGGCATCCTCATCCTGCTGCTGTTCTGCTTCCCTTGCTGGGCCCTCTTCATCAACACCGAGAGGATCCTCCTGCTCATCCGACAGGACCCCGAGGTCTCCAGGTCAGGGGTGAGATCCAGCCCTTCTGGATCAGGCATTTGCCATGGGGTGTTGAAATCAAGGCTCTCTGGAGCTCGAGTGCAGCGCTGTTTGGCTTGGCTCTTGCTTTGCTGGATCATTAACTGGGGAAACAACTCTCTTTCCAGGTTAACTCAGCTCTACGTGATGATCTTTATTCCAGCACTTCCTGTAAGTCTCTGCTAAAGCTGTTAGGAGCTCTGTGTACCTTAGAACACCAGGGAAAGGAGGGAAGGCCTTTGCTGTGTGCCTCACAGGGCAGCTTTAGGGTTGTACAATGTGCCCCTTGACCTTGTGCCTTATAGGATGTGCACAGGCCAGCAGCTGCTGGACCAGCAAACAGGGGCTCTCTCATCTTCCTGTGCAAAGGCTTTTGCTGTGGCCACAAAACTTGTGATGGACATTGGAACCAGGGCCTCCAGGCTCACTCTTAGCCCCAGGATAAAGGCTGGAGCTGTTCCCACACTCACAGCTGACTCCTCTGAGGCAGGGAGCAGAACCCCAGTGGGATAAGGGTCTGTAGGTTTATCCTTCCAAGCTTTCTCACGCTGATGAGGAAGGATTGGAGATTTCCCATTTGGAGTCTGATCTGTCTTCCCAAGGGGAATGGGATGTGTTTTTTGTCTCTCTTGGTTTTGGGTGCTGGCAGTGCTTCAGCTGGAGCACAGGGGTTTTGGAGGGAGGTGGAGGGGGGGTTGATCTCTCAGTGTTCAGTGGTCACAGTGTGGTGATGAACTGAATCCTGGCTTTTGCAGGCGGCGTTTCTGTACCAGCTGCTGACAAGATATTTACTGAGTCAGGTATTGTATAATTGGCCAGCTTCTGGCCATGGACTAAAGGTATTCCCAGGAACATGGATGAACTTGGGGATCTCAGTTCATCGTGTTCCAGGGAGAGCTGGGCTGGGGAATGTGAGATGAGCCAGCTCTGGCTGAGCTCACGGGAACCACTCTTAGCTGGCTCTATTTCCTACCTCCCAACTCTGTTTTATGGGTTGCACCAGCTCCTGAGCTCTGCTTGTCTCCTCCTGCATGTCTCACACAGCCCAGCCTCACCTGGAACAGGAGCTGCCTTCTTGTCTTTCTCCTTGGGCATCGCTGGAGATCTCCCTTGTGCTCACTGGATGGGGCTTGGGCTGTGTTTTGGGGAAGCAAATTCCAAAGTTCCTCCTTGGCTTCCAGGAGATCATTATGCCTCAGGTGGTGACAGGGATTGCAGCCAACATCCTCAATGCAGCCATGAACGCCTTCCTCCTCTATGCTCTGAAGCTGGGCATGGTGTAAGTGTGAGCAGGGCTGGGGACAGGCTCTCCTGGGTGCAGGGTTTGCTCGGGGCATCAGGGGGTTCCCTGCGTGCCCAATTCTGCCACCCCCTCCCTCCAGCCCTCAGTCTGCAAAGCTGAGGCTGAGGGGTCTGTCCCATATCTGCAGCAAGGTTGCTGTGGGTGCCCTCGGCTCTGTCCTGCTGTGGCTGAGGAGGTGGGCAAGGATGTCACCTGTAACCTGCCTGTCTCTCCCCAGGGGCTCTGCCTGGGCCAACATGGTTTCTCAGTACACCCAGGTCATCCTCCTCGTCCTTTACATGTGGTGGAGGAAGATCCATGTGAAGACGTGGGGAGGTACTGTTCTACCTTAACCCTTCACAATACCAGAGCCTTGACATTGTCACCAGCACGTGACAAAGGGATTGCCATCCCCTCCCAGTGGGAAGATGCTGTAGCCGTGTCCTCAAGGCTTTTACTGTAGCTCCAAACACATTCTTGTCAAATATTCTGTCTCAGGAATGCAGCATGGCACAGCAGCAGTCCTGGGCTGATGTCCTGTGAGCTGCAGGGGGGTTGTCCTCAGAATTGGGGGGTTGTCCTCAGAGAGTGGATGTGGCTCCTCTTTAGGGGAGCAGGTGGATAACTCATGTTCATTCTGCTTCACCTCCTCCTGTCAGGCTGGAGCAGGGAGTGCCTCGTGAACTGGGGCTCCTTCATCTGGCTGGCAGTGCCTGGCATGGTCATGATGTGTATTGAGTGGTGGACCTTTGAGATTGGGAGCTTCTTGGCTGGTGAGTCCAAATCCTCTTTTCCCTCTGGTTCCTGGTGGCTGCTGCTTGAGTGTGTCCCCAGAGCCCCCCTGGCAGCAGCAGCCTCCTCACCTGCAGGGAGGGTCTGCAGGACACTGCAGGTGTTCCCATCTATTCCATGGGGACAGGGGCCTCCTTTTCAGCCAGTGAAAGAGGTGGCAAATCTTTTCCAGGGCTGATCAGTGTGGTGGAGCTGGGTGCACAATCTGTCATCTACGAGCTCGCCTGTGTGGCATACATGGTAAGGGCTGGGGGTGTGAAACCCTAAACCTGGGAAGAACCCCAAAACAGTGGCCCTGTGATCAGAGCTGAGCTGGGAAGCAGGGCTTGGTAGCAGGCAGGTGATGCCTCTCCAGCCTGCACATCCAGGGTGTGCTGCAGATGGAAAATCCCTTCACTGCAGCAATGCCAGTTTGTCCCCAATTTCCCACTGGGGAAGAAGAAAATCTCTGCAGGCTCTGCTGTCACTGCAGGCTCTGTCACTCACCCCCTCTTGTCTCCTGCTTCTCAGGTGCCTCTGGGCATCAGCGTGGCTGCCAGTGTCAGAGTGGGGAATGCCTTGGGAGCAGGGAATGTGCAGCAAGCCAAGACCTCCTGCATCACTGCACTGCTGTGCACAGGTCAGTGCAGTCCTGCAGAGCAGAATAAAGGGCAATTATCAGCAAATGGTTCAGTTTCCCTCCCCCAAGGCTGGGGACCTCCCACAGGAACCCAGTCCCACTTGTTTGGACCCTTTAGGCAAGGCAAGATCCTGACTGATCTTTTCTGTTATGGGCCTGGTACAAAGGCTTTGATACTTAAAAATGCAGCTTAGTGTTCTGTCCTCACACTCCAGAGGGAGAGGAAAACAGACTTGTCCTCTGCTGCAGTATCATTTGAGGTCAGTGAAGTCCAGTCCCCACCACATGGAGTCCCTGAGGTCTAGGCCTGGTTCAGGAGCAGGATGTGCTGCCCTAGGAGAAATTTGACTATTCCTTTTTCTTTCAGGAGTTTTCGCTGTGGTGGTTGCAGCATTACTGGGGAGCCTCAGGAACGTGGTGGGATACATCTTCACCAATGACACGTGGGTTAACAGCTTTCTTTTAAGTATTATTGCCTTCTTGGAGGCTGTTATTTATACCCCAGGAGCTGCTGACAGATAAGAGTTCATATACCCCTATCTGGCAAACATTTCTCAAAGGTTCCTTCCGATTTCCCAGCATCCCTGGGCAGCACAGCTGCTCCTAACACTGGGACACTACCATGGTAGCAGACTGGGATCAGGGAACTGGGATCAGGGAACTGGGATCAGCCTTTGTGGTTGATTGAGGAAGATATGTGAGAAGCAGGGACCAGGTGGTGCTGCTTGCCCCGATCAGTCCATCCATCCATCTTCCCAACAGGGAGATTGTCACCTTGGTGTCCAGAGTGATGCTCATCTTTGGTCCGTTCCACTTGCTGGATGCCACAGCAGTGAGTATTGCAGCACGTGGGGTGACTCCTCTCTGCAGCTTGGGGTGCAAAGCTGCCTGAAGCCACTCTGGACCTGTTAAAATGATCCAGAGGTGCCAACTGAGAAACTGTCAAAGCAGCTGCTAGTGTTACCTCTGTGCTTGTGGCTGCCTTTTGGCATTGCTGCAGGCACCCCAGTTTTTCCTCCTCTTTTTCCCTGGCCACAGCTCCAGCTTTTTACTGGTTTATCAAAGCAACACAAGTGAGCAGCTGGCTCTCCAGAGATACCAGGCTCTCCCAGCACACTGGGATACTCAATAGACAGTAATTCTGTCCTGTTTCCTCCTGTCCTGTCCTGTGGGAGGCACCTGGGCACTGTGAGGAATCTCTTTGGGATCAACTCGGTGTCTGTGTCACCCCCGGGAGCGAGACGAGCCCCACAATACACACTCCAGAACATGACTTGGCTCCCTCTTGGCTCGGTGGGGCAGTGCTGTGGGTTTCCCTGTCCCCAGGGCTGTGCCATGCCCGGGAGTCCCCTGGCAGTGGCCCTGTGCCCTCTCTCCTCAGGCGACGTGTGGCGGGGTGCTGCGGGGCACGGGCCGGCAGAAGCTGGGCGCCGTGGCCAACGCCGTGGGATATTACACCATCGGCTTCCCCATCGGCATCTCCCTGATGTTTGCAGCCAAGATGGGGGTGTTAGGTACGTGTGCCCTCCAGCTGGCGTGGTTTGAGGGGTGTTGAGCAAAGGCTCAGCCCTGGAACTCATGCCCGGATCTTCCTTTGGATCGGTGGGGTCGGATTGCGCACTGCTGTGGTTGGGGTGGGCACTGAGTTGGTCCCAGTAAATCCAGGCTTACTCCCAGCTTCCCCAGGACCTGTTTCTTCCAAAGTTCATGGGCTGAAGTCCTTGGGCATTCTGGCAAAGGCCAGGTTTTCCTCAAGCCCTCCCTGAAGTAACTTCCCACTGCTGCAGGTCTGTGGGTTGGGATGATCATTTGCATCTCCGTGCAAGCCCTTTCCTTCTTGGCTTTTGTCGTCCGCATGGATTGGAGGAAAGCTGCAGAGGAGGTGAGAGTTGTGCTTTTCCTCTGGTAGTTCTTGAAGGGTGCTGAGTTAACTCCTGTTTCAGTACAACACTACAGCCCTCTAGGAGGTGGCAGAAGTGACCTGGGGTCTGTCCTTCTGTAGCAGAGGAGCAATTTGGTACTGAGAATGCTTGTCTTGGGAGAGTGGAGGGTGTTTTGGGCTGGGCAGGACACTCTTGCCCTGAGAAGAGCAACTCTTCCCTGTGTTTTTAGGCTCAAGTCCGAGCTGGAATGAAAGAACAAGTGGAAGATGTGAACTCCAATGGCACAGCTGCTAACAAAACATCTGCTGTGGGTATGTAGCTGGGCCTGACACCAGACAGGGAGCCCAAATTCTCCACCCACCCCCTTCCTTTCCTTCCCTTCCCAATTGTGACAACCGTGTCTGTCCTGGAGGTTCAAAAGGCTGGAAGGAGCACAGTGCCTGCTGCTGGCCCTGGGGTACAAGACACATCTTGCAGCTGTGTGTCCCAGTGTCCCCAAGCCTTGGGAAAGGACCCTGAGGACTGTCACAGGGGCTCGTGCAGCCTCCCTGCAGCGCTGTCTGTCCCACAGGTTACACCTCCCTTGACACGGACACCGGGGACACCACGGTGCTGCCCGAGAGCATGGTGATGGCTGAGAGGCAGCCTGCCCACGAGCTCAGCACGCAGGAGGAGCCTGCTGTTGTCCCTCTCCTTCCCCCTGTGCCATGGAGAGCCGTGATCCTCCGCCGTGTGCTGGCTGCTGCTGCTGCCATCGCTGTCCTGCTGGTGGGAATCCTGGTCCGGCTCCTGACTGGCAATGGCTAAAGCCAGGGACACTGGGGAGCTGTGCACGGAGCAGGAGGGCACGTGGCAATGTCCCAGAGGATGGGGTGGGGGAGGAATTCCCCCACAGTGCCTTACAAAAAGTCCCCTTGCACGGTTTCTGGTTAGCTCACAATGTTTTATCCCACACGTAGAGTTCTTGAAGGGGGTGAGGATGTGGCACCTGGGGAAAAAAAAAGCTGGAGAGGTGGTTCCTCTCCTGCTCTGCACTGGGGTGTCGCTTGTGAGAGGTGGGAGCGTATCCTGGGGCTGAGCCTGGAAGGAGACAGGGTCCTGGTGCTGCTGTCCTGCTCTCTGGGGACATTGGACCGTGTCATTTGCTCATGGCAGAGGCTCCTGCTGCCCACAGCACATCTCCTCACACACCAGCCTGTCCCAGCATCTTGGGGTGGCAAATGCCACTCGCAGCCACTGTGGAACAAATGGATTTTGCTGGAAGATGTCAGACTCTGCTGTTGGGTGCTGGCTGCTGGCCCTGACCCTGCTCTCCCTCTGCAGGGCGGGCACAGGGCCTAAAGCAACTCTTCTTTGCACTTTTGTAAGGTGGGATTTTGATACAATAAAGTTTTCTGAGTAAATGTTGGGCTGTTTAATATGGTGTGAGCGTGACCCTGGTCATTGGCAGGACTGTGCTGTTAAGAGGAAAGATTGTGGGTCTGGTCCTGGCCCTGAGGTTTGGGGCTGGCTCCAGGCACAGTGTTATCACTCTTCCCCTCGAGTACAAAAGCAAGATTTGTTGTTGTCACTGTGGAAGAGGGAGGTTGTGTTGCTCAACCCTACAGGGCCATCAAAGAACTGTCCTGTGTCACAATGCAGACAGCCCAGCACTGAGTCCCTCTGGGCTGTCCCGGGCTCTCACCTGCACCTGTGTGACTGTGACATGTCAGCTGCTGGGCCCTGGAAGGTCAATACCTCACACACACGTGTGGCACCTCCCCTGTCACCCCTGTCTCCTGGTGCTGGTGGCCTGTGAATGAAAAAATGTGACACCAAATTTGAACCTGCCACCATCCCCAGCAGCAGCGGGAGGACGGGGCAGATCCTGCCCTGCTCAGAATCCCGGTAGGTTTGGGCCGGCAGTGAGGGGAGAGCAGGGAGGTGTCTCACTCTGTCCCATGAGTTATCCCAGCCCACTCCGAGCAGTGGGGGCTGCACTGGCAGCATCTCCCCTCCGCCCCGGGCCAAGGACTCTGCATTCGGCCTGGGGGAGCGCTGCCAGTGAAACCCGACACGGCGGGGCTGTGCCAGGACAGCAGGAGCCAAGGGGCCGGCTTGTCCCGGCCGCTGTGATGGGAGTGGGTGAGACACAGCCCCGCCACTGCCGGCAGCAGCTCAGCACAGCCGCACACCCCACAGCCCTCCGCCGCCGCTGAGAGAGCAGCAGCAGCCTCCAGCAGAGGTAGGAAGGCTCACAGGGTGGATTTTAGGATGGTTCAGCCCCAAACCTGGCTCAGGACAGGCAGCCAGCGCTGGGCACGGTGTGTCCGGGCTCCTGAGCGCTGCCAGGACCCCGCTGGGCTCCGTGCCCTGCCCTGACCCGGTGCCCACGCTTCCCCCGGGCAGCCCCGCCGGCCCCGGCTGAAGTTCAGCCCGCCGTGGTTACACATTGCTCGCCCCCGATGGGTTTAACAGAGCGCGGAGGAAGGGGCTCGCTGCACTCCCCCGGCAGGGCAGCATGAAGCCGGAGAGCTTCCCCGAGGAGAATGGCCAGGGTAACCTCACAGCCGAGAGCTGCCAGAAGAAACGCCGCTGGATTCCGGAGAACTTTTGGGAGGACGTGAGGCAGCTGCTGGTGCTGGCGGGGCCGCTGGTAAGAGACTGCCCCCGGCACGACCACCCCGCTCACCTCCATCCCTAACCTTCAGCTCTCCTCCCTGCTTAGATCCTGATCCAGCTGCTGATCTTCCTGATCCACCTCGTCAGTTCCATATTCTGTGGCCACCTGGGCAGGGTTGAGCTGGCCTCTGTCACGCTGGCCATCGCTGTAAGCATTCCCGGGGCCGGGCACCAGCTCCCTACCTGCTGACACGGGGATGAGATATGGCAGGGGAAAAGGACAGAGGAGGTTTCACACTCCCACTTTTCCTTTCAGCCCCTGTCCCTACCTGAATGTCTTAAATGCTCACCTTCACTCCTTGCTTTTTTAACTCCCAGGTTATAAATGTCACCGCCATCTCTGTAGGTTATGGTTTGACTTCAGCGTGTGACACCTTGATATCACAGGTGGGTAGGACATGCTGGCTTGTCCTGGGGACACGGGGGGTCTCCAGCATCAACTGATGATACCCAGGCACCACACGGAGCCCTGGCTGCTCCTGCGAGCTGGGGAAGCTTCTCCCCAGGTAACAATCCCATAACGAGGAGATCCGTGCTCCAAATCCCTCCCAGGAAGTGTTCAGGGTGGTCAGGGCTGCTCCACGCTCTCCAGGGCCCCTTTTCCCCCAGCACCAGCTGATTTCACCGCTGCCCTGTCACCCTGCAGACCTACGGCAGCAAGAACCTGCTGCGCGTGGGGGTGATCCTGCAGCGTGCCACCATCATCATCCTCCTCTGCTGCTTCCCTTGCTGCGCCATCCTCATCAACGTCGAGCCGCTCATGCTGCTCATGCATCAGGATCCCGATGTCTCCAGGTTGGGTGGCCCCCTCATCCCTCCCCAGGGTGGAGGGGCTGAGAGGAGGGTGGCCATGGCCATGTCCCCCCCTGACCCCCTCTCTGTGCCCCCAGGCTGACCCAGCACTACGTGGATGCGTTTCTCCCTGCCCTCCCGGTGAGTGCCCGTGGGCACCCTGGGTGCCACCTGCACGTGGGACAGGCTGTCCCCATCCTACAGCTCAGCACTGACTCATCTCATCCAAAATTTCCTTTGCAGGCGGTTTTTTTGTATAACCTGGAGACAAGATACCTGCAGAACCAGGTGGGTCCTGAAGTCCTCACACCCACCCTGGCTCAGGGCTCCCTTCCACAGTGCATCCAGGGTTTCCATGCTCACTGTTCCCAGTGACAAGGAGCCCAGGTGTCCCAAAACGGCTCTGACCCTGTAGATTGCCCCATTCCACAGCCAGCTGTATCCATCCACCTCCCTTCACACTTCCCCACATCAGGGATTTACCTCCCTCACACTCATTTTCCAAGCAGGCGACATCACTGAAAATTTGGGTTTTTTTCTGGGAAAGGCACTGAGAGTGGGGCTGAGGGCACCTTCACACCTCCCTCCCAAAACCTTTGGGAAGACCCTCCCATCTCCTCCTCTTTGCAGATGATCATGTGGCCCTTGGTGCTGAGTGGGGTCATCGGCAACATCACCAACGCGGCTGCAAACTACGTCCTCCTCTTCGTGTTCCACCTGGGCGTCACGTGAGTGGCATCTGTGTCCCCTGGAGAGCAGAACAGGGCACCTGGCAATGGCCAGGGAACACTGAGCTCCCAGGGGTACAGCAGGATGTCTTTTTTCCACCCTGAGGGAGGCATAAGCGGGATGCCAATGAACTTTCTCACTTCCTCTGCAGGGGCTCTGCCTGGGCCAACACCATCGCTCAGTACTCACAAACCATCTTCTTGTTCCTGTACATCATATGCAGGAAGCTGCACGTGAACACCTGGGGAGGTAAGGGCATCTCCCCTGCTCCCTCTGCCTCCTGCTTGATCCAGAAGTGTCCATAAAACTTCTATCAGGTGTTCTTGATAGTAGAGGAATTCTGCTCATCCTGATGGTGAAATATTAACCCCAGCCTGCAGTGCCCCGGCTACCACAGTGCTGCTTCAGTGGCACTCGTCACGCACCAGCACTGGCAGAGCTGTGTGATCAGCACTAAACATTAATTCTGCAGAAATGAAACTTTCTGCTGAGGCTTTGGAAGGTTCAGCCCCAAAGCTGGATGAGCACAGACATAAGCAGGAGGCTGTCCTTGGACACAGCTCCAGGAGGGAAGGCTGAGGATTGTGCTGCTCTGTGGCCCATGAGGCAGCAGCACAGAGGTTGTAGGCGGACACTGAGCTGCTGGAGATCCTGTGGAGTGCTGGCTCTGAGAACAGGCCCCTCCAGCTCCCCTGGGTGCTGTGCAGGACGTAACACTTGGCCAGTCTGGTCATCCATCAGGTGTTGTTCCTCCTCTCACCAGGCTGGTCCAGCGAGTGCCTGCTGGAGTGGGACAGCTTCACCTCCCTGGCCATCCCCAGCATGCTCATGATGTGCATCGAGTGGTGGACCTACGAGATTGGGAGCTTCTTGATAGGTCAGTGGAGAGGGGAGCTGCCAGGACACGGCCAGGCCTGACCCAGAGCAGCACCCACAGCCAGCACTGACCTCTCCTGTCCCACAGGGCTGCTGAGCGTTGTCGAGCTCTCCGTCCAGTCCATCATCTATGAGGTGTCTGTTGTGGCTTTCATGGTAAGGGCTGGGTTATCACTGTACATCAGGGCTCTGTGGGGGCTGTCCTGAGACAGGCACACAGCAAAAATCTGCTCCAGAAAACCCTCACCTTCCCCTCTTCACTCGAATCTCTCCCTGCTCCTGCCTATCCCTCCTTACGGAGATGCTTTAAATCAAATCCTGAACTCCATCCTGCTCTCTGCTGGGTGGGTATCCCCCTGTCACTGTGACAGCCCCATTGTCAGACACTCGTGAGCCCTGTGCTTGCAGATCCCCCTGGGGCTGGGCACGGCTGCCAGTGTGCAGGTGGGCAACGCGCTGGGCGCCGGCAACGTCGAGGTGGCCAAGAGATCCTCCTACACCAGCCTGATCTGCACAGGTCAGCCCACAACAGCCTGGAAAGCCTCTTCCTGGCCTCCTTCCCACGGAGCAGGGAGTGTTTGCAGTCCTCTGCCTGCCTCTTTTCCCCCTGCTCTCCGGCCAGGCTGGGCTCAGCTCTGTGCTCTCTTTTCAGGAGTGTCCTCTGTAATCGTGGTGTCCATTTTAGCTGCCACAAGGAACGTGCTGGGATACATCTTCACCACGGACAAGTGAGTGTCCCCAGCTCCTGGCCTCGGTGAGTGGAGGTCAGTTCCCAAAAGTGATCCTTGGCTTTCCTCCATCCCCAGGGAAATCGTTGACTTGGTGGCGTGGGTCATGCCTATCTACGTTGTCTTCCACTTATTTGAAGCTATGACTGTAAGTCCCAGGGAATGCTGCTATTTTCCACAGGGTGCTCAGCAGCAGTGTCATGGATCAGGCAGTTGAGGATCTCTCAGGCTGCAGCTGAGCACCAGTGCCCACACCAGGACCCTGCAGACCTCCTGGGACCATCCCTTAGAAAACATCGAGCGCATAAAAGGATGGTGACCCATAGGACTGGGCAGGGACACAGAAATAATGGGCAGAGGCAGGCAGCTGGGTCATCTCCTGAACTGGGCCAAGGTGATGCTCCCTGCCCCAGCCCCTCTCCCTCTCCTGGCAGGGTGCCTGCAGTGGGCTGCTCAGAGGCATTGGGAAGCAGAAATTCGGTGCCATCATGAACGCCGTGACTTACTACGGTGTGGGCATGCCCCTGGCAGCTGTGCTGCTCTTCGTGGTCAAGATTGGTGTCATGGGTACTGACCCCTGGGCACTGCACCCCCAAACCCCCCACGGGCAGCTGCAGCTCCACTGGGGGCTCACCACAAGCCCTGTGCCTGGCTCAGTCCCTCTGCGCTCACTGGGGTGGACTGGGATGGCTCCTGCAGCTGCTGGGAGCTTTTACTGGGAAAAAGTAACCCCAAAGCAAGCACCCATGAGCACCCTGTGCTCCCCACTGACCTGGGTGACATTCCCTTTCTGCACCTGCTGTCCTGGGATGCTGGGTTGGCTCTGGCTGACGCCGTGTGCCCTCTGCAGGCCTGTGGATCTCGATGCTCGTCTGCGTCTTCATCCTCTGCACCTGCTTCCTCACCTACATCTCCCGTGTGGACTGGGAGAAGGCAGCCAAGGAGGTAATCCAGGCACTGACAGCACATCCCTGCTCTGGGGAGGGCCGCAGTGCCCTGCTGGGATGAGACAGGCTCAATCTCATGTCCAGTGCTCCAGAGCAAAACCCAGCGCTGCCATGACATCCCTGATACTCAGCTTCCCCTGCACAAGCACTCGGTGGCCTCAAGGTTTCCCCCTGCACCTGGTTGGGGACACAAAGCTCAGAGCAGATGGGGTGACCTGGGCTACCTCAGCCCTGAGCATCACCTTGTGCCTCGGCAGCTCCAGGGTGGCCCCAAGAGAGGCAGCACAGCTTTGCCAGGTGGGAATTCCCAACTAAACCCGGCACATTCCCTCGCCAGGCTCAGCGCCGCGCGGGAGTGACCCCACAGGAGCTGCCGAGCCTGGGCCCCGAAGGCTCCTGCAAGGATCTGGATGTGGGACCAGCCCCGCCGCCCCACACTTACCTCCCTGCCAGGGCGGTGCTGGGCTCTGTCGGTACGGCACGAGAGGGTTTGGTGCAGGAAGGGTCCCAAAGGGTTCAGGAACGAGCCCACAAAATGGGGAAATGTCATGGTGGTGACACCCTCAGCTGCTGGGAGAGCAGCAATTAAAAGCGTGGGCTCAGGAGGGTGACAGAGGGACATCCTGTGGGCAGTCCTCACCGGGTCCCACCTCTGGGGGCAGGACCTGGCTGAGATCTCCACTGCTCCTAAGGTGCCTTCAGCCCTGTGACAAAACCCTCAGAAAGCCCTCAGTGCCCCGCAAACCCCTCAAGCCCCGTTCTCCTTGCAGCGGGATTAGAAGTGCAGAGCGATGTTGTGCTCACGGGCATCACCAGGACAGAGGGACCCAGGTACCACCTGGAGCTGCGGGAGGCCACCCCTGCTCCTGCCACCTCCGTGGTCACCAAGCAGCTGATCTTGCGGCGCGGGCTGGCCGTGGCCGCAGCCGTGGCCGCGCTGGCCCTCGGCATCACCGTGAAGCTGCTCACCAGCACGGACTGACTCGCACCGAGGACTTTGGGGACTTGTTTTTGGGGTGAAAGCCTTTCCTGAGGGACAGGAGTACCAAGCACGGACAAGCCAGCGAGAAGAGCGAGCGCACGCCTGTCCCGCAGGAGCCGAAGGGCCTCTGTCAGCGTTCAGCAGCGTTTGTGCAGAGTTTGGTTGGGAACGGGCCCCGAGGCTGCTCTGGCACCCAAAATGCTGCTCTGAGCTGCCCAACACATGCTGAGCGTGTGGGGACCCCCCAGCCCGCGCTGTCACCACCCACTGGAGCTGAGCTCAGCCCAGCTCCCCCTGCTGCTCCGTGACAAATGCCAATAAAGAATAAATCCAGCTGGAGTGGGACTGGCTCCTTGGGGTGCAGGCTGAGGGCAGGGCTGGGGACAGAGCAGGGAACATCCACACATGGGTCTTACCCTGCCCCAGGTGGCCTTTGCAGTAGAATAAAGGCTTTATTCAGCAAGGGTCAAGGGCAGCTCTCAGTTAAAAGTTTGGAGGTAAAAGACTATCAATAAATTAACAAACCCCTAAAATTCAGTTACAGAGGAGGTGGCTGTGGCTGCTCTGCCACTCTGGCCAAGGGTGCCCGAGACCTGGGACTCCAGTTGCAGCAGTGCTCCTCTCTTTGCCCCAGTAGCTCCAAATACAGCAGCACAACAGTCTCTGGCACTTCTCAAGTCCTTGGGACAGCATGGCCACAGCTCAGGTGGATTTTGCCACACCTTGGATGGCTAAAGGTGGTTTCCCTGCAAGGAGCATCACCCGTTCAGTCATGAGGCCCTTCAAGGACGAGATGCTGCAGGTTCTTCAAGGCTCCTTTCCTCTGCTCTGGGGACAACCAGCCCGGACTGTTCCCTGCAGGAGACCCTCATTTCCCAGGCTTATCGCTGTGATGAGCAGCTTTCTCTGGGGATCAGGTGAGGCGTTACAGAGATAACAGGCTCAGTAACGACTGGCTTTGTTTAGATACCCTTGTGACAAACACTCCCACGTTCCCAGGAGTTTTTAGAGGAGCTACTGTTTACAAAGCAGGGTGGATGCTGTTTCCTTCCCTCTGCCACTCACTGATCAGGCATGATCCACTGACTAGGTCTGGATAGATTCCTGTTTCAGCAGGAGCTGGAGCCTTTAACTTGGGGTGTCTCTGCTTTGGGTGCATTTTTTTTATCTTCTACCTCTTCAGTGTATTGGCTACCTTGGAGGAAATGAAATTGCAGCAAGGAAAAGTTCAGCAGTAGGACTGCAGGGAGGGAGCAGTGGGTCCAAGGGCTGGCTGCCCACCACCCCTCTCAGTGGGGGCACAACACCTGGAAAGGCACAGAAACAGGGATGAGTCCTCCAGGGAGGGAGCAGAGCTCAGAGGAACAGGGTGATGAAGGGTTAGGAGGGGCTCAGGGGACAGAGCTGGGAGCACACACCCACAGGGACAGCAGAGCCCCAAACTCACCTTTGCCACCACGGCTTTCACAGCCGCCAGCAGGGCCGAGATGAACTGTCCCACTCTGCTCCTGTTACACTGCTTCAGCAGGAAAATCTTGGCCAAATTCATCGTCTCCACACTGCCAGGTGGGTACCTCAGCTTGTTCACAACGTCCCACCTCAGGTCCTTGATCAGGCAGGCACGGTGGTGGGAGAAGGTCTCGAAGCTGTGCCTGCCGTGGTAGGCGCCCATCCCGCTGTGGCCTGAGGGACACAGCCAGGCAGCTCACACCAGGCACAGGGACACCTGCCTCTCTCACACTCAGTTTGGCAGCCCCCAGGACACAGGGAAAGCTTGGTCATGCTCCTCCTCAGGGCAGAGGAGCAAAGAGCAGCTTTTTTAACTTTGCAGAAATCAGCCAGGACCTCCCTTGAGCTGCCTGTGTGAACCCACCCTTAAAAAGTTAATGACCCCAATTATCTCCTCCCAGGGTCAGCCCTTGCTTTTCCCACAGAATTTTCACAGGGTTTGGGGACAGGAGGAGCTGAGCCTATGATTTCAAGGAGTGGGACATGAGGAGGACACTTAGCAACACCCAAGACTTCAGCCCTGTGCCCACAGCCGGGTGATCCCTGCTACAGGAGCCTGACAGCAGCTGTGGAATCTCAACATGGACAAATTCATCCCACACCCCAGCACAGGAGAACCAGAGCTCAATTGTGTGAGCCTGGGGGTTTTCCTCTCTCACTGAGAGGCCTAACAACCAAAACACCAATGAGCCTTTTTACAAAGCAACCCACCCACACCAGAAAATTACACTAACGGGAAATGCAGCTGGAATTGCCAAACGGGCAGACAGCTCCTGGGTGGGGTCAGAGGCTGCTGCTGATCGAATGCAGGTGTGTGGGCTGGAGCAGGGACTCACCCACACCGCCGAAGGGCAGCTCGGGGAGCACGGAGTGCATGATGACATCGTTGGCTGTCATGCCACCGCTGGAGGTCTCTGCTATCACCCGTCTGATCAGCTACACACAATGGCACAGACAAATCAGGAGGAGACACAGCACCATGTACCACAGCAGGGAGGGTTCAAGGTGATGCTTCCATCCCCCTTTGTGGGGGGCACAGGCTGTGCCTTGTTCCATGAGAGAGGCCAGTTACACCACTTAAGCATAGGATCTGCCCAGTTGGAACAGCCACAAAATGAAAAGGCTTCAGGCCAAGGTGCTCCTCAGCCCTCCCACCCAAAATGCCTGGGGCTGTTGTTGCAGGGCAAAGCCCTGACCTGAATTCCTGAGCTGGCACAACAGAGCCAGGAAACGGGGGCAGGAGACAGGGCAGGAAGCAGCAGCCACCTGTGTGGTGGAGATGTACAAACCTAGAACTCTTCAGCAGGAGACTGGGAGCTTCCAGCAGCTCTGGGGACTCTCATGACCCCCAAACGCTGCAATTTACATGGAAAAGGAACTGCCACAGACCCTGCAAAATGCTGTGTCTGGGATCAGCCATGGTCAGGATCCAGCTGTGCAGAGACACTTCCAGGAGGGAGCACAGCCCAGACCCACCTGCTTGTTGTTGGAGAAGACATACAGGGCAAGAGGCTTCTCCCGAAGGTTGATGAACTCAATGGCTTCCTCCACGCTCTTCACAGTCACAATGGGCAGCACTGGTCCAAAGATTTCCTCCTCCATCACCTTGGACTCCGGGGAAACATCCGTGAGGATGGTTGGTGCTGAGGCAAATGGGAGAATGAGAACAGCATGAGCAGGACACAGACCTGGCCCAGCACAGCACCTTGGGCTGTTCAACGTAGCCCAAGTGAGGCACAGACAAACAGACCCCACAAAGCACCCACCACCACCTCCCCTCCACAGCAGCTGCCTGGAGCACCTATGAAGCAGGAGGCCTCATCAGTCTCTCCCCCATAAGCGATCTTCTGCCCTTCCAGTAAGCCCAGGATCCTCTTGAAGTGACACTGGTTGATGATCCTTTCATAGTCTGGAGACAACTTCACGTCCTCCCCATAGAATTCCTGACAAAGGGAACAGCAGAAACAAAAGTGCTCAGCACATCTTCCAACAGCCACAGCTCCAGGAAATCACAGCTGCGACAATCTCCACAGCACGAGGGACTCCTCCCTCACCTTCAGAGTCGCCTTGATGTTCTCCACCACCTTGCTCTGGATGGATGGGTCACACAGGATGTAGTCTGGGGCGATGCAGGTTTGCCCACAGTTCATGTACTTGCCCCACGTTATCCGCCTGTGACAAGGAGAAAGGGACATGCTTGCTCCATGGTCAGTCCCTTCCCCACCCCTCAGCCCAGCTGCCAGCACCTGAGCTGGGAATGCTGGCCCAGAGATGTCCCTCTGCCCTGCTGCTGATGCCCCATGCAAGAACCTGACCTGCAGGCGACAGCCAGGTCACAGTCCTTGTCGATGTAGCAGGGGCTCTTCCCCCCCAGCTCCAGGGCGACCGGGGTCAGGAGCTTGGCAGCTGCTGCCATCACAATTTTGCCCACTGCAGAGTTGCCAGTGTAGAGGATGTGATCAAATCTCTGGGTCAGCAGCTCGGTTGTCTCAGGAACTCCTCCAGTGACCACAGCATACAGATCCTGCAGGACAGGAGTGTGAGGGTCACCACAACCCAGCTCATAACTGTGGCACAGAGAAATGAGGGGACCAACCTGGGGCCACACTCACCTTGTCCAGGTACTGTGGGAGGAGCTCAGCCACCAGCCGAGCCGTGTTCTCGCTCACCTCCGACGGCTTCACCACCACGGCATTACCTGCAGGCCACACACAGCTCGGACACTGAGCCCTCAATCCTGTCCCCACACCCAGCCACCACCCCAGCAAGGCCCTGCTGGGTCCCCACCTGCTGCAATGGCCCCGATCAGGGGCTGCATCACCAGCGCAAAGGGGTAGTTCCAGGCCCCGATGATCAGCACCACGCCCAGGGGCTCGTAGCCGATGTAGGCCTCGTCCCTCAGGGTCAGCAGGTCCTTTTTGACACGATGAGGGGCTGCCCAGGATGGCAGCTTCTCCATGGTGAGGGCCAGCTCACTCTGCACTCCCAGGATCTCTTGGGTGTAGGCGTTGGGCCCACTCTGTAACAACAGGGAGTTTGGGGAAGGGATGGAAAAGGCACCCACGTCCCACAGCCACCACGGCACCCTGGGGAGTCAGAGTCATGCAATTCCACGGTGGGGGACACAACAAAAACCATTTGTCACTGCAGAGGCAGCCCTTGGCCTGCCTGCTTTGCTCAGGGTTACCCACTGTCCTGCACAGCAAAAGGGAGGGACCCCCTGACAACACAGACCTTGTTGAGATCGGCCTTGAGGGCTGCCATGATCTCCTTCTCCTTCTCCTGCACCATCCTCTCCAGGGCCTTCAGCTGCTGGATCCTGAACTCCAGCGGGCGGCTCCGGCCCGACCTGAAGGCGGCCCTGGCCCGCCCCACGATCTGCTGCATCTTCTCCATGGCTGCTCAGCACTGAGGAGACACCGGCCACCCCCAGCTCACCACAGGGCCATGGAGGGCTGCTGAGCCCTGGGAACACCTCCATGAGTGTCCCACCCCGAGCGTGGCTGGGGGATGTTGTCCTTCTTGTGAGGAGCTCCCACTCTCAAGCTGAGTGCTGAGGGCTCACAGCACCCAAGCCCTGTTCCACCGGCACAGGGCACCTCTCAGAGCAATCTGGGGTTTGCTGATTGATCCTCTTCTGAGGGTGCTTTCTCCAAGACTCAAACCCACCAGCCACACCACCCTCTGCTCACAGGGATGTTCCCAAGGAGCCAAAACACAGAGATGACCGTGGCCTGGGTGGGCAGTCAGCTGGGAACAGAGCTGTGTGCCCGGAGCCTGCCTGCACCCATAACCCTGAGGCCCTCACACATCTTCACAGAAACACAACGAAACACTGCAAATATTTCACCCTGCTTCCCAGGAGCAGCATTTCACTCTTTAGTCAGGACCAGAGATCTGGTCCTTCTTCCCTGCCCAACCAACCAAGACACCGAGATCCCCTTACGACGATTAAATCCTGCCCTTCCCAACCCACTGCCACAGCTGCGTGACACAGCCTGAGAAAGCAAGTGACTCATTAAAAAACGAAGGAAAAAAGCAAGTTACCTTCAGAGAAGCTTCTCTCTCCACCAGCCTCCTGTGGGGAGTGCAAGCAGGCACAAGCCCTTCCCCTGCCATGGCCAGGGGTGATCTCCTCCCACGGGAGAGCTGGCCCTGGCCCAAGGCTCTTGCTGGGTATGAGATGCCCTTTACCCAACGCTGTCCTGGGCTGTGGTGCCCTGGGTGGCTGCTCCCAGCCAGGGCAGTGACTCAGCCCTGGCGTGGGATGGCAGAGACCATGTGGCTTTGCCCACGCTGGCCCACGTGCCACAGCTGCTGTCGGGAAGCAACGCTCAGGCTCGGGATCTAAAGACCCCAAGCAGGCAGGTGGCAGGAAATCCAGCATGGATTTGAGAGGGGGAAACAGGCCAGCTCCTCTACTGGCTCACCTCACTCCCTGCCTGGCTCCAGGAGTGTTTTCAGTGCCCAACAGAGCTCTGGGGGATCCTTGCTAGGGTGCCAGGGACACCTCACAACACCTGTGTGCCATTCAGCCAAGCCATGGCCAGAGCTGGGACCAGCAGAGCAGGATTCCTCAGGAGACTGCAAGGACTTACCACACTCGGTTTATTATTTAAATTCTCAGTGTTTATTTAGTGGCTTGCAAAGTGTATCATCAAAAAGGCTTAGCACATGGATTTTCACCAGACATGAAGAAATCCCACTTATTGCACAGTAAATATAATTTTCTACTCTCTATTAATTGCATTTAGTAATAATTTTTCAGTTCGCTTTAACATTAATAGTTCTAAGGCTCTTTCACCTTCAATTCCTTCAGCATCCTTTCCCCAAGCTAGAACAAGCCCCACATAATCCCCCAGTGCAAGATTATAGAATTCTGAGAAGCTCAAACACGAAGGAGCACACACACCTTCCAGTAATTGTTTTCTCTTGGAGGAACCTGACAGTAACAGCTTTGTACTGGCTTTGGCTGGGATTAAGTTAATTTTCGTGTTAAGTTTCTTCATAGAAGGATGGTGTTGTTTTGGGTTTGTGACACTGGGAGTTGTGGTGTTTGTCTTCCCAAGTCACCACCAGGTGTGATGACGCCCTGCTCTTCTGGGGATGGCTGAACACCTGCCTGATGAGGGGAATTAATGAACAAATTCCTTAATTTGCTTTGATCTGCCTGCAAGCCCAGTTTTCACTTCACCTATTAAACTATTTTTATCTCAACAAACAAGTTTTCTCACTTTCTTCCAATTCTCTTTCCCATCCCACAGGGAAAAAGCAAGTGGCTGTGTGGGACTGGGCTAATCCACAAGGTATTTGTAATTTCTACTTCTCTGAACAGGCCTGGAAGTTCTTTTGCTCCAACATGAGATACTCATCAGCACAATACAGGCAGCACAGGCATCACCTTTGGAATTTTCTAACTGCTAAATAACTGTTAAAGGCACATGATGAAACACAGAACCCAGCAAGCAGCCCCTGACCAGCTGGGGATGATTCTGGATTGCAGAGATGTGAGAATGTTTCACCTCAATTAAATAGCAAGGGGAACCTCACTGGGTTTGTTCACAGCCACCACTCTTGGCCAAATGCATCGGGCAGCACAGCCTGTCTCAGGCTTGTCACCAAGAGGTTGTGTGTTCAGAACATCCCCAAAACTGCAGGGAAAACACTGTCAACCCAAGGATTGCTGAAGCTTCAGCTCCTGTTGGTCAGTGAAGGAAGGTGAGTGGTTTGGTGCAGGACACTGTGTGTCCCTGGAAGCTCTGCATGGCACGGGGTGGAGGTAGGGACTGGAACTCCTTGCTCTGCAGTCCTCCTTCGGAGAGCTTGTCCCCACTGGTCCCTTTGTTCCAGCATGGCTTTTAAGTAAACAGGAATCTGAGCCTTCTCGTGGTTAGTGCCTCTCTAAGGCTACTCTGTGTGCTCGACAGCTCACTGAAATCACCCAGAACAAAAGAAAAGAATGACTTCCCAGCTTAAGGAAACAGACACAAAGCCAGCACCCAGAGTATGACGTGCACATGGTGCCTTCTCCTCTCTTCATCAGTTAACCACCTGTGAAAGCAAAACACAACACCAACGTCCTGTGAAGGATTTGCTGAGACAAAACCAATTCCCCTTCTAGAACAGCCTGAAGCAAAGCCCCTTCAGGCAGGGGGTTCCCCAACGTGCAGCTCTCCTGCCCCTCAGCATGCACTGGTTATCTCAGATGCCAGGGAAAACATCGTGCTCTGGCTCAGCCCCACATTCACTCATCTATAAAGCTTTTCCCAATCTCAAACTAGGTCTACACACAGGAGAAGAAAAAGGCTCCTACCTCACTTTGACAGCCACAGCAGTGCTCTGAAACCTGCTCCTCCTTACCACCCACTGGGCCAGCCCAGCCTCTGCACAGCCAGCACAACCAAGAGGGCTTTTCTCTTCAGCACAGACTGGTGGCTCTGAGAAACCCAAATGATTTCAAGACGCCGTGAGTTTCCCCCCTCATTGCCCTACACTGGGCCTGCCTCCCTGGCTGCTGCCTCGAGGCCTGAGCCAGTTCTTGGCTCTTACATCTCCTCCTGGGTTATGTGAGCAGGTTATTTCCCCATGGATGTTGGGCTCCTGAGTGCCTCCTTGCAGCAGCAACTACACAGACTGAAGGGCAGAGTCCTGATCCACCCTGCCTCCTCCTGTGCCCTCAGGAGCTGCTCCCTTAAGCTCAGTAAAGCCCACGGAGCAGTCAGTGAAGGCACATGCAGTGTCTGGTTTGTCAGACATGGACAACCAGCAGTGATCACACTTAAGAGATTCAGATCTTGCTTCTCCAGCTCAGGAGGCATCCTGAGCCTCCTGCAAGCCTCTGCCTCCTGCAGAGAGGAGAGGACATCCCACCCTTCCGCACTACCCCGCTGGAAACAAGGGAGGAAATGGGAATAATTGAGCTGAGGTCAGACAGGGGCTGCAATGGGCAAGGAGGAATAAAACTTTGTCACAGACTCCCGCTTTGGGACACAGCTTCCCTCCCCCAGGGTGCCACGGCACAGACTGCAGCTCTCTGGGCTGTGAGGCAGCTCAAACGCTGCTGAAGGAAGCCGTGGAATGGAAACCACGCCTAACCAGTCCAAAACTACCAACTTCTGCCTCTGGAGGGAGCATCCCACGGGTGTCACCTACCAGGGAAGAGCAACAAGGAGTACAGCAGCCTGGAGATCTCTCCGGGGATATTCCTATTCTACAGACGGCTTGCAAGAGTGAGAAGGTAAGAATTTAAGGTGGGACAGATATTATAAACCTCAAGACAGAAAAAGAGGCCAGGCTTTATAAAAGGGCTGCAGTTGCAAAGAACAGGTCAAGTAAATTGCACATGCACTGCCATAGACAGCAAAGACCCAAAACTCACCTTAATCATCACCGCTGCCACAACCCCCAGCAGGGCCAGGACAAAGAGCCCAATTCTGGCCTTGTTAAACCGCTTCAGGAGGAAGAACTTGGCCCAGTCCACCTTCTTCTGGCTGCCAGGTGGGTACCGCATTTTGTTGGTGCTCTCCATCTTGAGGTCCTTGATCAGGCAGGCGCGGCGGTGGGAGAAGGTCTCAAAGCTGTGCTTGCCGTGGTAGGCGCCCATCCCGCTGTGGCCTGAGGGACACAGCCAGGCAGCTCACTCCTCAGGCTCAGCCAGCCTAAACTCTGCCCTCCTGAGGACAACTGAGCCTTCCCCTGCAGCACTTCTCAGTCTCTAAGGTGTCCATCTGTACGCCAACCCTCTTCTTCCTCACCTCATTTATACCAGCCACTCTGATTGCAGCTAATGGTTTTAATGCACATTTCCCAGCAGGCTGCACTAAATGCTTCAGTTTTTCCAAAAATACACCCAAAGGTTTTTCCCTCCTGGCCCCTGTCCTATTGCACTCACAGAAATTATAATTATTATGAAGATCTGCTGCACAGAGACTCTGGAGCTGTAGGAATCACAGGGATACCCAGACACAAACCATGAGTTGTTCTCTGGGGCACACTGTGTATTAAGCCCCAACTCTTAAGGAGCTCCAGTAACTTACCAACACCACCAAAAGGCAAAGTTGACAGGAAGAAATGCATAATGACATCATTTCCAGTCACACCACCACTGGAGGTTTCTGAGATGACTCTCTTGATTAACTAAAAAAAGAAAATAAATAAAACCAAAATATTAAAAAGGCTCAAAGAAGAGACCAGACCATGTAACTAAGCATACTGGGAAGGGAGCTACATTTCAACAATGGTCAGCTGCTCTGGCACAGCCCAGACCCACCTGCTTGTTGTTGGAGAAGACATACAGGGCAAGAGGCTTCTCCCGAAGGTTGATGAACTCAATGGCTTCCTCCACGCTCTTCACAGTCACAATGGGCAGCACTGGTCCAAAGATTTCCTCCTCCATCACCTTGGACTCCGGGGAAACATCCGTGAGGATGGTTGGTGCTGAGGCAAATGGGAGAATGAGAACAGCATGAGCAGGACACAGACCTGGCCCAGCACAGCACCTTGGGCTGTTCAACGTAGCCCAAGTGAGGCACAGACAAACAGACCCCACAAAGCACCCACCACCACCTCCCCTCCACAGCAGCTGCCTGGAGCACCTATGAAGCAGGAGGCCTCATCAGTCTCTCCCCCATGAGCGATCTTCTGCCCTTCCAGCAGGCTCTTGACCCTCTTGAAGTGACACTGGTTGATGATCCTTTCATAGTCTGGAGATGACTTCACGTCCTCCCCATAGAATTCCTGACAAAGGGAACAGCAGAAACAAAAGTGCTCAGCACATCTTCCAACAGCCACAGCTCCAGGAAATCACAGCTGGGACAATCTCCACAGCATGAGGGACTCCCCCCTCACCTTCAGAGTCGCCTTGATGTTCTCCACCACCTTGCTCTGGATGGATGGGTCACACAGGATGTAGTCTGGGGCGATGCAGGTTTGCCCACAGTTCATGTACTTGCCCCACGTTATCCGCCTGTGACAAGGAGAAAGGGACATGCTTGCTCCATGGTCAGTCCCTTCCCCACCCCTCAGCCCAGCTGCCAGCACCTGAGCTGGGAATGCTGGCCCAGAGATGTCCCTCTGCCCTGCTGCTGATGCCCCATGCAAGAACCTGACCTGCAGGCGACAGCCAGGTCACAGTCCTTGTCGATGTAGCAGGGGCTCTTCCCCCCCAGCTCCAGGGTGACAGGGGTCAGGTGCTTGGCAGCTGCTGCCATCACAATTTTGCCCACTGCAGTGTTGCCAGTGTAGAGGATGTGATCAAATCTCTGGGTCAGCAGCTCGGTTGTCTCAGGAACTCCTCCAGTGACCACAGCATACAGATCCTGCAGGGCAAACAAGGGCCTGAGGGTCACCTTGATTCAAAGCACATCAAGGCAGCATCTCTGCATCTGCCAGAGGGCAGACTTATTTGTGTCCTACTTCATGATAGGGACAAAATATAGTGGTATCAGAGATATGCTCTGCTCCTTCCCCTGAAATGAAGATTCGTTTCCCACTTTGTGCCACATGAACTAAAAGAAACGAAGGCTGAGGCCAGGGCTGAGTCTGGCTGTGGAGCTGTTCCCACACAGGAAGACTCAGGGCACATATGACTGCCAGGCTCTCCCAAGGGCTGCCTCCTTCCCCTCCTCCTGCCTCCCACCTAGAGAAGGCGCTAATTCCCTGGAGCAAACTCCACAGGGCCCTGTGCACTGACAGCAACAGCCTGTCTCTGCGACACAGTGCAAGGGATGACAGAACTGCCAGGCAAGAGGAGGAGGAACAACACCTCCTCCTATGAGTGCAGTTCAGCAGGACATGAAAACCCAGGACATGCTGCCATGGAACACAGAGTGCCCAGTTCTCAGGAAGAGCCAAGCACCGCCAGCATCCCACAAAACCTGTGCTGACCTAAGGGCATCCCCAGCACAGCTCCAAAAGAGCAGCCCCTGCTGTGGGAAGTACATGCACACCTCTCCATATGGTCATGGGTGTCAAAAAGGCAGTCACACTGCAGCAGCGTTATGTAAGCTCATACACAAACACAGGGAGAATTTGTCAATGTACCTTTGGACTCTAACCGCAACTCAACCCTTTCAGTGCCTCCTGCTTATGCTCCTTTGAAGGGAGCAGGCAATGGATTTGGCTTAAACCTGCAGGAGCCCTTTGGAAGCAGGACAGAGCCAGACAGTCATGTCACGCAAAGGGCCACACTCACCTTGTCCAGGTACTGTGGGAGGAGCTCAGCCACCAGCCGAGCCGTGTTCTCGCTCACCTCCGACGGCTTCACCACCACGGCATTACCTGCAGGCCACACACAGCTCGGACACTGAGCCCTCAATCCTGTCCCCACACCCAGCCACCACCCCAGCAAGGCCCTGCTGGGTCCCCACCTGCTGCGATGGCCCCGATCAGGGGCTGCATCACCAGCGCAAAGGGGTAGTTCCAGGCCCCGATGATCAGCACCACGCCCAGGGGCTCGTAGCCGATGTAGGCCTCGTCCCTCATGGTCAGCAGGTTCTTCTTCACGGGCTGGGGGGCTGCCCAGGATGGCAGCTTCTCCATGGTGAGGGCCAGCTCACTCAGCACGCCCAGGATTTCATGGCTGTAGGCGTTGTGCCCACACTGAAACAACAGGGAGTTTGGGGAAGGGATGGAAAAGGCACCCACGTCCCACAGCCACCATCACAGCTCTGCTGCTTCAAAGTGTCTGTCACTGGCAGTGACAAAGGATCCCTGGCCAAAGACGGCTGGTCTGGGTGTGTGAGGCAGAACCCAAAACCTGACAGCCAGGACTGCCTTTGCAGTTCTGCCTTAGACTAACTCCTCAGAAATGCTGGCAGCAGAACTTTGCAGGCCACACTGGGACAAGGCCAAGGGGAACAAGAGCAAAAGTCATTTAACACAGCAAAGGCAGCCCCTGCCCTTCCCACTTTCCCTTCAGGGCCAACCATTGTCCCTGCACAGCTGATGAGAGAAACTCCCCGACCCAGACCTTGTTGAGATCGGCCTTGAGGGCTGCCAGGATCTCCTTCTCCTTCTCCTGCACCATCCTCTCCAGGGCCTTCAGCTGCTGGATCCTGAACTCCAGCGGGCGGCTCCGGCCCGACCTGAAGGCGGCCCTGGCCCGCCCCACGATCTGCTGCATCTTCTCCATGGCTGCTCAGCACTGAGGAGACACCGGCCACCCCCAGCTCACCACAGGGCCCTGCCCGGGCCGCACAGCCCGGCTTGTCCCCACAAGCCCCGGGCGCCCTCCCGCCGCTCCCCCCGCCCCATCGCCGGGCAGCGAGCCCTCCGCCGCTCGTCCCTAATTCCGCCGCATCTCCCTGAAGCCTTACGTAACTCCCGAGTTAGAAAAGTTTGAGAAGCAGCGCAGGGCGTTGGTGGCAGCGTGGGGATGCCACAGAGGAAGCGGGGGCTGCTCCCGGCGGGGCGGAGCGCGCCGCGGTACCGAGCGACACCCGGCGATGAGCCGGCGGGATGGGGACCCCCCTCTATCCCCCGGGGAACCGCGGGGACCCCCGAGCGTGAGGCAATGACAACCGTGGCAGCGGCTGCGGCACGAAGCCTGCGAGCCGCCGGTTCTCCCCCCGGCCGGTGTCCTCCGCCCCGGGCAGGACCCTCCGCCCCCGCGGCCCCGCCGCCCACCGGGGTCGCCGCCGCCGCAGCCGCTTCCTCTTTCCGCTCACATGACGGAAGCGGAACGGGCGAGGCCGCGGGGCAGCCGCTCCCCCTCCCTGCCCGGTGGTCCCGGTGGGAGAGAGGAGGAGGAGGAAGCAGGGCAGGGTGAAGGACGTGTCCCCGCCGTACCGCCGCTACCTTGGCCCGCGCTCGGGGATGCTCCTGCCGTGCTCCGCGGGCTCCGCGGGTGGCAGCGGGTCTGGCGCTGCCGGGCCGGTTGTGAAACGCTGCCGGGGCGTGGGGCTGCTCTGGGGGCGGAGGGCAGAGTCCCTGCGGAGCCTTATCGGGGCAGGGAGCGGGGAAAGAGCGGGGCAGCGGCGCCCGAGGGTGGCCCTGCCCTGCCCTGCCACGGAGGGCGAGCAGAACCGGGCTGGTGCTGCTTTGGGGGAGGCAGGAGGAGCCCGGCAGGACGGTCCAGTTAACCTTGATAGAGTCGTGGCGTGGGAAGCGAGCCAGAAAAAACGCGGAGAAAGGAGCTCGGGCAAGGTTGGGCACATTCCGGTTAAAAATAGACCTGCCACAACTCGTTCTGGGAAAAGCACGGTGATTATTTAAAAATTGTGTGCGGGTTGTTACACGCTGCCTCTCGTGACACGATTTACCCAGAGCCTTCACTGCTAAAGCTCCTCGGCTGCAGCTGTACCCCACTGAAGCCATGCCTGCTGCACCTCCTTGGCACACAGGGCTGGCACCTTTTCCTGCAAAGTTTAATCCCATTTTCCCACATCAACACGGCCCTCCGAAGCTGGGAGTGCCTTTTGGCCTCAGATTGTGCAGAACCACGACTGCCCCCAACACCAAGCTTGGCTTCTGTGGTCAGTTGGCTTCACTAACACGTCCTGGGCTGTGGCTCAGCAGGAACATTTCACAAGCTGTAGCACAAATTTTGGCAGTAAACACCCCGCTGTGGAGAAGAATGACATGAGCAACTGCTAAAACTTGTGTGCAGGAGGCAACATGAGAAGGAAAAACAGGCTGGGCTTGACAGGGCCCTTCCACGTGGTGCAAGAAAAGCTGGGTTTGCATTGAAATAAACATGGGTAGAAGCAGGAATGCTCCTCACAGGACCGTTGCCTGATGGAAATGCTCCCCGTTATCCTGTCAGCATCCTTGCAGGCAGGATGGAGCTCTGTGCAAGCCCAAGGGAATTTGGATAAGGATTAACAGTGCTGCAATCAGAGGAAAAGCCTGAGCTGTCAGCATGGAGCATTACATTGTGCCTGGGGAAACGGTGCTGCATGCACCCACCCAGGCTGCACCCTCCCAGCACCAGCAGGGAGGTGGATGGATTCTCCAGAGCTTGTAAAATTCTCACCCATCAGCCCAGAGGGTTTTCATGTCACAACAGTGCTGCTTGTACTTGGCAGCACACACTGGGAGCAAATATCCCAGCTCCCAGTGATCCCAGCGGTCAGTGGGGATAAACCTTTGCAGCATCCTGGGAGAGAGTCCCTCTTGGTCCTTGTCAGGGACATCTTTTGGCCAGCTGGGGACAGGGAACAAAGCTGAGGGCTTTTTTAGCATTGCAGAGTCTCAGCTGGGTGAGACACGAGGATTTCAGGGAAGTGTGGGATCTCGAGTGAGACAGAGGAATACCCCGTGCTCCCCACGCCTGGGAGCTGGCAGTGTTTTCTATTTTAATTCAATCACTAAGAAACAATAAAGGGAGCTATTTATGGGAAAGCAATGGAACTCCAGAGGAACTGGGAGGTGAGCAGTGCTGGGGGGCCTCTAATCTGTAGTTACAGCAGCAAAAGGTGTTTTATTGAGAAGCTGAGCTCAAGATTCCCCCCTACCCTCACTCCTTATAGCCCTCACTCCCCTCTTGGAATCAATTAACAGCAATCAGACAGGCTGCCCTGCCCTGGGGAGCAGCCCTTTGTGCTTCCAAAAGCACCCAGCAGAGCCTGGGGAAAGAGGACTTTGGTTTGGAAGATAAACTGTGCAGTATTTGGTTTCAAGAGTCCACCAAATGATGCAGCTGGTCAATAAATGTCCTTTTAGCTGACACACCACACTCACAGAACTTCAAGTTTTCAGCCACAATCCTCAGTCTCTGCTTAAATGTCTGCCTAGTCTCAAATCCCAAGTGTTTTCTGGAAGTCACATAACCCAGCCAGATCCCAAACCCAAACAGCACTCGACCATAAAAGAAGATGAACAACAGGGAGAGGATTTTGAGGAACCTACAGGAATCAATGCAGCTCAGTTCATTTATGGCATCACTTGTTTTGAAAGCTGGGGCTGATCTCACATTCCCAAGAAGGAGATACTGTGTCACACACAGCCCTGGTCTGTGGGCTGCATTGTGGACAAGAGTTCAGGCCATGGAAAATGTGAAAGGGACACAAAGAAACAATGGGAATGATTGGCACAAGGACTGCAACAAGACTCAGCAGCCCCACTGGCACTCGGCTGGCTTTCAGGCAGCGAGGAGGGGGGAGCCTGCCGTGCACAAAAGCCTATTGAAAAGGTGTTTGTCCCAAGGAGCAGTGCCAAGGCTTCCTTCAGCTGGGCTCCAGCTGACTTGGAGACCTCAGGAGAGGGGTTACCCTGATGGACTCCACTCCTCTGCAAAAAGGAGGAGCTGTGGGGGCACTCTGGGAAAAGCCACAGCCAGGACCATGGCTCAGGTCAGATGGGGAAGTTCAGGATGAAAAGAGATCTGCTTAAAGACTTAAAAGGCATCCTGGACTGTGAAAAAAGATAGTGGCAAGCAGAGCTCAGAGAAGACAAAAAAGTCAAAGGATCAAAATTTAAATTAAAAAGCCCCCCAAAATAGGAGAAGAAGCAGGAATCAAAAAGGAGGTGGGTCACAAGTCAGGTCACAAGCCAGCTTATCTGAATTGCAAAGCCTCAACAAGCTTTGGAAGCAGCAGGATCCAGCTTTCCCTGCTCCAGATGAAAAACAACTTTCCCTTTTTGGTGTAGCTGGGACATGGGTGAATCACAAGTTATTGCCTCTGAACCCTGAGATGATGTGATAATAACTGGATGTAGCTGTACAAGATAACATCAAGAACTATGCAAAACACAGGCAGTCCCAGGAACAGCTCCCTCCTCAAAATGCTCCTTGGAATAACTTGTAGCACCTTAGTTGCAAGTTAAATGTAATGCAACGTAAATTAACAGGAATTCCTCCTCTGTGTCAGAGGAAGGGTTGAGAGTTCAACGTCTTGCTTATGAAAAGCAGCAAATGTCAGAATCAAAAAGTGTTGTAGATTCCTCAGCTGACATTTTGTAAAGTGGACAGAGTGGAGCAAGTGCAGAACACTCAAGGAGATGCAGGAGAGCTGAGCTAGAAAAGCTCAGCAAATCTCTCAAGTTCTGTCTTTCAAAGGCTGGAGAAAAAGAAGTATTTATAAAAACAAGCACCTGCTGTTCAGCACGGAGAGCCAAAGACAGAGGACAGCTTCAGGATCTTTGGGGAATGAGTTTATGCAGAAAGACAGGCCATGAACATTGGTCTCCTCCTCCTGAAAACAGCCAGCAAGAATAGCCCTTTTCTTCTCCTCCTGTTTGTGCAGCTGTAGCCTTGCTGGCAAGAGGGGAAGGAGAATGAGCTTGAATCCTGAAAGGGAAGAAAGAAAACCAACAAAACCCAGTGAGTTCCTGAGAAAAGCAGCCTATCTCCTAGACTTGTGCATTAAAGCTGCTGCTTTGTTCCTAGATTCGGGCTCAGACATCATTAGCATTCCCAGCTCACTCCTTCCTCATCCTCTTTATGTGCCACTCACAAGTGGAGGGGTTTTTAATAATAAATTGGGGAAAATTTGATAGTATAACTCAAAAATACAATATCCACACAGCAGCTACCACAGCATATCTCAGCTGGGCAGAGGGTACAGGCTGTGAGGTGAACAAAGCCCATTTTTTGGATAGAAATTGTAACTTCCTGCCAGCTTTTGTCAATTAGCTCTGTATATGCTGTTCTGGCAGCCCCAACAGCTCCCCTTTGCTAGAGGCAACAAATAAGCACCTTGTTGAAAGATCATACAGCTGTTACCCAGGATCCTACTTAGCATTTTTGTCTTCCAATCCAAGTTTAAAAAAAATTGGGGAAAAAAAAAAAAAAGCAGCAGAGTAAATTGTCTTGCTAAAGCCAGGGAAAAACAAACTCAGGGACACTTTGTTCCAGAGCTATCCAGAGATCATGAACTCAAGGATGCTGCCCCATCCTGCCCTGCTGAGGGGAACATTCAGCAACTTCTTTACCCAGGCAAATAGAGAATTTTTCCTAAATTTAACACCTCTGATCACAGAGACACAGCAACTCAGTTGTACCATAGAAACACTTCTAGTGTCAGTATTTATTTTTACCTTAATATACATTTATACAGGCCATAATAAAAAGGCTATTACGCAACAGTTCAGTGAGTTATTACCTAGTTCCAAGAATAATGCATGCAATTACAAAGGAGAGGTAGAAACACCGTATTAAAGACCTAAAAATACAAACATTATATAAACAAACACTTTGAAATTAACTGTTGGAATTTCATACAGATAAATAAGGTAAAAAGTACATTACTCTGTCAAAGTAAAGGAAACACATGGTTATCCCAACACTGAAACAATATTTTGATGTGTAAGCCCTGTACAACTTTGTCAAATAGTTCAGACCACTGTGTTTAAGAGGATTAAAATGATTTTGTCCTGGAGAATGGTTTATTCAAGTATTCAAGCAGTTGAGTAACAAAAAAAGTCCCAAAAACAAAGTATAGGAACCATTTCCAGAGAAGCTGATCTGCCCAAATACTTTGCAAATTGCTGTCCTGATGATCTCATGGGATGCTTGAAATGACAATGCCTATAAGGCTAAATGAAGCTTCCCACCTCTCCCCCAAAATGCACACAAAATAATCCTGATTTTTCACACACTCTATATGTAGAGATTCTACATCATTTTATCAGCATCTCAAACCACAACATTATTTTCTGGTTTGTTTTTTTTAATTTTTTTTTTTTTTTGCATGGTTCCTTGCAGAACCTTTCAGTTTACAGTATTTATTGTAATACTGCCCAAGAAACAAACTACAGAGAACTGTCATTACACCCCTAAAGACTGCAGGCATTAATGCACATATTGCATGCACAACAAAAGATGCAACCAAATCTATAGAAAAAGCAAACAACCAGCAACTCAACATTGCTATTACTGAGAAAGTCCAGAGCAGTAGTTACTCAAGTATTAGACAAATAGGTATAAAATGGAAAGGTTCACATGAATACAAGTTTTTACACAGTTTGTTTGAAAGTCTTCTAGAAGCTACATTTGAAATTCTGAAAAGAATTTTATGTACACTGAAATGGAATTCAGCCAAGTCCATTGTGCCTTCTTTCTCTAGATTTTTTTTTTAATATAGTTCTTCAAAAATGAATATACAGTTGCTTTAGTAAATTAGTGCAAAACAAAATATTTTGGAAGAAGATCATCAAATAGTATCCACATCAGCTGAAAACCCCCTGGGGATTTTGCACAGATGGAGAGAATTTCTTCCATCCCCATTTCTCCCCTGGGGTCAGAGCGTGTTTGCCATCCCTTCATATGACAACCTGAGCCATGTGTACAACAGGTGAGCTCCAGACAAGGCAGCTGAGCCCCAAAAAGCTTCAAGCAGCACTTGCACATGGTTAGGGTTTCCCAAATTCACTCAGCCACATTTTACTGAACAGCTTAAAAACTCTTGAGGGAATCTTCTGAGGGAAATGTCTTTTTTGTACCTGATGCAGAAGGATCCGCTCTCTAAAAACCTCACGAGGGAAAAACAACAAACCCTGATCATTCGAGTTCAAAGCACACACACGGGGATCAGTTTGAAATGTGAAGAGAGATTCTTTTAAATTCTGTTGCTAGGAAGGAAAAGGAGCTGCTGGATTGGTAAGGCAAGTGTACTTTTGGAATTTCTCCTCTTTGAATATGCTGCTGTTTCTTTGGTAGTCACCACAGAAATGTAAGAATCATCTTCCACATGGGGCAGAACAAGGACAACAATGAAGCTGTAGTGAAAAAAGTGCAGTATCACTGATGTGGTCCCTTATGTTCACACCATCTGGTCCTCAGGATATTCCTACTGCTCATACACAGCCACTGTGCTGTAGCAGAGTGCAGAAAGCCTTCGCTCGATGCTGGATTTATCTGCAGAGAGAGGCACAGGACAGATGATGACCAGATTGATTTTACAATGAATTAATCCCATGTAATTTTCATTATTCAGCTGAACTTACACTTGTGTACATTTTCTATATCTGCAGGGTCTTGCAGTATTTTAGTCAGTCCCTCCAGCAGCAGGGCTGCCTTGTGGTATCGATATGTGATATCTTCAGTTTGCTGGAACATCTCATCCAGAGCTGCTGACTGCACCTGCAATCAGTCAGGTTCAGAAACTCCATTAGGCAAGTAGCAAAATGAAAAATTCAGAATTAATCACCTAAAGGTGTCGTTATGAAAGTCTTTTTCAGCTTTTATTTAGCTGATGTGTTGTTGTAACTAAGACAACAAAATGAAGGTGGAACTAGATGATCTTTAAGGTCTCTTCTAAATCATTCTGTGATTCTGAGAGGACAAAGCACCTGTACTATGAGAATATTCTGCATAAAAAAAATCTATAAAAGCATTTTTTTATATGAATAAATATGCTCATTCTTACACCTGCATTCTCTTGTAAAGAAACAAATTAATTGTGCACAACACCACAATTACCAGGGTTAAGCACAACATTTGCCAGAAACTTTTGTGTGACACAAGAATCCCCTCCCATCACTAAAGCAGTTAACCTTCTATCTCATCCAGAATCTTTTGTGTGACACAAGAATCCCCTCCCATCACTAAAGCAGTTAACTTTCCTTTGTGGTGACTGAAAATATCAATTCTATTTTTTGGTTATGTAGAAGAGATCTGTGAGAGAAGGCAGCAATTCCTACAGTTCAGGGAAGAGGAGGGACTCACCATTTCCACAGCACAGTTGTAGATGAGTTTCTCTGCAGTTACACTGTTGATTTCATCAATGAACCTCTGCTTGTCCAAAAAGAAACGATTCAACTTTTCTGTCAGTTTTTTGCACATTCCAATACAGAATTTGTATCTCTCATTGAGGCTTTTCACAACTGGGAGAAAGGTAAGAAAAAATTTTAAAAAAACCCCAACAAAACCCAAATAACTCAGCCTAAGTTCAGCTTTGCAAAGTAAACTTGTTTGAACTTGTAGTTTTAGTGTTTATTTACTCCACTACTTCTATGACTTGAGTATCTATCAAATAATTTCCATTTCAAGTTAATGAATACCCATTTCCCAACTGTTTCTGGCTGTTTACTATGAGAGTTGTGCAATTGTACATATCTACAGTTCTCCTGCAGAGAAGAAAAACAAAACAAAGGTTGCAACCTCAGCTTTCTGAGTGATGTATCAGCAAAGAAAATTCACAAGCAAAGCAAATTAGATGATGTTGCATCTACCTTGCTTAACAGCAGTGGATGGGTTCAGTTTGCCAGATTTGACCTGTGCTTTGGCAAGATGCAGAGAAGATGCCAGTAACTGGGCAGCTTTCATATACAACACCAGCTGCTCCACTTGTCTAGAGAGAAGAGGGGAAAAAAATGTAATTTATGCATCAAAATACTTTTTTTGAACAAATTCAAGTTGGGGCAGACATCACTTTTTAATCACAACAGCCCACAGGACCCAGCAACAGCAGAAAAGGAAGACAGATGTTTAAAATGCAGCTCCACCCCTCCCCTCCCTTCCCTTCACAAACATTCTGTCATGGGTGAGGGGACATCTGCTCATTTAGGAGCTGCAGCAGCAAAGACAAACTGCTTTAAATGCAGACATTTGAAAAAGGAGCACTTACTTGTGGGGACTCTCTGCCCGAGGTCAGTGTCTCACCACAAGTGACAGGGTGTACTTCTCATTTCCTATCCCCCTGCAATTCTCAGTTGTGAAAAGCAAACACTTTACAAGGGTTTTCTGTTGGGTTTTTATTACTTCAGGAAGAAGGCAGGAAGTAGAACTGCCCTTTCCCACCACTTCAAACTTCTCATATTTTTCCTTGCTTTTGATTTTATATTAGGGCTGATTGACTGTTTTTTCCAGTGAAACCAAATTTGGACACTTCTCCCCTCCCAACCTCCACCTCAGGGCTTCAGTCAACAGGAAGGGATGAGGGCTCAGGTCTGCCAGGAGCTGGTACACAAATTTCCATGCTCAGAAATGCACTGCTGCACCTCAAGCCTGAACTCAACACTTTCCTCAGAAAAGTGGCAGGCCAGAAAAAAAAAAAAAAAATCTTTTGTCTTTGCTCTTTCTGATCTGTCTTCAGTTGTTAAAAAAATAATTCCTATAAAGATTCTCTACAGGAAAAGAATGACTCCCAGCAAAAAGGGCAGAGTTGCAATACATTTTGATGTGTTGGATCTTGACTAATTCTCTCTCTGACTGCATACTCACCCCCACTCTTTGCTGAGCTGGCTGATCTGATCCACAACGATGCTCTCCTGGATCTGGTACAGTGACACAGCAGAAGTGCACAGGTCTGGGTTTCCTCCCCTCGCTGCTGTCAGATCCAGAACACACTCTGTGAATGTCAGCATCATGTTTAGGTGACGCAGTGTGTCTGTGTGCTCTCTCTGTCAGAGGGAAAGATAACAGCAATTTAAGCACTCTAAGCCATCAGCCACATTTAAAACTCTTGTTAATCACTTAAAGATTTCTTGCTATGTCAGTTCTGTGCAGGAATCACATTGTGGTAGAGGCAGCATTAGGAATGACAGAACCAAATGGGCCCCCACAGATCTGAACTCGTTCCCTTCTTTGTTAATGAATTCAAGATATTGTAGCTTATACTTAAGAGTCTTTCAACAAAGCCAAAGGAATTGGTACATGGAGTTCTGTGTTGAAACCTGAGGAACTAAAAATCACAAGTGGGACAAATTACTTATTTTATTATCAGCAACACAAAAGTATGTTTGGCACTTGTGTGAGGAGCCAGGAAGAACATTTGGCTTTTATTATGTAATAGACTTAATACCTACAAAAGAACTGATCTTCCTCACTCTAATTTACACTTGGTTCTGGAATTAAATTGTGTTAAAAGGTGGCTGTTACCAAAGTTTACACTTCAGACTAAAATCTTCAATTGGAGTGAACAACTCAGCGCTGCTCTGTCAGTAAAACACACAGTACACATGCAAAGTTTCTCCTCCAAAAGAATCCTTCAAAACTAATCAAACGTATCTTAGCAATGTTTATAATATTTTCATTAATAATACATGGTCTAAATACATTTAAAATTCTATTCTTCCTGTGGGAAGAATACAGTACTGGTAAGCATTCATGCTATAAGAGATATTCAATAGGGACCCAAATACCTTCCAGCAAGATGTGAATGAGAAACCAGAACAGCATCTGTCTTGACAAACGTACACTCCAAGAATAGCATTCTGGTGAAAGACCACCCCAATTTGTGTTTTTAAAGTGTCACTCCCCCACACATCTTAAAAAAATATAGGACAGTCTTCCCACAAGTAGGATTGGACGTCATTCCCTGACTGTGAGGAGCAATGAAATGCCCAGAGGGGCTTTGTTACTGTCAGCACCCACATCCACTGGCATGAACAGAGGCCTCTCTGCGAGGCTCTGGTGGGCAAAAGCAGTCATGTTCCTCTGGTTACCTATTCAAACATATGAAATGCCAGCAAGAACTATCAAAGAGAACCTGGCAACTACTGATACAGCAATATATTCAAGATCCTAAACAAAAAAAAAAAAAACCACAACAAGTGAGACAGCATAGAGGAAACTACAAAGCACACAGAGCAATCCTGCATTTACCACATCTGTACCAGCACCATCACACATTAGAAAACGTGAAATTATTGTTTTCATACCTCCATTAAAGTTTCCTCAGGCAATTCAGGAGCTTCAAAAGTGATAAAGCCCTCTAGGCTGGGAGGGGAAGTGCCATAAGGGATGTACTTGAGACTCGGAGCCGCCTCGGCCCCCGGAGGAGAGGAGCCCATGTAAATACCAGGAGGAGAGCCCATATAAACACGGCCACTGGTGGAGCACAGAGACCCTCCAGAGCTGTTTGATCCCACTACAAGACAAATAACACACACATTCAGTCTGATTCAGCACTGGGGCTGTGGGTGACAGCAAGTGACACGAGGAGCCAGCACAGAGAGCCCATGGCAGGCTCTCCCACTGCTCCTTGCGTGGCTCTGCAGGGAGTGCAGAGGCTGAACTGTAACAACAGTGACAATTCCTAAGAGTTCTGGGATTCATGGCTGACAAGGACTGCAGTTTGTGCTGTGATTCACACTGCCCACCTGAAGCCCTTAACCTTGGGGTCTTTGATATTTGGCAGCACAGCTGACTTTTGCCAAACTGCAGGCAGCTCCCAGCCCTGGTGTGCTGTTTCTGGGACAACGCATGGCAGCAGGCAAAAATCAGAATTCTGACTTCTCCTCTCCACCTTTGCCATAGAGATCACACTCCCAGTGAGGGAGTAAAGCTGTGTACACAGGAGTTACTCACTGCTGGGTTGTAAATCTGTGCCTCTGACCCTCTTTAGGGGGGAAAAGGCAGAAACCATCTGATATTTATCTCTACTTTCTCTACACTTTCACTGCAGACCCTGTGCAAGGCAGCAATCAGGCCCAAGAAGTGGACAAGCCCAAGTGCTCCCTTTGAGAAATGTCCACACAACTGCCAGGAAATTCTTACCTGAGGTGGTTCTGGTTCTGAGGACCATGTGGGTGCAGGTGGGAGGGGTGGCACTGCTTGGAGGGGACCCCACAGTGAACATGACAGCCCGAGAACTTGCCCCACTTGCCATGGATGGAGTTGCCATTGCAATTCCATAGGCTCCTGCTGGAGCTGAGAGAACATTTCAGCAGGTTAGTCCTTATTCCATATAATCACACCAAGAAGTAATTATATGCAGCAAATTGGAGCACTGCAACACAATGTGCTTTAATGTAAAATCCAAGCCCTGGACTAGTTAGAAGTTCTCACAGGATATAAAAGAAGCTGAGTGGACAGTCTTGGTGAGACACAAGCAGTCAAGGTGCAGCTTAATGTATATTTTTACTTTCAGTATCTTAATATTCTACTCTCATCCAGAAAAGAGCAACAGAGACTCCCTGAGAGCCTGAAGATGTCAGTTTTGCAGCAAAAGATACAGCAGAAAAATTCTAAAGGCAGATTGTGACAGGTCTGGAGGCTAAAGACCAGCCCTGTCTGCAGAACTCCTTCCAACTGCTCAGAAGGGAGAACTTCTGATGGCAAGGGACAAGCTCAGGGAGGAGGAGAAAAAAACCAAACCAACCAAACACCCAGAGTTAACCAGAGTTACATAGATTGGCTTTCATATAAAATCAAGGTGGAAAATGAAAAGCCACAAATGCTAAATTAAAAATAAAACCAAACCAGAAAATCCCAAACCCCTCCAGTCAGCACAGGCAGTCAAGATATTTCTGTGTTTAGCACAGAAATAAGCATTTTCCTGTCTCAGTTATTTTTAAAGCTATGCTAAAGAAATGGAACAGATCCCCTAAAACATTAAAAAAGCCTTCTGTGCTGAGGCTAAAAATTGTCAGAACCAATTCTCCAAGTTGGAAGCAGAACTGTGATCCAGCTGGCATTCCATAAAAACCCAGGCACGAGGAAACAGCTTGGATGTATCACTCTGATCCTCACCTGTATCCATTGGCCTCTCTGTGTTGAGACTGTCTGTACTGCCTTGGTACAACTGGCCCCCAAGGGTGGTCTTTACTTGTTGGTCTGACAGCTTCCCAGTACTAACAGACCTGGACAGGAAAACACATGAATTTCCCAAAAAAAAAGGTTATTCAGGGATATCATCCAACTTGCAATTAAGGATAACTAAAATTCTTGGTATTTACTACAGAGAATTTTTCAGAGAATTTTTGACATCTTGCTTGTTATCATGGATCTTTTAAAACAGAGCAAAACAAAAATAAAGAAACATTTTTCTCTTGAAAAATTTATGTTGCAAATTTTGTCATAGAGATTTTCAAGCAAAAACTCCACAGGTTCTACAGAGTCAATGAAATTCCAGATTCAGTTAATGAAAACAAAAGGGAACTAGACAGCAACACAAAGTGCTCCAGGAAGTCCCTGCTATATTTATAGCCAGTACAAAATGTTTCTGTTGCACACACCAAACCTCAGCATCCCCTCACAGCTTTTTCACCCTCTGAGAGTTGCTGTGTGCAGTTCTGCTGCCCAGCTGCCTCCCCCAGGGATGCAAAGTTTCTCCTAAAGCAAAGGGGAGACTCTCCAAGGGAGACCTCATCACTTAAACAGAGAGCTTTGGGGAAATATCTCCTATAAACACCTACTTGGGAGAGCTCCAAGTTATCACTTAAACAGAGAGCTTTGGGGAAATATCTCCTATAAACACCTACTCAAAGATGCCCCTTCCTCTTTCAAAATTAGGCCTGAAATTTGATGAAATGTTCTGTTCCTGGCAGTGCCTACCTGCCAAAGGTGGTTTTGCTGTGCTCTCCTGCCTGTTTGTCAGCTGCCTGGCTGGAGTGGAAGTGTGTGAAGTCCCTTGGGTCAGTGATATCTTTAGGCTGCAGCGGCGTTTCAGCCAAGCCCTGACGATTTGCCAGGGCCAGCAAGTTGGAGGATGCTTGAGTTTTAGGTATTTTGAAAGGAGCTGTTGCCTTTAAGAATCGAGAACACACAAAAAACCCAAGTTAGAACCCCAAATATTCTTGGTTTCAGGCACTGTGCTACTGAGAATTGCAAATTTAACACACCTTAGTGGGAGAGCCGATGATTGTTGGCAGAGGGGTTTTGAAGAGCCAGTCTGAGCTCCTGGGAGAGGATCCCATGTGCTTGGTAGGGGATGTTCCCAGGCTTCCTGGCCTGCTTGGCTGTGGAGAATGACTGTATCCATACCCAGCATAGGATGGGCAAACTGGGTCTGAATGCTGCTTTCTGAGCTTCTGCTTGTTTTGGTAGATATCTGTGAGAGTAGGAGCACTCTGCAACCTCGCTCCCATCAGAAGTGACTGTGGGGACTGAGATGGTGGTATAGGAGAACCTGTGGAGATGACAAATAAGGTAAAATTCTACTTGCAGTGCTTGCAAAATACATTGATAAAGCCCAAAATTCCAGAGAACAACATTACACTGCAAATATCGAGATGTGTTTGATCATTAGCTCACTAGACAGCAAGGAGAATGGATTTAACCCATGGATTATTTGAATTATTGCTACACCACACTGATAAGACCTGCAAGCTGCCAAACAGGCACCATTTCAGGCTGACAGCTGTCCTGGCAGCTGCAGTACAGCTGGCAACCTGCACCAGGACAAATAAAATGGTTGGATTCAGCAGGAATGGCACAACCAGCACTGAAATCCCAAGATGAATAGAGGTTCTCAAGACCTGGAATGATCTTCTTGCAAACAAGAGGACATTGCATGTTAATGACTTGTTCTGTGTGTAATGGCTTCATTTACAGACAAAGGCAGCTCATGTTCCTGCAAGAAAACTAGGAACTAAAAAGAACCAAATTATTCAGATGGAACACTTTGGGGACATGACTTTGAGCAGTTGTTTACTTTTTAGTCTGTCAGAATGAATCTTTTTTCAAAAGCTGACAGAGGAAGTCCACACTTAGGTATGAGTACAGCTTCTCCTAAAGCAAATGGGAGAGCTCTAAGTTAGCATTTAAACAGAGAGCTTTGGGGAAATAACTCTTATAAATACCTCACCTACTTAAAGATGAACCTTCTCTTTCAAAATTAGGTCTGAAATTTGATGAAATGTTCTGTTCCTGGTGTATGTTTTTATGTCTCATGATAAGGAACTGTGCAAAGTTACAAACAGTACATCAGACTTCAGCATTGTGGCCACAGCTTCCCAGAGAAAATGCCTGCCTGTAACCTCCAAGAACTGACACTGAAGTGAGTCTCACTCATGTTTTAATTAAAAAAAAAAAAAAAAAGAAAGAGGGAAAAACTGAACCATACAACTAGAGAAGGTTTTTAAAAGCTGGCCATGAGAATCTTCTGAGAGAGGCTTCATTTCATGAATGTCTGCTGAAAAAAACCACCCCAAACTTCTTGCAGCATGCTCAGCAAAGTGCCCAGCTGTTACAACACATCTTTCAGCCTTCTTGAGCCCATGTTTTTGCTAGCTGAATTTTGAATATGAGCTACTTCACCTTGATTTCATTCCACTCCATTAGGCAGTATGTTTCAGAACAGTCTGTCTGCCTGCAGCTCTAGCAGAGGGATCAAGTCTATTTCTCATTAATTTTCCAACCAAAAATTTGCTTGCCTGAAATCCCTCTGCTTGTCTCACAGCACTGGGAAGTCTTCACCTGTTGTTATAGAACCAGCCTGAAATCCCACTGGTTACTGTTCCAGTGTTGTTGCCACCCCAGGGAAGGCTTCTGAATTAAAAGTGTGTCCTCTGCTGCCACTGGCAGCAAGAACAGCTCAATTAGTTCAGAAGCTACATTACGAAAGACATCTTAGGTCCTTAGAAAAATCTCAGTTCAGATGACCTCACCTCACCCAAAGCAAAAAACTGCTTCCCATACCCACTGAAATGCTGAGAAGCAGACTTGCTGCAATTTGTGGTATTGTACAAACAGAAATACCACTGCAGACATTTCAAATTAAGAAGTGAAACTAAGGAGGAAAAGAATGCAGAAAACATATGAAGAAATGAAACATTAAAACCCCTGCCAGCCATAAAAACAGTGCTGTGGTGTGTTACAAGTCAGTTTGATACTGGCAAAAGGCACTAAACCAACAGCCTGGCAAAACTCTATCCAAAGTAAAGTTGCAACAAGAAAAGCAAACACAGTTCTTTGTATTCTCTTCACACACACCCCTTTTTACTTTTTAAGAGACCATTTCATATCTAAAGATTCACTCATTCCTTTTGTTGAGCCAGCCACTGGCATAGCAATTATCAAGGCAATTTTTGAAACACATCATAGAACTTATTTCATGTGGATGGAACCATTCCCAGACCTGGCTACTCCAAGAAGTGAAGGCTCTACCATGCCCAGATGGTTTTGGACAAGTGTTTAAATAGGAGAAAAACTCACAATGCAGTTTCAATATCACACCATAAAAAGCCAAAATAAAAAGCATAACTAGTATTTTAGCCAGAGAAGAAAATGCACCCAAAATGTGCACAGAGCAGAAGAAGTTGTTGCTGAATTGCATATTCTTATACCCAATCCTTCTGGCATTACAGTGCAATTCCATCTTTAACAGTCTCAGAACATCTTCAAGTCCTACTTCTTCCTGATCTTTTTTTTTTTCCCTGCTGGCATGCCATAATGATTTATGACTTGCAAAGCTTGCTGACTGCTTAGCAACAGGAACATCAGATCCCAGCTGATCTCCCAAGGGAATGACGAAAATGTGTTGCACGCTGTGCACTGGCAGCTCTGCCTCCCTTTTCTGAGAACTGGCATGACAGAGCTGGTCTATCAAAACCAGATTCTCAGAAGCATGTTACTACCATTCATTATAAACCAGCCCTGGTTAAAGACAGGCTTCATCAGAGTTGTTGTTCCATCTTGAGAACAAGCAATTTCTTGTTGCTGTCTTACTGTGTAGGGAATTAGTTATGGGCAAAGGTGTCACCCAGGCCACAAATGGGCTGTTTCTACAAAAACTCAGTGTCTCCTATTAACCCATTCTAATGTGTGTTGGCTCTCCTACCCCTTCACAAAATGCTCTAGAAGCTCTATCAAAATAATGCTGATTGCACAGTCCAAAGTCACTCACCTGAGAAGTTTCTACTCCTTGATTCATGTCCTTGGAGCTGTCCACAACAACAGTGCCCAAGCTGCTCAGGTATGGTTCCAACTATGCAAACAAAACCAAAACGTGGATTTACACTTCCTACTTCACTTACAAAGAGAAAACAAGTGAAAACCTAGTTAGTTTACTTCTGTGAGCCATTTAGCAGAAATTATTTCTGCACACGTGACCTGGCTGGGCAGGTTGTGGTTTAAGATTAATTTCAAGCAAGAATCAGATTTCTGAACGACTGCTCCAGATAAAGCTTGACTAACTGCTGAGCATTTCTGTGCTTACCTAGTGGTGAAGGAGAGTATGGTCTGGAAGATCCTGTGGACAGCCTGCGCCCCACGCCCTGGGCAGGGTCAGCTGGCACTGGAGAGCACGAGCCCATCTTCATGAACCCCATGGGGCTGGTGTTGGAGCGCCTCACAACCCCGGCTCTGCAAGGGAAAGGGATGGTCACACTCACTCTGTGCTCACTGGCTCCTTGAGATAAGCTTCAGAATCCCCCCTGAGGAGTCTGATCAGTTAAAGGAAATACTGCTGTTTCAAGAGAAAGCTAAGAACTTAAGATTTCTATACTGACAGTAATCAAGATTTAATTCCCTTTGTTATCACAGGCTTTTAAATGTTGAATGCTGTGGCAGTCATATTTTCTGGAAAAATCCCTTTGCCCAGGATTCTTTTCCTGGGAAGCTGAGAAGCCTCAGAGAAAAAAGGAAAACAGTATTATCTCATTTGCTTCTCCTGTGTTTTGCTGCTTTGGAATATGGTTGGAGATTGTTTATCCAACAGGTGATTGTTTCATTGGTTTCTTGTGAATTGTTTTGACTCATTGGCCAGTTATGGTCAAGCTGTGTTGGGGCTCTGGAAAGAGTCACGAGTTTTATTATCTTTTAGCCTTCTGTAAGTATCCTTTCTGTATTCTTTAGTATTCTTTAATATAATATAGTATCATAAAATAATAAATTAGCCTTCTAAGAACATGAAGTTAGATTGATCATTCCTGTCTTCATCTGGGAACCACACAAATACAAGAGAATGCCACAACAGTCTGTTAACTGGAGAGCATTAAAACAGACTTCCCTTAGTACACTCTAATCTTCAAAAAACTTGATCACAATTTTTATTTTATTTCACAACCAAGTATTGCTGTAAATGCCCATTTTTTAAACAGAAAAGATTCTGACAAAAATTTTCATATTGTGTCTGAAATACAGATCAGATAACTGAAAACAGATTATTTAAGGGAGTAATTTCCCTGAATGTAGCAACTATAATCAAATCAGGGATCCTGGAAAAAATGTGCAAGAAACCCTGGGTTTTGTTTTTGTAAAGATCTCCAGAGTTCTGAGTAGTCTATTTATGAGTCTTTGACCTTCACCAGCCTGATCCTGTAGACCACAAGGCAGAGAATAAGCCTGGCTCACTAGAGCCTTGTAATGAGACAAGCTGGTTAACTGGCATGCCAAAAATTGTTTCTTTGATATTCTACAGAACAAAGCATTCATCTCATCACTACATGTGTGAAAACAAAACAGAACTTATTACTGACATTTCAGTTCATGATGTAATGCCATGCAATACACAAAGAGCAGCAAAAAAGCAAGACTTCATCTTTTTACCTTCTTGGGTTGCATTTTGAGTGAAAGAACAAGCTCAATTTGTTTTCATGAAATATTTCAAGTGCCCATCCAACAATCTTGAGATTGTCAAGGGCTTTTATTTGTTATCATTGAAACGCCTCTTTAGTGTGGAAAAAAAATGACATTAGCAAGAAAGCGGGGACATCTGCCAGGGTACAAACACAAAGCAGAACCAAGAGAAAGGAGTTAAAAAGCCTAGGCTCACCTGGGTGATCCGTGGGGGTTTGACACAGGGCTGGCAGTGGAGGAGAGGTTCTGTTCGATGCGCTGGTAGTTCCGCAGCTGGGTGGGAACCGGGATCGGCGCCGTCTCGCTGCGGGGGGACACGGAAGGCTGACAGTGCCTGAAGTTGGGAGGTGTGGAGATAGGAGATGGAAACAGGAGATGAATACAGGTAGGTAGGTCTCACTCTGTCAGAATTGTACTGTAGGAATTTGGAGAAAATCTAGGAAACAGGCAAATGAACTTCTTCCGTGCTCCCTGGGCGCGCTGCGATCTCGGCTTGTCCTAACCCGGCTCCAACGCTGCACAGAGGAGGATCAGGAACTGCTCAGGACTCCCTGCCTTCCCTGCACTGGCTGGGATCACACAGAGCTGGGAGTCAGCCCTTGGTCACACATCACTGAGATCTCCAGATCCCTTTGACTCCCTGCCAAGCCGCCCGCTGTGTTTACCACACTTGAAAATAGTGTTCTAGGAAAACCCAGGGACAGGAAGTTCAGATCAGGGCTGGAATGTGGACAAAAGCCACCGAAGCACAGGCAGAGATATCCCCAGAGACATCATGAACTTGCAGGAGGAAAACATGTTATGTAATGTAAGAACCAACCCCTGGCAGGGGGAGCCAAATCACACACCTGAACATTAATCCACAGATTCCAACTGCAGATTGCCCAAGTTCAGCTGGAGTGCCAGTGACCTGCCTCAGGGTGGCTCCTGACAAGGGACTCAAACCACTGCATGTAATCAGTAACCAACACTTTTAAAGGAAAACAGAATTCAACTGAAAGAATTTCAAACAAATGGACTGTGTGGAAGATAATAATTTTACTATCTGGTCCTTTATTGACCACGTCTTTAAAGAAAGATTACAAATTCTTAGAAGAAATGTGAAAAAAATTCTCTAGAAGACAAGATTCACTGCCTGGCTCCAGATGAACTGAAATCTGGGATTTTTTACTGTAATTGTCCTATTCTCTTTGCTACCACTTAGAATGAAATATTACTTGCTAACAGGCACAGAACTTCCTTAGCAAAAGAAAGTAAGTTGGTCCTGCTGTTGCCACCCAGTTTCTGGATCCCACAGAGTAATTTGGAAGCTGGCTGTGGACACACAGTCAGCAGAAATCCTGCAAACTTCCAGGCAGGGAGAAGAAGTCCCAAGTGGAAACCACAGGAAGGCTGTGGGCAGCCTGCCATGACTGAGCACACTCAGGGAGCCTCTCCCCAGGAGAGAGAAGCAGATGTTATTGAAACTGTGGCAGTGACACTCAGGAGACCATGAAGGCACTTCAACTTTTAAAGAACTCAGCACAGAAAATGTCTTTTCCTGCTCTCACACAGCTCTGCAGGTAAGTCCAGGCAAGCTCTTGAGCTGTGAGCTGACAGGAGGCAGCAGTGCTGTGTGAGAGGGGGGCAGGGGCACAGTGCTGGGCTCCCCAGCTCAGGCTCAAAGCTGAGCTCTGACCAGGCATCCTCCAGTCTGATGTGGTTTGTTACCAGCCAGAGAAAATGCAATACAGATGTGTGCAGAGCTGCATGAAAATCTTGTTTCTCTAAGATCCAGAGGATAAAACTGATAATAAACCACAGGAGAGTGAACCACCTCGACCTAATCTGCCCATTCTGGCTGGAGACTCTGTGAAGGCACACAGCATAAAGCAGCATAACTATGGACACAATTAATTTAGTTTCATCAGTTAATCAGAAAGATTCACTGTTTCACAGGGCATAACCTTTTGTAAAACACCAAAAAATTAAGAGAAACAGCCTACAAACAATGAAAGAACATTTTTCAGGAAATACAAAAACAAATCCCAAAACCAGCATCTTGTAGAATATCAGAAACACACTCTGCTTTCTTCAGACCATGCCCCATGCAGCCCCAAATGCAGTTACTGAATTAACTCAGCCAGTAATTAAATCAAACTATTATAGTACAGAGTGTGAACAGTAGGCACCTGTTTCTAATCACATGACCATTTAGCTCTCAGTAATGTACAGATAACACAACTGGCAGATTTTCATAACATTTCTAACTCTAAAAACCCTGCCTGACCCAACTTAAAAAAGGAAAGAACAGTGTATTTATACTACATTGCAGATGGCCAGTTCAGAGCAAATGGTCTCTACAGGCAAACCATCCCCATTATCTGCCCTTAAACATAAAACATGAGGCTAAAAGCTGTATTGACAGGGCCTGTCAGCACATTTCCCCAACTGCACAAAGATCAGCACAAAGTAACAAACTTTTCTTGTGACAAGCATTTCTAAACAAATAATGCTGACTTGCAGCCCTCTAGCACTGGCACAAGCCAAAAATGCACCCAACATAATAGCTGTATTCCCCAGTTAGCCACTCATCCTCTTTCTGTTGTACTGAAAACATCATGAAATTCATCACTTGAACAAATTCTGCTTAGATATTCCATGAGTAGTTAAACACCATAATTAAGCTTGACATTTTCCAAAGTAACAGGAAAGATTTCAGGCCCCTCTGATAAAAATCAGTTCCATTTTAAACCAGCAGAAACTGAAGCCTACAGCCATGAGGAAGAAAGGGGACTAATTACCAGTCCTGCTGATGGAAAACCTGCAATACATGTTTAGCTCCTTCATGTGACTTTGGCATCTTGTGAGACACAGCCATGAAATTCACAATAATCACTTGCACAAAAGCCACACCCAGTGACCAGACAAACCAAGCCAACCACGAGACACAAATTCACTGCAATCTGGGCTTGCAAAGTTCCTCTTCTCTCACAACCACTTTGCAAAATGTATCTGCATTCAACATCTTGACTTACTACATGAAGGCTGTGCTGTGCTTCCCAACACCAAAAAAGACAAGTCAGTTATGTCCCTAAAGTTCTGCTTTTAAACAGCTCAAAATTTAGACAGAGAATGCTCTCAGCTCCTTAAGGAAATCTTTTGGGGATGCACCAGAGAAGGCATGAAGGGTAGAGAGCCTGGAGAAAAGAGGTCTGGCTTCTATTTTAGTCCAGTTTCACAATTAAAAAAAGAAAGAAATAAAGCCAAACCCATAAAATAGCAGAGAATTTAAGGCCACATCACACACCTGTTAGCTGTACCAGAGGCAGCACTTCGAGAAGAGGCTGTGGATGGTTTCTGTACAGTTCCTGAGCTTCCAGAAATAGTTAATGGTGACTGCCTGTGGAAACAAAAACCACTGTCAAAAGACAGGTCCTCACACCAGAGAAACTCTACTTGGCAGCAAAACTTCCTGAATTCAAACTGTTTAGATACTCAAATTCAATTCTTGTTTATCTTTCAGAAAGTCCACAGAGCTATGACAACCCAAAAGCCCAGAACCCCCTTCTGCAGCTGCAGAATCAATTTTAGAAGAAGAGGTTTCTTTTGGAAGAAGCTCAGCACACCTACCCTCCACACATCAAGAACTCACTGGAAGCCCGCCTGCCAGCTGCTCCCAAAGGCATATCATCTGCAGGAGGGAACACATGGAAAACCCACGTCAGCAAGCAGAATCAGAAAAAAAAATTACATCTTCCATATTGCTGTTGTAGAGAAAAACATTTCTGTGAATGTATGGAAGTTTCCCACAAAAGGTTTTGTGTAGGAAAATATCTCAAATGTGACCCTCCCTCCCAACAAAAATGGAACTGGGGAAGGGAGTTCTTCACCAAGTTATTTTGCTGTTTGTTTGTGGGTTGTTGCCATATTAATAAGAATTTTGAAATAAACTCCATTGTGTAGGAGTACAAGGTATCAGCACTGGGATGTTTACAACAATGGATGGCAGAAACCCTTCAGGCAGTCATTTAGTCAAATATTTACCACAACTGGTGGCATCATCCAGAAATCAGCTGACTTTGTGCACTTCAGGTTGGGACCACGTCATAAATGTGCTACATCCAAGTTTTTCCTTTCTATAAGCCCAGGCTGATGTTTTACCTTTCATGTTAGAAGTGTTTTATGTTTTTACCTACACCTGCTATTTAAAGCTCTAGAGCATGAGCTCCAAATGTTCAGTGAGTCTGGAGGAAACAAAGTGCCTGCTTCCACAAAGAACTCCAAGAGAATCCTTGGGTCTTTTATCAGCAGTTGTTTACAACTGAATCTCTTCTTCTACTGCCAAGCCCCACTATTTTCCATGACTTGAAACCACCCCTCTTGCATATTTGGCTGCTCAATTGAAGATAAAAATGTCCCAGATGGACGTGCAGTATTAAAAAGTTTCCTTCCAGACAGGAATCAAACTACATAAATTAATTTCAATTTGAATTCTGACACATTTAGAGCAAAGAGAGCCAAAGAACAACAGGAGGTAGAAGTGTGTTATGAATGAAAATTGGATGGAGATGTAAAAATAAGAAAGGTTCTTACATGAATGGTCTGAAGAGATATTGTGTGGGACAAGAACAAAGTCATCTGTGTCACAAGAGGAGTTCTTGCTACTGGTACTGGCAGAGTCTTTAGAGACTTGAAGATAGTTAGGAGGACCCAGTGGAGGGGAAGACAAATTTTCTTCTTGAATGTGCTGCATGTCTGGCAGAGACTGGAGGGGGGTGGTGGGAAAAACAAAGTTACAAAAACCCACTGTAAATCCAGTGATTCACAAAGTAGAAATGCTTTTGAACTATGACATTTCAAATACTGGATAACCCTGGAGTGTCAGTTTAGACAGTTCTATACTGATCAGGCTGTGAGTTTAAACAATTGGGATTTATTCAATCATTCCTGGTGATAAAGATGTACCTGTTCCAAATGTCACACAAAATTGAAGTTACTGGCTTGTAATAAGGGGCCTTAGCCAAAAGGGCCAATTCAAAATTTATCTCTAACACTCATTACATTAGCAGAATATCTAAAAATTTGCTGCTCTAGCATTTGATATCATCATATCTCATGATATTTGTATGGGTTTTTTTTTTTACCTTAACCAAAAAGAACAACAAAACCCCTACAAGATACAACACAAGGAACAAGAGAGCACCAAAGTGTCAATGGTATTTAAGGAAAAGACAGGGGTGTTCCTTGCTCTTTGCACCTAAACATGACAGTTTACAGTGTTCAAGTATTAAAAGGTTTTAAAAATTCATGAATTCTTGGCTAAACATTACAGAAAATATTTTCTGGAGATTGTTGTGTAACACAGAACTTACTGGAGGAGAAGCAAAGCGACAAGGAGAGCTACCACAGGAACTGCCAGAGACTGAGCCTGGGTATGTGGGCACTGGTACAGGACAAGCTAGAAGAGAAAAATCCATAGGGGGAAAAAAAAAAAAAAAGGGACTAAGACTTCAAAAGGCTGAATTTCAAACAAATTTCCTCACTGCTTCTCATTCATAAGCCCTTACACAGCTTTTAAGAACAGCACATCCTCAGTCACACGAGGGTATTTAAGTTCAGTGCAAACGTCAAAAGAACAAGTAAATAAGTATCACATTTCAGTCTGGCATAATACAAGAAAGGATTCAACACTCAGGCTCATAATAGAGCACAACAACAGGCAGGCTGAGGAAAATGTCTCATAAACACTTAGTGTGATATTTGGCAGATCTTTCTCCCTCCCAGCCTGTAACATTCATCATTCACACAAATAAGTGAAAAAAAAAATTCCTAACTACTTACATTTTTTCACTGTTGAAATGTGATCCAGGAAAGGGTGGTTGAAAAATGCTTCTGTAGAACAAGAAACAAGCACCATTGTGAGTAGATGTACCAATGACAGAATTTACAGACTGTATTGCAGATGGTGATAAATGGTTGCCTTCCCAGAATCAACACTGCAGAGCCAGAGGGTGAAGAGCTTATAAAAGATTAAAGCTTTCTATGGTATGTGCTGCTATAGAGTTTGGAAAGGAAACAAGAATCAATTTAATAACTTCAAACATCAGTCAGCAAGGCAAATCAGACTGAATCACTAGAAGAAATCTTGTGACTGCACTTAAAGCCATGTACACAAGAAACCTCCCTATACTGCTGAGGGAATTATGTTCTCTGTGGTAGTAATTCAGTTTTAGTCTGCTCTTCAATACAGTGAGCATTTTTCACATCAGACACTGAAAGTATTTTCAGTTCTGCCTTTCCCAAGGATTGACATTTATTTTGAAGCTATTAATGCTACACCTTAGGTGGCAAAAAAGATCATCACAGCAGAGCCATTCTCCTTTCCACTTCCCAACAGCAGAACATGACCTGTGCAGCCAGTTCATGGCAAAAAGCAGAATTAGACACTACTTCTTTAACAATTTCCTCAGTGAACTCGCTGTTGTTACATTAGAAATACTTTGCTTTTGTTGTAAATGGATATGCTGAGGCACTTTTAATTGAGCATAACCAGTTGGCCACCAGGTTACATGGAAAAGTTTTGTTCTGCAAGGAGCAGTGTTCAGCTGGTTCAGGGAATTTGAGGATTGGTGGGAGCCAGCTGCTGAGCTGGGTGAACTTTAATGTCCTAACACTGGAGGAAAAACAATGCTGTGCCTCAGACATAAGCAAATAACAAGGAAGAAAAAAAAAAAGAGAAAGAATCTGAGGCCTGGAGTATGTCCCTTCCTTCAGCAACACTTTTCCCCATGACCCGATAAGGGAAGGAATCCAGCTGTAATGCCTGAACAATGTAATTATTCACTTGAACACAGGGATCAGGTGCTCTCCAGCTTTGGTACAACACCTGCTGTTCTACTTCATATTACTGGAAGATCAACAACATTTCCAGTGCTATTTTTACTCTAACAACAGGCGACTGGGCTCTGCTATAAACTCTCCCTTTCACTCCCTTTGCTAAGCACATTCCAGAGCAGCCCCTTTGAGGCCCTTTAAGTGGCTCAGCCAAGGAAAACATGACTTTCAGCACTGCCACTCTGCTTTCTATTTTTCTTTCGAAGCACAAACGCTTTCTCCCACCACCACAAGTGATACAGTCAATTTCCCATCTTTGAAGAAACTGTAGGGATCAGCACACCCAGAGTGCACAGTGGAATCAATTACTCACAGTCCATGTTTGTGAGGTATTATTTCTCCTACATGTAGAGATTTATATACTGAGCAAAATAATCTGTGACATTCTACCCAATTATCATGAGCTTTTCCTGGATCTGAACTAAAATTTTAAGATTAATATTTCCTGGCAGCTATGAAAAAACTGCATTAACAAGTAGTGCTATGAAATTTAAATAAGCAGCATGAATATCATGACATGCAAGATGCAGCTAAGAAGAATTAATCAAGATGTAACTGTTCAATAGTGTGTTTCCAAAGTGGGTTCTTCCAGTACATGGAAATCAGAAATGTTTGCTCCCAGTCTGATGCTAAAACACCTATTAATAAGACTTCAACATGAAATTTAAGGTATAGCAGTAAATCCTTGAAAGAAAGGGCACAATTGAAGTAATTAAACTGATTTATATTTCACTACTCAAAAACAAAGTCATGATTTATGTGCATCACTTAATACTGACAGTAGTTATCCAGTGATTTGTTTTAGCTACTCTGCCTTCTTTATGAATACAGAGAAGAAAAAACCACTTCACTTCTCATGTAATTGGCTGTGGACAAAAGGTCAAGATGATTATTCTGGTCACATGAATACAACTAACAAGGAAAGTCAGAAGAGTAAGAGGAAAAAAGAAATACATACCAAAGTCCATTCTATCCTTTTGGTTTCTCTGTAGCAAACCCAACAGCAGGTCAGCCAGGTAAGCTGATGTTTCCCTAGGAATGCTGCAAGCAAGAGGAAGTAAAACATGCATTAAATGTAATGCATGCATTGAATAATGCATAGCACATTGAATTGCAGGAAATCAGCATTCTGCCACATCCCTAAGTCATCACTACCTGTGCTTTACAGCCTTAGTCCATTTAGTTTCAGCTAGGTACAAAGCAAAGTGCAACATGATTCACAGGTATCACACTACATCCTTGCAAAGACAGCAACAGCAAATATTTTTATGAATCCCAGGCATTCCCCAAGATGAAAAAGTGTTCAATCAACAAGTGCAAGTGACAGGAAAGGCCACAGTGACATACCTAGGAATCAAATTCCTGTTCTTTTCATAAAACATTCTCAAATCTTGAGGACTATTGGCCTGTCAAATAAAAATGTACATTAATTAAAGCTCAGTTTCATGGAGGAAATAGCTTTTGTTCCCAAGCACACATACACAAAAAGGAGACTTTGCATATGGGCATTAAAGGAGAAAACACCAAGCAGAGCAGTGCCTTCAGCTCCTTATTTATGTATTTCCTCTGGATTGAACACACTCATCATGCAGACTGAGCATAAACAACTTCTCCCTTGGTATTCTCAAGCCTTTGCAGCACCAACACTCAGACATCACTTTATTCTGCTTTCCTGACTAGAAGCAAGAACCCCAGGAATGTCCTTCAGACTGAGGGAAAAGCAAAGAAAGTGCTACCTGAAAAGGTGGTTTTCCAACAAGACACTGATAAATCACAGTTCCTATGCTCCACAGATCTGCTTTAGCATCATAGTGCTGAGACATAATCACTTCAGGGGCCTGGAAAGAACAGCAAATTCTCAGAAGGGAAAACAAAAAAAGGAAAGCCACAGCAATATGAATCTACTGTCAGAGCAGTATTAACAGAGACTACTTCATTGTAAGAGAAAATTAACATTTTCATGTGCATCACACGGCTTGAGAGCTACCAGCTCCATCTAAAATGAAAGTTTCAAAACCACAAAGAAACTAGAAATGCTGATGTTCTGAAGAAAGCATCCAGCATTTGGCATGTTTGAGAAGAAGAGGGATGTGTTATTTACTTGGCTTCAGCAGTTCTTCTTCTGGACAAAGAACCACTAAGAAATGATTGATGTCTCTCTGATTATAACAATCATAGTCTCCAAATCCCAAGGAAATTTAAAAAAAGGTAGTAAAACTATGGAAAGGGGAACTGCACTCTGTCCCTCATCCTTGTAAAGAAACATGAGGCATTTGCCAATCTGCAAGCAGTCAATTATTTTGTTTTGGCAGGAGAATGTTTGAGACAAGCAAGATAATGTGAAATATCCCTTACCATGTACATAGGGGAACCACACAGAGTTGCAGCCATCATGTTGCTGTGCAGATAACGAGCAAACCCAAAGTCAGCTGTGTAAAAAACAACCTTGGTCAATGAAGAGAAAGATAATTTTCAGTTTTTTACAGTCTAGAAATCACCTGCCTCTGACTGAAATCTGCTACAATTAACGGTGGGATTGAAAAAAAGACAGGTTTAATATCTAGCAAGCAGCATGGAATAGTAGAATCTTTGTCATGCTGAAAGAATAATGTATTATCTTTCAAATGAGCAAGCCAAGAAGCAGCAGTGACATCATTTGCACAAACTGCTGCTCAGGCACCTCCCCAGCTGCAGAACAGCCTGTCTGGCATCAGCAGGAAAGGATTAAAGTCACTGGCTAAATATAAATGGCTCATTAAGAATGATGAATATACAATCTGCCTGCAGTGAAATCACATCAGGTACAAGCTGAAGAAGTCAAGTTTCAGGTGCCTGAATTTTCCATGCAGGCAAAAGCATCTGAAGCTATCAAGTAAGGACAGCAAGGGAAGAAGTTTTGTCTTCCCTGTGCAGTTTTTGAGCAAAAGCACAGGAATGAACTTGTTTAAAACCAGGTAGCTTTAAACAGACACTTAACAGACAACAAGGAGTGATTAAAACTCCTGAAGTGGCCTCTGCAGAGGAGTTTGGTAGTATCATGAATATTTGACATCTCTCCCCTGTTACAAGGCCAAACCTCCCTTCTGCCATGCCAAAAACAGGTCATAACTTTCATTTCTAAACCTCTCAAATAACCCTCAGGAGGATCTACCACTGAAAAAGAAAACAGCTGGAAATGCAATTGGAGTCTTGCATACACAGAGTTTTGAAATGGGTTAAAGGCCACTCCAAGTTTCAAAAGTTAGATTTATACCTAATTAAAATAGTTTAGTACTAGAAACATCAGCTAAATAGATCTGTCCTGCAGATTTAATCAAACAGGTCTTTATGATTCAATCTTTTTTTTATCCTGAGAATACAGCACAGCACGAAGCTCATCGTTCTTGACTTGCTGTCTGATTTGCATCAATTGAATACACTCCACATCCAAGACTTGAACTGGAGAGACATTTCTGAGGGGGAAACAAGCCAACAGTGCTGATTTTCCCTTGCAGTGAGGGAGGATGTACCTATTTTGATGCGTATGCCGCTGACGCTGGATTTCCGGCGGCTGGCGTAGGACAGCAGGATGTTCTGGGGTTTGAGGTCCCTGTGGATGATGCCTTTGCTGTGCAGGATCCTCATGGCTGCTGCAATCTGCTGCAGGAACACTCGGATGGTGTCCTCACTCAGAGTCCCCTTAGCTGGCAGTGACACACACAGGAGCAGGGGGGAGAATAAATATCAGTATATTTAGGTAAAAGCAATCAACTTCACGGTGATCAGCTGAAAACATAGTGAGTTATAATCTAATCATCGTGAATTACAATCCAGTCTTCAGTGTTTTTCTACAAACGTAAATATTTTCAACAATACAGACATCACCATAGTTTTAGAGCAGCTACACAACTCTGAATCATCAGTTTTTCCAGTAGTTTATTCAACTTGGTAGCATCGTAATTATAAAACTTCTCAATTGCCATTAAATCTCAAATTAAATCTCATTAAGTCTCAAGCTGCGTCAAGGGAAATTTAGGTTGGATATTGGGAAAAAGTTTTTTACAGAAAGGGTGATAAAGTACTGGAATGTTCTTCCCAAGGAGGTGGTGGAGTCACCATCTCTGGGTGTGTTTAACAAAGCCTGGATGTGGCACTGGGGGCCAGGGTTTAGTTGAGCTGTTTGGGCTGGGGTGGACTCAATGATCTTTAAATCAATTCCAACCCAGTGATTCTGTGAAATCCTAAACTGGCTAAAAAGGCAAAGGAAGCAAGAAAATAAAAGAATTTCACATTAAATACATCCAAAAATCATGTTAAAACCTGAAGCCATAAAATTTGTTCTTTATGGGGATGCTGAGAACCACTCTGCTCAGAAATTTCATCCATGATAAAACTTATTTTGAAAGTAAAAAAATGAGATGTACTTTTGAAAGTCTCTTCTGAAGGTATTACCTCATTCTGCAGCCTAAAAAAGCACTGCACACAGGAGCTGGATTTCACTGTCTGAGTCTTTCCAAAGGTTTTAATGGCAAGTGAATTAGGCTTTTAATACACACAGTTACCATAACAATAGCTGTGCATAGAAAAGATTCCTTCAACAGGCTGAGATACAAGGTTAAGTAGAATATTTTCATCATGAAAAATATGAAGATTAACATCTCTGCTCAAAATTTTGGTTGGAATAAGAATCCATTTGTCATGATTTAGAAATTCTGTCCTCACTTTGGGCAGAGCCATGGAAAATCTCTCCTAAGCCAGCACTACCTTTTTCCTCTTTTTCAGAGCATTATTATATAAGTAAATCAGTGTTTTTAAGTTCACATGTCAGAAAAGAAAAACAGGTGGAATCAAAACACTGGGAACAGCCCTCAAAATGTAGTTTTAGAAATAGAAACCCACACATCTTTTCAGCATGCTGCTGATGGTTAACTACAGCTTCTCCCTCATTGACAAATAAGGGAATGTTACATTCAGCTGTGGCAAAAAAATAAAAAAGCATTTTCTGTCTGTGTATTATCACATTCATTTACCCATATTTAAAGCACAAGCCAAAAAATCCCACAGAAACACCAATGGATGTGAGGAATACAGAATATAAACACATAAAGCACAATAATAGGGAAATACAATAATCAATTACCTTGTAAGTAATCTGCCAAGTCCCCACCATTGCAGTACTGTTAAAAACAAAAGGTTTTATTTAAAATACAAGCACTGAAACACCTGCTACATCATTTCTACTTTGTAATCTTTTAATGAAAATTAGATCCCTTCCAGCTGTTTGCCTTAAAATTGTTTTGTCAATTATTTGTAATTAATAATTCGAGGTGTCACACTTCATCAATACTTACAGTTTCATAACATGAAACTGAATAATTTATGGAACAAACAGTGCTGATAAATTTAATGGGGCATAGGAAATTCATAATTTACTTTTCAAAATAGTTTGTGTTAGCAAGCCACGGTTAGTTTGCAGCTGAGCAAAGGAATAGTTTTGTCTAAAAGTCTTTAAAATCAACCAGAAACATATATGTTAACACATACCTCCATGACCAAAAAGACAGAATTGGGCATTTCCTAAAAGAGGAGAAGAAAAGTGATTTAAGAATGTGTGAATACAAAGTCTGTACCTGCCTAAACCAAGTGTAACATGGGATTTTCCCATCACTGAGCTTAATGTAAGTCACTGTTTAAGAGCACAGAAAAAGTGTAGATTCTCCACTATGAAATATTTTACATTCCCAAAAATATTTTCATATGCAAAACCATAAAACCACCAGGAAATACTTGCATGAAGTGTTTCCCTGAGTGAGCCCTTGGCAGAAGCACATCCCTGCCATGCTCCTCATGGCAGAGCTGGGAGCTGTGTCCATCCTCCTCAGATTTTCCAAAGCACTGACCTCCCATGACCTCCCTGCAACCTGAATTCCCTCTCTTGTAATTGGGAAAAAGTTCCTGAAAGACAGATTGCCTAACTTCTACTGTAAATTGCCTACACACTTCACAAATCCAGTTACAAAAATAAATCTGTGCTTAAACCCGACTGTAACAAAAACATTCATCCTGTTTCCAAATATTTATTTTGTGTGAGGGAAGAAAGACCTGACCTGTCTGTGCTAATAATCAACATTGTTTTCCACAGTCTCCTGCATAAGACAGTTCTGCTGGGCCTACAAAGTTGAAGATTCTGAGACTTTTTATAAAGCAAAAGTATTTTTTTTCTCCCTCTGAGCTTATTGAGATTGAAAGGAAAGAACACAAAGAGAACTGGAAGGAAACTAAAGGAAGTGTACAGTAAACAGGATGATGCTTTTAGTTACACAGTGTGTTACCTCCCTTTCCCTTTAAAAATAAACTTAAACAAGGGCTGACAGATTGAGGGAAAATATGGTTTTTTTAAGGCAGTTGAAGGAAGAAAAGTGAGATGGCACCAGACAAGGCCAGGCACATACCCCAGTGGGAAGTGGGACTGCAGACAGTCTGACTAAATTCTGCTAAAGTGTCACAAGGAAGTCAAAAGGGACATTGCACAGCAAAATAAATGCTGTGAACTCAGGCACCTTTCTGTGTGCTTGCAATGACACTTCAGCAGATGCTCAATTTGACCACTCTGGCAAGAATCACCACCAGGGTGCCATTGTCAAAGGCTCACTAACAGCTTCTGTTAGAAAGCTTGGAAAACAGAAATAAAAGCAAAAATGAGCCCAGGCTAGAGAAAGCAATGACCCTAAACACCACACACAGCACAGAGCTCAGGGATGGCACAGCCCATCACAGACACCGACATCCAGACAACTCCAAATAATGGAAATAATTACAGTAAAAGATGAACTGGCTGGTTTAAGGTTAATTTAAGGCTGTATTAGCCTGCTTCACTTTTGGGAAGCATTTAGTCACTCATGTCTGTGTTACAGAAATGCATTTGAGGGTCTTTCCAGCCCAAAACATCAAGCACATTTTGCAGATTTGTTTACATTTGGAAATTAGCTTTGAAGAAAGCAAGTTTCTAGGAGCATGAGTCAAATCTGTTGGGAATGGCAGGCAAACTCCAACCAACATAGAATATTAAAGCAGCAGCAGATCACATTTCAGGAAGTCTCAATTGTTCAATGTTTCTGCAATAGCTGTGGCCAACATGAACCATCATTTACATTCCTATAAACACCTCAAAACCTCAGTGCATAGCAAAACAAAAAGCCCATTAGTAATTACTTGCTTTGCAAATTACTGACAATATATAATTGTTCCTTTCTGCTTTGTTCCTTTGCAACAACACCTTCCAAGACAGAGGCTGTCTTTTAGGAATCCCAAAGATGCCAAAGAGCAACTCTGAGACCCCAATTTATCAAATTGAAAATTCTGCCAACTGAGGATCACTTCACTTAAAGGACAGCTGTGATGTGGAGCAGAAGAACCCAGCTAAGCAGCAGGAGAAGCCCATCCTCCAGTGCAAGAAAGCAGCTCAGCTCCTGGATTTCCACCCCAGCTTTGCAATCCCATGAATCACAAAGATGTTCCACGGTGTCAGAGCCTCCAGTGCACAAAACCAGCAGCTTATGGCAGCATGTAATGCTCAGCTCATGACAGATATTTATTCATCACAGAACTAAGAGGATGTGTTTGCTGGATTCCCTTGGAAACAAAGTCCTCTCAAATGAACTGCTCTCTTCAGAAACAGAAAGCTGATGATTTGCCCTGTTGTACCAGTCCTCACCTGTTTAGAAAGTCATTTCTGCAGACCATACTGCATTGCCCTCAAATGGAATTATTTATATTTTTTTTAAATTTATATTCTTGATGAAAAATAACAAATCAAGTCACCAAGTAAAGTCACACTAAAAAGCAGAGCATGTTTCCTTAATGTAGCTCAGAAAATCCTTTTTTAATAAATCAGCAGAGCAGATTAGAGATCCCACAAAGACATTTTCCCATACTCAAATGTCCTCTCCAATTCACAGTGAGGAAGTAATAATTTGCACAGAACTGATACCAACCTCCCCAACCACAACTTGTCCCAAGTTGAACTCATAACCAAACACTTTTCAATATCCCACCAACACAAACTTTAGCTCAAAACAGCTGAACTTGTTCAACCCTTCAGGGCTGCTCAAATTTTGCCTTACAGTTCTTGGCCAGCCTGATTGGGAATGTGATCTCCATTTTGGGAATACATTCAGAACAGACAAGACAGTTCTGGAGACATATTTTGCCCTTCTAAATTATTTTGCTGAACAATAAAGCTCTCCCTATCAACATTCCCCAGACTTGTGATTTCTGTTGACTGGCTAAGCAGAGCAAAGTGCTCAAAAAGGAAAGATTAGAAAACCAGCATGTTTCAGATCTAACATTCAGGAATAAAGCTGATCTAGCAAGTTATTTTGAACTGTCTCTTGAAACAGATAACAAAGCTTTCAGCAATTTGTATTGATGTACAGATCACAAAATTAGCGCAGCTGGAGTTGTTCTGACCTACACTTCTACCTAGATAAATAAGTAAAACAAATATCTGCTGTGTTGCAACAATTGCCAGTTCTGCCCAGCAACACTTGTTTTGCTGCTGAAAGTTTTCTTGATAAAAACCTACTTTTGTTCCTTTTTACTCTGAATCTAAGTTTTACTTGCAAGCAAAGGCTAATTGGAAACCAACTTACAATTCTGAAATGTAAACAGATAAACCTAAGAGAAAGAAGCTAAGAGGCAACATATTTGCCAAAACTTGCTATGTTTTAATCCAAGGCTTCCACCAGTTGTCTTGGGGGATGCTAAGTTCCAACTTGAATCAGTCTCAGCACAGTAGTTCCATTTAAAAAACATTAATTGAAAAAGAAGTCAAAACATCCATGGCTACTTCCAAGAGCTGTTGCTAGATCTCTGGAGTACTGGCAGAAACATTCCCTAGATGTCATTTTGGTTCACAAGTCCTCCTTTAGAACAAGCTGAAGGTCTGCAAGGAGCCGAGTGAGCTCCCAAAGCAGAAACTGTAGCAAATAGTTACTCTCTTTTCACTTCAAGTCTGTAGATTTTATTTAATTGCAGTTTATGATGGGAGTCCCCAAAGCAGGGGAGTTAACCTGACAGCTTGTGCACTGCTGTTATCTGATTAATTTTCTGCTATGTTCATTTGTGCTATATTGGATATAATTTTTTGGCCAGAAAGATGCTTTTTTTTTTTTTTTTTGGCTTTAAATACATTTGGCAAAAATTCCAATGATATAGTAAAAAAGGACAGGTCCAGATCTTTTAAAGGCTGTTTCTCTCTGTATTCCAGATATTCTTGGTTTATTTTGTGAGTGAAACACAGCAGCAACTTTTGTGTTCGGCTCCTATCACCCCAAGGACTGAGCATTTTGTTAATTTTGACAAAATATTAAATCTCAGACTAAATGTCACTTGACATGTGCCTGTAGGATTCAAACAGGGTGCATGCTGCCAATTATTCACATAAAAGAGCAATCAGCCATGGAGAAATGCACCACAAGAACTGGATCATCCATTTGCTGTCAGTGAAATGCTGTATTTAACCAATATATGGGAGGTGAGGAAAGAGGCTGCTCTGCTGCCCAGCACCAAGGAAAGGCATAGCTGCTCTCAGCACAAAGGTTCAGCACACTTTTCTACTAAAAAAATCATGTGAAACAGTTCTGAAATTCAATTTACAGCATCCAGGCCCAGCAGGTAAACACAAGACTATGTAGTAACTCTTCTGAAACAGATCTGAAATTCAAATTGCAGGATCCAGGCACAGCAGGTAAGCTAAGGCCCGTGTGGTAACTCCAACTCTTTGGTTCTGTGTGCCACAACAAATTCTAATCCTGGTTGTCTCCAGCATTTACACTGGCATCATTCCTGCACTGTCATAACCAGCCTTGCAGCTGGCATCAGCTGCCAGGTAGCGTTTCAAAACCTTTACAGCTGCTACAGGGCAGGATTTTTCTTTTATCTGAACAGCATGTTCTCATATGATTATTTCCACACAGACACAGGGGATGGATATTGACAAACACAAAGGCCTTAAGCAAGGAGCTGAGGGGACCAAAATAAAGATATTGAGACACCCCCTGTTCTGCTGGGAGTGTGGGGGCAATGAAAGCTGTGAGACACCGAGATCAGGAGCACACACAGGATGCCTGGAGCAAATATCTCAAGAAACACATGCAATAGTACCAGACCAAGTGGAGTCCTTGGGTAAACCAAGGTATTTAATTCCTGCTGCTAAAACAACAGTTCCTCCCCTCAGCACCCCTAGGAAGAACTCCTGGGCTCTCTGTGTACAACAAAGCTGAGCTGTAGGTCCCAGAAGGATTTCTGGCTCCATTCCCAATGGCTTTCTCTGCTTCCAAGGACAGCAGAAGCAGCTGCAGGTTTTTTGTCTGCTCTGTACCAACAAGCTAAGACAAGAAACAATTTTTATCCAGATACTGTTTCTCCAATAACACTCTAGAAATTAGTTCTCCCTAAACTACTGTTCAAATAGCAAACTTCAGACTCCATACAGTGAGGACATTAATTCACTCTCCTAAAATGCTATCTCCAAGATACATTACAGACTTTCATTCTGAGAGCTGACATTCTAGAGAGGTTTTGAATTAAATTATTTGCTAAAACAGGCACTGTCTGGCACTGTGGAAGAGATTAGTTCTACTCAGCACACACTTGGGATCATGAACTGCACAAAACTGTAAACTCATGTCCTAAATATAGAACATTCCAAATAACTTACTGATACCTTCATTCCACTTCAGTGGAATACTTTATCCAAGGATCTCAGTGTATTTTACACTGGTAAATTAGAGGCTATTTTAGACTCCTTTTGCTTTTGAGAAACAGTGGCTCCACTTCTCCAATTAACAGGATCCAAGACTGATTTTCTTTTGCAGGATGAATGACATCCCACAGCACCACCATGGGAAAAGAGTTGCATCCTTAAACCATTTTAGAGATTTGGGAGTTTTTTATTCTTGAATGACAGACAATCAAACACTTGCCCAAGAAGATAAGTGAAAAGTGTCTCTTTTGCTATCCATCTATCATATCTGAGGGTTTTTTTAAACATTTCACAAAAAAAATTCATTTCACTTGTAGAGGTGAGCTATTTTCCAGAGCCCTACTGCTGAGAAACACTTGTCTCTCACAGATGGAGGGTTTTTATTTAAATATCTCTACAAGTTCCCTCAGCCTTAGCACCATGGCCTCCACACCCTGGTGTGTGCAGCTCCCCAGCCCTGTGAGGTGGCACAGTGGAGTGCCCTGCTTACATAAAATGCTTATCTGCAGCTCAAACCTGCCAGAGCTGCACGTCCACCTCACGGAAATCAAGGGCAATTATCCTGCTGGCTGCACAACAAAACATTTTTATGCCACCATTAACACACAGCAGCTCACTGGGGTGTGGCTCCAGACGAATGGGCACTTCTAGTAATTGAACTCCAGACACACTAATAACATATCAAATGGTATTCCCAGGAGATGAAGGATGAGCAGTGTAGAAGGTCTGAAAATGTTCATGCACAATCAGCAGAATGGCCCACAAGTTCTTCTTGGATTTAATTAAAACCTCCATGGTGTATCTGTCTTTATTATGCTGACTTGTGTGAGTGGTCATGCAACAGGAACATAAATGAAGAGACATGAAGGAGAAGGAATCTAACTACTTCCTGAGAATCAATCCAAATGAAGCTTTTTGCAATACATAAAATAATAACTGTACATTCATTCTCAAAAGATACACTCCAAATTGCTATGCAGGGATACAGCTTTAATCTCAAAGTACTGCCATTGATTTAATATTATGAGATGTGGAAGTATTTATCCTTGATCACAATCAATTTACACTTTTTTCACTTAGTTTTGCCACTTTCATTGCACACCATCTTTTTCCATCTGAAAACTCAGAGCAACAATCAGCTCTTGGCTTATTCAGCTACATGATCTGTCAAACTGCATCTGAAACAGGAGCATTTTCTTATTTCAAACTGTCTAAGGTTAAGAAAAGCTTCAGCCCCACAGAACTACAAAAATAAAACAGACTCCCATTCACACTGAGAACTTCCTACTGTGACACAGACTCCACTGGCTCCAGCACTGAGGAAAAAAAATAGCTTCTGTAAACTTAGAAATAGCTTGAAATCCTGAAGTCTTATCTGCTGGACTGTATCACCATGCTCACAATACCCTGGCAAACAAAAAGGGCAGTACATGCTAGAACATGAAATGCTACAGAAAATTAGTAGGTGTAACAGCCTACTGACATGTGAATGCCTTGCATAGTGTTCATTCTTGCTGGGCTATAAATTAAATGTAATCACAGAAGTTAATGATGTCTGCCACTTCACAAACACAGCAGAAAGGGAAAAGCTTATTTGTGCAAGTGGCACACTCTTTATACCATATATTGCACAGCAGTTCCTTCTGTAGAAGCAGCATCCTGCTGCCAAGCTTTGTGTTTGCTATGAATGTATTTGAAATATATCAAGGTACAGGATGCAGGTTTGCCCTTCTCTTTGCTTTAACTGCTCATTTTAATTAAACACAAAAGCTGGTGACAAACAGCAACATCCCCTTCTCAAATGCAGTAGCACTGATCATTCAAGAAGTCCTGTCACCCTTTCCTGGGGCAGGACAGAAAAGCCTAAAAGTTATGTTTATAAAAACCCTTTAGGTAAAGAAACCATAGACAACTGTAGGACTCTGTAGTCTCTTTCCTTGTGCATAAATCAAAATAACAAGAGTTTTTCCAAAGCTCAGATGTTAAATCATCAAAATACCTAACTAGTCCACTACCCCCACACTGAGCTGCAGAGCTGACTAAGGAACCTTCATGTATAAACAACTGTAAATGATAAATCTCAAATTCAGCTGCTTACTCACACACCAACACCCTCAGTCAACAATTCCAGTTGCTTTTGAGATGTCTGGACATACTAAATTTAGGATGCTGAGAGATTATTTCCACTTAGCAATGCTCATGAAAACCTGGTCTCCTCAAGAAGCACAACAGACAACACTTTCCCTCTCAGAGCAGATAACATTACTCAAAATGAAGAATGGTGAAGTCAAGATTCAGGAAAAACAGTCTCTAGACTGAACCTAGAAGTTTTGATGCACAGTCAGCTGCTACATGAACATCTCAGCTTTGTACCAAAAGTCACTTGAGTCCTACAGCTCTAGAAATCCTGAGCCCACCTAATTTATGTCACATGAACACAGACTTCTATAGGAAAAGATACACATCCACACAAACTAAAAGCTTTTAGCATGTGAATGTGTAAAGACAGGAAAAACTGAATGTCACAATTTCTATTTTGTGTTGCTTTGACTATGCAATGCCCCAAAGGGGCTGATCAGTAATTTGTTTTTTTTTTTAACAGTGTAACTCTGTATTTAAAATCAGGACTGAGCCCAGGAGATAAATGTATAGTTCTTATTCCAGCAGAACAAATGGCTGCATGAGCTGCCTCGTGTCTTATTTAGCTTTGCTTTACACTGGCAGGCCTCAGGATACAAAAATGTACTTCCTGAGCAGAACACACTCCCCTAGACAGGCTGCAGAGCAACTCCTCCACCTCATCAGGCAGGACCCTGGCAATAAAGAGAGGAGGACAATCTGAAGGAATTTAATTGAAAAGATCTAAGTGTCTGCTTGGCTTTTCTCACTGTATCCTGTCCTTCTGGACACACAGGCAACAGATACATGTGACTGTGGTTTTCTGCTTCTTTCAGTTCCTCCTCACTGTGCCACAGGGCTGAACACCACATTTCTTTGTCACACAGATCCCCAAGATGCTGCTCTTGCTGCTATTTGTTTTTGCTGAATTCCAAACTGATGACAGCAACAAAACAGACCCATTCAAAATAAATCTATTCAAAATCTTCTACCTGACATACATTATATATACTCACTAGATCTTCATAAATTAATTTTAATGAGGGAAAAAAAAAAAAGGGATCAAAATATATTTTACCTGGACATCATAAAGAGCTACAATGTTCTCGTGCTGAAGTTCCTGTAAAACAAAAAATTTGTATTATGGAAAAAGGTTATTAGTATTACTACTACTATTATTAATTGAATTTGCTGATAATCCTGATTTGGTGATAATCAAAGAGAATCTTTTTAAGATGATCAGATAGAATTTAGAGAAAATCCCAGCTGTTTAGACAATATTTAAAGGATAAGGAAGTTAGGCAATATCTTGAGAGGTCATAAAAACATTTGGTTCCAGAACTTTATGTCAATGACTTGTTACAGAAAGTACCAGAGCACAAGATCCTCTAATGAGAGCTGAAAATTGACAAGATTTAATTTCCTATTCTTACACAATTTCGTGCTTAGTGAAGTAACCAACTTGACCATTCTCAAATCAGCCTTACTTTTCTAATACAAAGAAAATCAAACCAAATAACATTAAATAAAACTCATGGGACAGACCATGGATTATTTGTAGCTGCTCAAAAAACTTCTGTTTGTTAAGTACTTGCAGTACACTAATACACCCAACACTAATTCTGGTATATAATAGATAAATGAGAATATAATATGTATATAATAGCATATAAAGTAGTGATGTATCTCAAGCAGCTCAGAAACATGGGAAGAAAGCAGCACTCAGTATTACTGCAAAGCTGTGTGAAATGAGATGTGAAATTCAAAGAGCAGGGAATGCTAAATGACCACCCAAGGAGATGTTTCCATAAAATAAGACTGAAAAACTGAAAGATGCTCCATTACATTTCCTCTGCTAGAGCCACACTCCACATTTTAAGGCAATTATCACAAGTCAGAAGTGGGCAGCTGCTTCGGGAATTAAAGTCAGCTCGCTGGTTTCAGCTTTCAAGGCACCTTTGAGCAAAAAAGATGAAGAAAGATCAAAGACTGATGCTTCACCCTCAGCTATGATCTGCTGGGAAAAGGTGCCACACTGGCCATCCTGAAGGACAAAGTCTTCCACATGTGCAATAAGCAAAGCACAGAGACTGCTTCCACAACAATTTGCTACTTTTAACTACAAAAGCATGCTCACGACCTGTTCTGAGACATTTCCAGAACTAAAGATTTAAATTTTTTTTCCGTTTTTCTTGGAATTTTTATTTCTGGATCCCTAACAAAGAAACATCACAACAGCAGCTACTGTGACACCACCCATGACCTGGAATGAACTAGGTCAGAAGTCTCTTTTCTTTTTCAAGCCAAGCAGCTTTAAAAATCACTGCAACTTAACATACCTTTAAGATTTTTATTTCTTTTCCAAGTAGGATTTGTGACTTCGACAAGTTCTTTTTGTTAATACTCTTTATGGCTACTTCCCAATCAGTTTTCTGGAAGTGAACAAAAAAAGTACTGTTAGTTTACTTTTTTAAAAAAACTTTATCCTCTAACAACTATCTAGGAAAACACAGAGAAAAAGTTGCAAGATCACCCCTCTTCTACCCACCAGTTATTGCTACCTCACGTGACACCATCAAGAACTGTTTCATTCCACAATAGCTTAGACAGCTATTAAAATCCAGCTTTGGCTACACTGCATTTTAATGGACTCCAAAGCATTAAAAAAAAAAAAAAAAAAAAAAAAAACCACAACAAAACCTAAGTAATTATATCCCATTTATTTTTTGGTAGCAGTGCTATGTATCTGCTTTTTTAGACTTCTCACAATGATGAAGTTACTTTTACTGTCCTTTAAGGACTTCTCATTTTCAGCTTTTCTACACTCTGCAGATGAAAACTGCACAGATCCCCCTCTGTTTTAAACAAGCTTATATACTATTTATATATTATCCAAAAATAAACTATTTCTGAGGTGGGAGCACCTCCATTGGCCTTTAAAGTTTCCGTTTCCCTTTCTCCTTTTTTTTTTAACCCCAAAATCACTGCACCGTGCCTCTCCAAGCCATGAGCACTGCCTTAATCCTCCAAAATGCTAAATCTCAAGGGCTGTTTTCTGGAAAGCAAATCTCTTTAGGCACCAGAATAAACTCACAGCATCAAGAAACCATAACGTAACTATGAATATCCGGGGCGATGAGCAAGTCACGCCAGGAAACCAGACACCTCTGAATTTAAGAAATATTCAGCCAATCCCAAAGGAGACAATTTTCCATTAGAGCCCTCGTTATCCAGCGAGATAAACATGACCCTCCCGACAAACAAAGGGCTCAGCCTCCCCTAGAGCTGCAACTCTCCCCTCACCGCTATGGCAGGGAGAGAGGAGGAGCGGTGGGACCGCGGACAGGCCGGTGGGGCTGAGGGAAGGGGAAAAATGAAGGTTTTATAGATGCCGGGGCCGGATCCCGGCTCAGGGCCGCGGGGCAGCCGCGGGCCTCAGCCCAGCTCGCACCTCCCTTCGGCTCTTTTTTTCTCCCCGAACACCCAAACCACGTCAAAACTCCGCAGAGGACACAACCCCCCCGCCACCACCGCAGCTGTCACCCACCCGAGGGGCTCCTGTCGGCCCCGGGTTGTGTAACCAGCCCCGCTCCGTCGCTGTTTACCTTGCGGTGGCGACCTTTGAAGACCACAGCAAAGGCTCCGTGTCCTATCAGGTCCTTCTTGCTGTACTCAAAGTCCCCCACCACCTCCATCATCCCTCAGCGGGGCATGAAGCCCCCGGGAAGGACGGAGGGAAAACAAAGGGGCTCTTCCTCCAGCTACAGCCGCCTCACGGCAGCCGGCGGCGGGGTGGGAGCCTGCCCCGGTCCTGGCTGCCCCCGGCGGCGGGGGCAGCTCCTCTCATAGCGCCGCAGACCCCCGGGCCGGCGGGGCTGCTGCAGGGCGTCACCGAGGCGAGGGGCTCCGTCGGGCATGGGGAGGGGAAAGAAGGGAATCTCAGGGGTCGGGTGTGAGGGGACAGCGCGGCATCGGCGCCGGGACGAGGGGCCTTCTCAGCGGGGAAGGGGGCTCCGTGCCCTGCCGCTGCCCGGCCCCATGGCCCCGCCACAGCGGGGGCTGCCAGCGCCGCGGCCCCGCTCAGGGACCGAACCCCAGAGCATCCAGCGAAGCGGGGGGCGGCGCGGCCCACGGCTCCGGGGATGGCTGTCGCTGTCGCCGCCGCAGCCCTCGCGAGAGGGGAAGAAGCAGTGAGGGTGCGGACGGGGGTCTTTCAGGCCGCCAGCGCCTCCCGGGGCTCCTGCTGCTCGACCACTTCCTTCACAGAGATCCGCACTCCGCCAGCCGCGGCTGCGAGTGCCCAGCCCTCAGCACCGCCCCGCGGCTCTTATAAGCCGCAGTGCGCAGGCCCCGGTGCTCGGGTGCTTCCGCCGGCGGCCAAAGAGTGCCTCACCCCGAGTAACCTGGCGGTCCCTCCGCCGCCAGCGCCTCAGAGCGGGACCGGAGCGGGGCCATTGCCCCGAGCCCTCCCCGGCCCTGCACCCCTCCTGTCAGGGCTCCGGGGGCCGGTCTGGTCGTCCTCTCAGTGAGGACGGTGACCCAGGCCCCTGGGCCCGCCTTTGCCCTCACGCCCGGGCAGAGAGGCCAACCTCAGCCCTTTCCTCGGCCGCCTCAGGCGCGCCCGCCAGTGAGGACAACGCTGAGGGGCCACCAGGGGAAGAGAGAGGACTGGAGCTGCACAGGATAAGAGCTGGGACAGTCAGGTATTGGATCATCCCAGGTTTCTAAGGCAGTGGCACTGATTACATAGCACCTCCAGGTCACACACTCTCAGCCCTGTCCCTGCTCCAGGTCACACACTTTCAGCCTTGTCCCTGCTCCAGTAGTGAGCAAGACTCTCCCTCAAACCTGAAACAAGGAATTTCAATGAATGGAGAGGCAATGGAGGAACAGGCACACAAAGTGCTGTGAGCCAAAGACACTTCGAGTTGTTTGCTCCCTTTATAAGGGGAACAACGCCTGTAATTTACAGCCCCTGCCTCCCAGCACTTTTACATCAGCCTGGGGCTGTTTACAGCATGTACAAACATTAAAAAAAACCCAACCAGCCACGGAACAACAGTCACATGGAGCCTTTGACCTTCACCTCCACATTCACATAATTATGCTCCTTTCCTCTGTTCCATTCCTCACTGCTCTCTTCCCATGTTCTCCATCACACACACCACCTCCACATCCCAGTTCCAGACCCTTTCAGGCTTCCCCAGTATCCCCACGGGCCCCAGAGGATGCAGGATCCCCTCTGGCCCCACACAGCCATGCTGTGCCTTCCCTGACGTGACCCAGGCTCTGCTTTCAGTGTCACCAGATCAAAATAGAGACTGAGCAAAGAGTTCTGCAGTTGGGCCTCTCCCCATTCCTCACTTATCTCCCTTGGCTTTCCAACACTCCAAACCAGGAGCAGTGTGCCATGTCAGGACCTCCTCAGCTAAAGGCTTCTCCACAGACAATGAAATTAGATGTAAAAAATATCCAGCAAGAGTCTTAAGGAAAGATTGACAGCTTTATGAAGGACATTTTAAGCTATCAGAGGAATCCTGAGAAATCTCATTTGTGCCAAAGAGAACCAAAGGGCTTTAAAACCCCTCAAAACTGAATCCCCCCTTTATTTCAAGTTTTGAGTCCCCACCCAAAATCCTCACATGGCACTCCCCTAACAAACAACACCGAGAAAGTGGAGTTGGCCAATAATTTCAACAGCCCAGAACACCCCTGTGGAAAGAATAAATGAGATGTAAAAATATTCCAAGTTAATCATAAATTAAAATGTTGGTAGTAACAGACTTGGTGATATGCTTCACAGTGTCCCTTTAAACCAGGAAAAAGCCCACAAGCCTCCATGTGTTAAATATTCTGATTCATAAAAATAATTTCTCTCAGAACTGGTTGTTTATTGCCATCCACCAATTCTCACTTCAGTATTAATCCTCCCAGCATCAGCGTGTATCCTCACCCCAAAATCAATGTCACAAGCTACATTTTAGGGAAGCTGAAAAAACAAATTCATTCGCAAGACGCCTTTTGAGCAGATAAAAGTCACAACAGCCATTATTACCAAGCCACCCATTCTGCATCACACTTGCGAACCGAGACACATTTCCCGACACATTTCCCTTCGGCAGCAGCACTGCCTCACGTCCTTTTGTCCTCCTAATGGGGCTGGAGCCCTGGAGCAGGTTTGTTTCAGCACAGCAAGGACAAACGGGCAGGAGCGGCAGCGAGGTTTGACCGGAATAACTAAACACCCTGCGGGATCCGAGCGGGATCGCTGGAGGCTGCGGGATTTGCATGCGGGTCACTCCTCCCAGCTGGGTCCTTGACGGGCGGCTGCGGGAGCTTCTGGGCGTCGGTAACTCCAGCATCCGCACTACACCAAGAGCCTACAAACAGCACCGTCACTTGCTTGGGCTGCTGGAAGAGTTCTGAGGCAAAACGGACTGGATTCACCTTTCCCAAAGGGAGCCTCCTTGCCGGAGATGTTGGGAGAGGATGCAGGATAACCCCATGGGGCTCGTGCTGCTCCCACACACGGATATCCAGCATTTAGCCTGCACTACCCAGGGGGTGCTCTGCTCTGCTCTAACCATGCAGCAGGACACTAAAACACCCAGTGCAGCTGCCTGATCCAGCCCAGTGGTCCTCCAAAAACACGGAGCACTGTGTACTGAGTTGGTTCGTTTTTAACATCACGCTCTGCAGGAGAGACCACCAGCAACCCACAGTTCTGCACCCACCATTCACAGAGGGAAGAAAACAGAACAGCAGTACTGGAGATGGCTCTGGAGCTCCTTCCCAGCTGCACTACCTTGCTTCAAATTAGTCCCTCAGTTGTGAGCCAGGACTTCTGATCACAAGAGCAACACATCTAGGAAGGAATTAGCAAATTCCAGGTTGCTTGTCTGAGCGCAGAGAAGGATGCTTTCATCTGGCAGCAGCTCCACAGAACAGAGACATCACTGCCTTGAGTTTTTTTAACACCTTTCATCCTCAAAAGCACTAATGGACTTACAGCAAACCCTTCTCTGCCTTATCACGCCACCAAAATGCAGCCCTGAGGTAGAAACATCACCTGAATAACGGCAGGGCTGACCCAAAAAAAAAGCCGAACAAGGCTGCTTTTCCTACTTTTCATGCAGAACAATGAATGAAGTTCATTTTCTTCCTATTCATTGAAAAATTTTTCTTGTCTCTGTCTCTCCCCAGGCTATAAACTTGCACATGGAAATTAAATTACAGATCTGGGAAAATATTCAAGAGATCATCTGAGTTGAACAGGACAGGAACATGTGGCTCCAAGGACCCAGGGAACACAACACACACTCCACTTGCATGGATAAGCAGGACACAGCCCCAAGTAAGAGTTTTCACATGGATTTTAAGGCCTCATTTATCTAAATCAGTTCCCAAAGGTAGGAGTCTGACAGCATCCTGCTCACCTCAGAGCTATCAACTTCGCTCCAGGTGTTCTAATATCCTTCCATATCCTTCCTTCCCTCCCTCCATCACACTCAGGATTTCACTAGACAGGTAAACCTTCCTCAGAGGACTGGCACGCTTCCCAGTCCTTATCACTACTGTCCTCCCATTGGGATTTGTAACAAAATTGATGGTGGCACCAGCTGAGCTTTTAAAGGAGAAAGTGTCAGAGGGCTCTGCAGGACAGTTTCTGGCTATGCTTAAAATTTTTCTTGTATTGCCAGTAAAAAATAACGCCCTTGTGGTAAGAAAACCTGTGTGGGATGCTTAATGAGTAACTCAGGAGGAACTGGACTGAAACATGGAAGCAGATCCCAGGATTCCTATCAAACAGCACTGGAAAAGCTCAGGCATTTCAGTAGGTTTTCCAGAAAACCAATCACAAAGCTCCAGCCCACCTCCTAGATTTGTCCTTTAACACAAAGTAACATCTCCCCCATTAATAACGCCATCAACCCCAATTTGCATCTGCAATTGCCCAAATGAGCTAATTAAAGCTCCCATCCCCAGCGTGGCGGAGCGAGGGAGGTCACGCGCTCGCTGCGGCTCCTGCCAAGCAGGAGCCAGCTCTGGAGGGAAGGGCAGCAGCTCTTCCTTCCTTCCCCAGTGCCTGAGCAGGCACTGACTGCAGCCAGGCCCGGGAAATGCCGCATTCAAATAAAACTGGGAGGGAGGAGTGTCAGGGAATTGCTTGGGAATACAGCTGGAGCTGGGCCAGCTCTTAGTATGCATGGAGGCTGGTGCTGTATGAATGGTAAAAATAGCAGCAGATGCTTAGATAAGAAAATACAATTTGGTTTACATGCAAAGCTATCACAGAGCATGGTTCAAAAATCTACCTGCTATCAGATCACAGGAAGATTACGGCCGAGAGCTTTAAACTTAGTTGCAAGGCCCTCTCTTTCTTCAAGAGGTCTTGGAAAACCTTTCTGCTCCAGCATTAGAAAGGTGAGTTTTAATTAGGCTTTATGTCACAGAAGCAGAGTCTGAAGGGATGGCAAGAGCATGGTTAAAGTGCACAGTGATTGCTTTGGTTTGGAAATCAGTGGGCAAGGTACACTGATATTTTAGGTACACCTACACACATGCACAGCCAAGCCCAGTTCCCACAGGCAGGATCATGTCTCTGAGCTCTGATACATCCCTGCCTCCAACACAAAACACACCATGGATTGACAGGGCACAGTGACCCTGAGCAGCACTCCAGAGGAGGAAGCAGAGAATGATTCCTCACTCAGGAAGAGACACTTGCAACCAGGAGCTGCTGCTTGTAGCAAGTCAGACTTGGGGACAGAGCTGAACTCCCAAGGGTGGGTCATTCCCTTTAGCACAAGCACCCCAAAAGCTTGGAAACCAAGCAGGCTTCTTGGCTGTTACCAGTGACCTGCTCCTCTTCTCCCCAAGGGCAGACTTACCAGCTGGTTTTAAACCACCCTGTCCCACATTTACCTCAGCGAATTACAAAATATTTTCTTTATGCAGATGGATGCAACCTGGCCTATGCTGTCAGCAGGAACCAGCTGGAGGAAGCACCCTAATGAAAGAACAGGTATGGGATACTGAGCTCTTCCCAAAAGATCCCAGAGATAGATCCCTGCTGACTTGGCTGGCAGAAGGAGATACTCACAGGAACTACAAATTGTTTTCTCAGTCATATTAAAAATTTAACCCTTTGTTCCAGCCTTTGGCTCACCTGAACACTTGTAGACAAGCAAAAGGCCATTACTGCATAATCTTAATTCTCCAAAGCAATCCTGCCAGAAGGAATAAAGTCCTAAAATGCATCTTCTGCAGCTGAAAGCATCTGAGATCCAAACTCCTGTTCTGAGTTGTAGTAATCGCTGCATATGAGGGCTATGGAAAATGTTTTGACCTTCATGCTAACCTACTGCAACTAAATCTGACAGTGTAATTTCTGCTTCTTATTAATCACATCTTGATTTTCTCTGTTTCATAAGCATCCTGGAAATAAACACTTAGTCCAGGTCTATTCACCTCATGACGGCTGGAAGCCTGAACTGACTGATAAAAAGGCTCATAAGCAAACTTACAAATACCCAGCTGACAGTGTGAATCCCTCTCACCCACTGGGCAAGTAAATGCACTTGAGAAATTCCAGAAGGAGCCAGCCCTGTGCAATGGAAGTATTGCTATTTTCTGTGTGGGTCCCAGCCCTGATGTCAGCACGTATCCAGGGCAAGGGACAAGTGCCACACAGAATTCCTGCGCCATTCTTCCCCACCCTATCCTTCCTTCCCCCAAGCCAGTGGTGGATGGGAAATGGACACTCTCTCTCCTGTTCAGAGTCTCATTTTCCCATTCCCAAGAGCTGCTGAAACCTGAAAACTCAGCACAGCTCCAGCAGTCGCTTGAAGTCCAGGCCTGTTGCACCCTGAACAGATTAGCCAAGGAGTTCTGTGCTGTGGATGCAGGGGATCACTGGCAGATAATGCTCAGCACAGCCCACAAGGAAATGGGGCTGTGTGGAAAGGCAAAACCTTACTGGAATATTGAGTAGCCCCAAGTCCTCATTCTCAGATCTTTGTCCCAGACATGCAGCCAGGCACAATTCTGCAATGGAATAATGTGCTGAATTTTCCCATTTTTCTCTATCTCTGAAGGCCACACAAGGACAACCCTCTCTGTTCCCACTAAAACCCTCTTCTCCACAGGATTCTCCACAGAGCAAGAAAGGGCACGAGCAGACTCCGCCCTTTGCTTGCCCCTTTCAGGACAATGGCTACTGTGAGGCTGAAATTCCAATAAAAAGCCAGTTGAGATGGAGGCAGATGAGATATCCCTCCTGTGATGTTCAGAGGAAATCATCCTGCAAAGCACAGCTCTTATTAAGAACTAAAATTAAAATTTCCTTAAATAAATATAAGGAAAGAGTCCATGAGAGAGAGTTGCCAATGGGAACACGGAGCCATGTTTAGGTCAATCTCTTCGTCCATCACCTTGGAGATCTCCCAGGACTGTGCTGAGGGCAGGACCAGCAGCTCCATGTCACTGTTCCTATCGACGCCATCTGGAAAGGGAAAGAGCTGCTGTGTCCCTGTGGAGGGGCACAGCTCTGCCACAGGGCCCAGCAGGCAACAGCAGCACTGCAGGGACCTGGGGTCACCAGCCACAGTCAAATGGCAACCAGCTCCCAGGAATCTGTCTGCATAACTGGGAGAGGGAAGAAGGTCAGAAATGAAGACCTGACCAGCTGGTGCAACTGTTCCTTTCCCTCTCCAGGAGTCAAAATATCTGAGTCAAATTTCATCCTGACTGCTCAGCTGGAGAGGCTCTGCTTTCTAGTTATCTCCCAGCTACAGTTCCTGCCCTGAGAGAGGTCAGATCTCCAAGCTGGGATCTGACACAGTGCTCTCTGCAAGAGATCATGCCCTAACCACACAGGTCTCTGCAAGGGCACTGTGGCTCTGAGGGACACACGGAGCAGCTGCATCCCTCGTGGACAAACAGGTTACTCACATCCGCAAACACTTGTCCTTCCCTCCGCTCGCCACCCTCTGTCCGTCCGGGCTCCAATCCACGGCATACACCTGGTGGGATGGAAATCAGTCACCTGTGCTGGGAGGAGGGGTCACTCCTGCCTCCCAAACACCTCAGCTCCCACAGGCAGCTCACCTCATCCGCGTGGCCAGGTAAATCGATGGCCAGTTTCTTTGTCTTGGCATCCCAGACCTTGAGGGTGCTGTCGCTGCTGCCGCTCACCAGCAAGCGGCTGTCAGCTGACCAGGCGATCTGGTACACGGCTGAGACGTGGCCCCTCAGCGACGTCAGGTACCTGGGGACAAGGACAGGCTGTCAGAGCAGCAGGCTTTGTTCCAAACTTGCCCTTGTCTTCATGTTTCTTCCCCACCAGCACAGTCACAGGATGCCCAGCATGCTCCAGGCAGACAACTGCTAGACAGAGTCCATCCAAAAACTCTCCCAACTGGGCTCAGAACCTTCTAGAGGATGCCTCTTCATCTCACCCCCTCAGAAAAGAGACCCTTATCCAGCAGGCAACACTTCAGCCTCACTGCACAGGTGTGTCCTTCCCTCTCTAAATCTGAGCACCTCAGATTTAGAAGGACCTTTGAAATTGCTGACAAGAAAGCCAAGCTCATGAGTGTTAAGGTTGGTTTGCAGGGGAGGAGTGCTGCCTCCAAGAGCTCACCAGTACTGGAGCTGCAAGTTAAAAGCTGGATTACAGGAGCATCCAAAATACCAACAGCACTACTTCTAACTACAAGAATTTGCATCATCCAGAACAAGCTGTTCTCTGGCACAAGAACTGTTTAAACTGGGTCAGTCTCCAGTTCCCAACACACACATCTTCAGGAGATCACTGGAGTGGAACATCCCATCCCACCACAGCTGTGCCTGCCCCGGAGAACCGACTCTGCAGCAACAGGGTGTGCAAACAGGTGCCAGGCAGTGCTGGGGCTGAGTCACAGTGGGCCTGCACACACAGAGCCAAGCACAGACGCCCTGACACAAGAAAAGCCAGACAAGAGACTTCCCAAGGGCAGAAAATCGCAGAAGCAGCAGAGTGACTTTGCATGAGCTGAAGCTACAGAGATGCTGAACATGCCAGGAAGCTGCTGGCAATGAACTGGGGCCCAGCCCTGTGTGCCCTGAGCATTACATACAGACTCCAAACCAGCACCACCTCTAACAGAACAAACCAACTCACTTTCCTGTCCTACCATCCCAGAGCTTTATGGACTTGTCAAAGGAAGCACTAGCAATTATCCGGGTGTCTGGCGAGAACACGACTTGGTTAATCAATGCCTGGTGGCCTGTCATTCTCTCAAGTGGCTTCTTGTCTTCTGCTGGTCTCCAAAGAAACAGGGTGAAATCATCTGACCCTGAGACAAGTCTTTCTGGTTCCGGGCCCTGAAAAAGGGATGAAAGAGCCCAAGTTTTGTACAAGCCAGGTGTGGAGAGCTTGGAAGCACACCAGTGCTGGGGTGTCCACTGCTTTCACCAGTGACAGTGTTAGAAGTGACAGCAGGGACAAAAGGGACTTACCCGGACTTGGTTGTACCTCTGCAGTGCCCTGTCTTTCAGTTCTGACACTGAAAAAGGGAAAAGGAGGGTGAAAGAGAGATTGGCAATCCTTAGATTAAAATAAATTTTATAACCTTGTCATGCCAATTCCAATCCTGGCTCTGCGTATTTAGCAGGAGCATTTGTGACCGCTCAATTTACCAAAGACAACTTGGGAACAAAAGCCCTGGAAGGAAAACAGAGTGACCTCCCCATCCCCCAGACTGCTCCACCCTGGCATGGGCATGAAAAATCTTGACTTCCAGCATGACCAGTCCTCCCCCAGCCTCCAAGGTGGGTGCTGCACTCACAGGAGCCTCTGACATCCTGGGGGTTGATGGTGGCCTCGGCCGGCTCGAAGGCGCCGGTGCGCAGAACGTAGTCGGTGCTCAGGGCCATGGTGTTCACCCAGTGAGCGTGGCCCTGCAGCGTGCGGCACAGGACACCCTGGGGACAAAGCCACCCTCAGACAGGGACAGGACACAGCCAGGCTGCACAGCACCCACCGGGCTGCAGGGATACACCCCAAACTTTCCAAACCTGCTTGCCCCAGCTGCAGGCAGGCTAAGTAAGCAGGGAAGACACAACGCTGTTGAGCTTCAGGGAATCAGCTTCCCTTGCACAACACCCATCAGCTCAGGTTGCTGCAGGGATGTTTCAGCTTTTAGCCCCATTTAATGCTCTTAAGGATGAAAACATCACACAACAGATACCCTTTGCAAATGGTGCCAAGCAACAGGTCTGACAGGTCAGGAGGATACAGCAGCTCTGTTTTCCAGGGCACAAGCTGTGCCAGGAAGAGCAAAGCTACCCCACAGTGTGCCCAGCCCCCTTTGCCAGCAGCCCGAGGGCATCCCTCACTTACATCCTGGCTCCTCCAGACTTTGATGGTCCTGTCCTGGGAGGAGGAGTAGAGCAAGCCATCGCCCCCCCACTTCACACAGGTCACCGACTGCGTGTGGCTTGTGAGGATTTTGTCACACCTGCCCATCAGAGTGTCCCAGATGCGGATGCTGCAATCCTTGGAGGCACTGGCCAGGTAACGGCACTCTGGGTTTCTGGGCAAAGAGATCAAATCCATTTGTGCAGCTCCCCTGAGCTCCTTCCCCACCAGCCCCAAGGGATTCAAGGGTCCAGCAGGCAATAAAATGCAACTTTCTTCTGCCTTAAGATCAGAGAGAGGCCAGACAGGGGCAGAGCACTGACCTACAGAGAACAAGTTCACACAAGGCAGGGGAGAGGCAGACAAATGCCTCCTCCAAACCAACTCCTGGGCTGCACATTGGAGAAATCAATCCAGGATAAACCTGGAAGCTGAGGCCTTGGCAATGACCTTGCTTGCACAGCTTTAACCCACTGGCTAACAAGGTCACCACAAAGTGGCACCTTCCCTGGGCACAGGCTGGAGAGAGCCATGGGCAGGGGATAAGCCTCACACAGGGAGCACAGATCCATGGCACTGGGAATGTGTTGGATGTTCCCCTGCCTCTGCCATGCTTCATCTCCAGCCTGTGGACAGAGTGCTGTTGTGCTGACAGGGCTGAAAGGAACACTGTCCATCCACATCCATTGTGGCTTAGAGGGCAAATTGAACACATCTGGAAGTAGCTGGCCACAACCCAACAAGGACAGAGCTGCCACAACCCTCTGTCCTCTGCACATCTTTATCACTCTGCATGGTGGCACCAGCAGTGAGGAAGAGCACAGCCCCTCCCATTGCACTGGAACTGGCTGAAAAAAGAGAACTGCAGCCCTGGCAGGGTCATGTCTCTCCTCCCCATTTCCTCATCTTCCTTACAATCTTTTTTTTTTGCTAATCCAGTTAATTGTCTGCAAATAGCTGGAGCTTCCTACTGGCAAATTCAATTTGCAGGGCTCTGCTCTGAAGGGGCCCTTTTTCTTTCTTTTTTATTTATTTCTGTAACATCTTGGATTAATGGCTACAACTGTCCCCTTCCACCCACCTTTCCCAGAGGGAGCTTTAGCTGATCGAAGGGATAAGGGGATTGTACAGTTAATCATCCCTGATGATAAACAGGATGACAGAGGCCAGCAGGATCAGGAGAGCAGAAAGGAGTGCTCTGCCCTCGGACACCACCAGGCTTCCCTGCTTCCACCTCAGCATTGCTGGAGCCCATCAGTGTTTGTCCAGCACCACAAAAGCAGTGTTTTCCACAGGCAGGTGTATCTTTTTCCCAGGGGAAAGGAGACACAGCCTGGCAGTGATTCCCCAGCAACTCACAGGGACTGTGAGCAGCAGCTGGGACTCCTGGCTCCCAGCTGCACACATTTTTCCCAGCTCACCTTGAGAGCTGTTCTACATGGGCCTTTTCCCGTAACAGGACAAAGGTAAACAGGAGCAATGCCCTTCAGGTCAGGCTGCTCTTTTCCATAGGAGCAAAGGGAAGGGCTGAGCTGGCCCCTTCACTTACATGTGGAGGGGTTCCCAGCACAGACACGTGATCCATTTGGAGTGGCCAGAGAGCACCCGGCCGATCTGGCTGCCAGTGGCTGGGTCCCAGAGAAAGATCTGTCCAAGAGAGGAAGCACGAGGGTCACGTCAGGCCACAGACATCATGTGAATCCCACAGACGTTGGAGCTCCATTTAGAAAGCAGAGGTGTCCTTGGGATCGTGTTTGCACTCGCAGGCAGCAGCAGGGGAAGGGGGCTGGATGCCTTTCCAAATCCCTGCAGCAATCAGCTGACACCCAAAAGAATGAGACCTGACTGCCCTCCTGTCTGCCTACAACGCTGCTGCTGCAAAGTTATCTGCCTCAACTCAAAAAGGATACAGGTCCCCAAAAAGCCACCCTGTGCCAGAGGCTCAGGGAGTGTTTGCAGAGCACAGTGAAAGCCCCAGCTAAACGCTGCTGATTATCGGATGCTGTGGGTGGGACACATGCTGGTTTTCTCTTGTTGATTCTCTCTCTACATAAATGTTCATCTTGAGAGCCAAGGCATTAGTCATCTCCTACTTAAGAACTTGGGAGAAATAGGGAAAAAGAGGACAAGCAGCTCTCTGGGTTCAATTAAAGGCAGACCAGCACTAAACCATGGCTGAACCACCCTGGCCCAGGACATTTCCTTGGGACTGGCATCACAACTTTGGCAGCTCTGCGAGTGCTGTCATTGCTCCAGACCATTCAAAGGTCAGAGAGTAACTGCCCCATAGGAGCTCATCTCCTACTTAACTACACACTCCTGCTTCCCCAGGCATTTCTGCACTTCAAGCACACCAATTTTGCCCCACAGCGAGGGCCGAATTCCTTTCACACTTGTGCAAGAGGGAATTTGGCTGTGTCTGTGTGGGAACGCTGTGACCAGGCTGCTGCTGCATGGCTGGATCACGCTAAGAGCAGCCCTGACCCATCCTCACTCCAGACACCTCCCTCATGATGGAGCTGCCTGCCAACAACCACATCCAAAGCCTGGACTCTTTCCTGGACAGAGGGAAAAGCATCTGCACAGCAGGATTCAGAGCTCCCCGAGGTGACAATGCCAGAGCACTGCCTGGCACAGAGAGGCTTCTCACAATACTGTGACACAGCCACACACAAAGCTCCTCTGGAGAATGGAATCCTGCTCCAAACAACGGGATAGCCACCTGACACCCCTGAAGAAACAAGAAAACCCCTAATCCCCCCAGCCCCATGCTGAGGGAGCCCACGTGTACCTGGCTGTTCTTGCAGCCCGAGGCCAGTTTCTTGCCATCAGGTGACCAAGCAATGCTGAGCACCCAGTGCCGGTGACCTGGCAGAGAGAGCAGAGTGGGTGTGAGTGGAGAGCTGGGACTGTCCCTGGTGTCCCAGCAGGAAGCCACTCTCTGTTCCTCCTGGCCAGCCCCTCTTTCTCCACTTTGCCAAAGAGAGCTACTCGTTCTCCAGGTTGTGATCCCAGCCTGGACAGCTCAGACAGCACCAGGCTCTGCTCTGCTTGTCCCCAGGCAGACAGGGGGTCTGTGAGGGAGGGGGTCACAGGCTGCCCCCCTGGCACTCCCCAGCACCCACCTTTGGCTGTGAACTGTGGTGTTTCCGTGCTGAGGTCCCAGAAGCGGACAGTGGTGTCTCCAGAGCCGCTCGCCAGGTACCTGGGAGAGGGGGAACAGCTCAGCACGGTGTCCCCAGGACAGGACAACGGCAGCTGCCGCCTTGCCCCGACCCCCGCCTGCCTGCAGCCACACCCTCGTACTTTCCCGTGGGGCTGAAAGCCACGGAGATGACGGCCTCGGTGTGTCCCTCCAGGGAGCTGGTGCAGCGTGTCACCGCCCGCACCCTGAACACCGCCTGCGGCTGGTAGATGATGTCCAGAACCTTCTCTGTCTCCACGCTCTGCCCTGCCAGGGTCTTCTCCAGCGACGCCACGATCTCGGCATCGTGGATGAAGAAGACCAGAGGCAGCGGCTCATCCTGCGGGACGAAGGGCAGGTGAGACAGCGAGGGGCGGCGCCGGGTCGGGCTGGGGGTGCCGGGGAGTTCGGGAGGGTCTCACCTTCTGTAGGAGGGCGTTGCAGACGAGCTGCAGCTTGTCCGGAGTGATGGTGACCGGGACATCGAAGGGCGAGCCCAGGCACTCCCCTGCCTCATCGCGGAACTGGATCAGGAGCCGCTGCACATCCTCCCCGTCCGGCGACATGTTCTGCGGGACAGCGGGCTCAGCGGCGGGAATCCCACCGGGCAGCGGGCACAGCCCCCCGCCCCGGCAGCGACACCCGCCTGGAGAGAAGGAACCTCTACAGTGGGACCCCGCGTAGGGCCCGTGGGAGGGAGAAACACCCCGCACCGAGCAGGAGCCGCGCGGGGAAACCCCAGCAGAGGGCGAGGGGACCCCGCAGCGCCGCAGCACTCCCACCCCTGCAGCTTCCAGGCGCTGCCCACCCCGGTCCCGGTGCCGGTCCCGGTGCCGGTCCCGCTCACCGCGGCCATGTGCGCGCGTGCCCCACGTGGGCCGGAAGCTGCCGGGGAGCGCCCGAGCGCGGCGCTGCTGCCCCCTGGCGGCCGGCGGGGAGAGCCGCGCTCGCCCCAGGGCCGCGGGTTCGAGGCCGCGCAGGGACAACTTCCGCGGGTCCAAAACTTCGGGGGATTGATGCTAAAACGACCCAACATGGGCCGAGCCTTTCACGCTCAATCCGGCCCTTAGTTTAAGGAAATGCAGCCCTGAGTAATATCCATATCCAAATGTGGGAGCTGTAATCCCTGAACATGCCCAGGATTAGTCGGGATCCTACCCAGGAGGGAAACTGAGGCAGGGGTGCACTAAAACAGGTAAGAGTTTAGTGTGGTTCAATACTTCAGGACCAACCCTTGCCCCTTTACACCTTTCACAACCTAACTTCTGCCACGTCCTGTGACTGAACAACTTTAAGAATTAATCTTATTCACCACACTGCCATTAACATAATCCATTAAGAAACGTGGGCAAAATCACCCCTAAAACTCACATTAAAAAACCCATCCCATGTAACTTCAAACGCCGTGAGAACAGAAAATCGACACAAATTTTAATATTTATATATTTTAAATCAAAACACAATTAAATATAGTATGTTTTAAGTACATGAATGCTTGGGTATGAGAGAAATAAGAGGTGGTACATAGTACCAAAAACCTATACACAGCCTTTTTTGCTTTTTCATAACAATACAGTGTGTCTCTATACAATCAAATATTGCAACAGAATAACACTTTCTAGTCAATCAAGATATTCTGAACATTGGAAATGATTTGAGTTCTTCACGTAGTGATTCCTTTGCACAAGTTTGAGGAGAAAAGCAATCATTAGAGTAAAAAAAAAAAAAAAAAGACCCAAAATAAAAGTGTTGTATACTAAAAATGCAGCAGTAACATAACAGTGAGACACTGAGTACTTCTGCTACCCTGCAAAATTGATTTGCTGGGGAAAGAAAAAGAGGTGCTGTGTAACATGGTAAGTGTTGACAGTGTCAGGAAGAAGGCCAACGGTCATTAAAAACTGTTTTTCTTTGTAAACCAAACATCTGGAATTAGATCCTACGTTGGGTGGAGGACAACAAGCGATGGAGAATGGCAGCAATTCCTTTTTTCCTTGCTCGTGGGATGGTGAGGACAGGAAGTGGAGCAGTCTGCAGGGTCCAAGGTGGGAGCAGAGGGGCTGCAGGACCAGCCTTGGATCTGCTCCGTGCTGGAAGCAGGGAGATGTGTGTGTGTGTGCAGGTGTAGGAGCTCAGCAGGGAGGAGTTCCTGACCCTTTTACACTGCCTTCAAAGTTAATGCAGTTATGAAGTAAAATACATTTATCTTACAGTTGAATACTCATCTATTTCAAGTAACGGAAAATTAAACTTCGAACTTCCCAGGTCATTCACTGCCAATGGATTTGCCCCACAGCCCTTCCAATTCTGTGTTTAAAAATTACAAGCAGTAGAACCAGAAACTACAGCAAAACCTTCCCCTCTGTTGTGGCCTCTGTGTCCCATTGCAGATATTTTGCTTGAAAGTCTTTTTTTTGAGACAGGGTCAAGTATTTGTGAAGTCAATCACAGTTTCTCATTTGTAAACTGCATCTTCATCTCAGAACCATCATTACTGTGAATGCCACATACACCAGGCAGAAGTGTTTCTTCACTCTCTACAGTGGAGGTCCAGGATTGCTTCTTTTCCATTCTTCCTTGGAAATGAGGGGGATTCCAGTGCTTGGAGTAACAGTGCTTTGTTTTTATTGGCTGTGTTAAAGAATCCACCAATAGGGAAAGTTCACTCGTTCTCAAAGTGGAAAACCAGATTTCCTGTCCTGGAGTTTCTAAAATCATAGCTGGAAAAGGGAAAAACAGTTCATTTTACCCTAAAACATGCAAGGTAACTGTTCAATAGAAAGATATTTTGTGTTTAAAAACATTTTGTGTTGAAGCCAGGTTTGTTTGAGTTTGGGGGAGAAAAAAGCCCCAAACCCAATCCAAACACACTCAACCTTTTGATTACTTGCTTAATTGAATCCAGAGCATCTGCAGTCATTTGAGATTTCTAAATACTGTGCTGAGTGACCTTTTCATCCAGGCAGACTGGAATTGTATCATTTGCAGCCAAGCTATTAAGTGAAGTCATTATACAAGTCATTTAAATGTTACTGCTCTATTAGAAAGAAACCACTCCCACAGTGAAACTATGGATCCACCCATTTGGATGCAAAATCTGGGCTTTGGCATATGTTTACTTTCAATAACTGAACATAATGCAAGTTAATTTTTACAAACTCACCTGCCTGAAAGTCAGAAGTACTAGACATTAACTTGGTAACCTGCTGTCACCAATATTTCACAAAATCCAACTGCTGCCTCAGAGCTGGGGTTTTTTACACAGAGAGCACATGGGCTGTACAACAACACAGCCACTGGACAACAATACACAAACCTATGCACAGGGTTACTGTGTCTTTTTAAAGTCTGGAGACAGAATTGTGCAAGTGAGAGCAGCCCATGAGACAAATTCCCAGCTGCTGAGTTTCACTGACACTCAAGCAGAAATGCCACTACTGACTGAGAGGACACAGCAAGTGTGAGCTCAAGTCAGGAATTACACTTCATCCTGCAGCACAGATCACCCTTTTAACTAATTAGGCAGTTTGTAGACTCAAACTAGGACAAGTTTAATACTTGCACAGGAGAACCAGCACAGGCATCTGTAAAGAAATTCCTACACCACACGTAGGTCGAAACACTTCCAACCTTTCTTCCTCTCATGCTCTGGTTTGAACATTTTCCAGTGTGGGTTTCAGCCACAGGAGGAAGGCAAGTGAGAGCTCTGCTCCTCCCACAGCCTGGCTGGAGCCAGATGAAGGCAGCAGCCTTTCCACCCCCCTACCTTGGTGACCTTCTCCAAAGGCTGCTCACACTGCGCCTGCTGCATGACGTCGTTGACAATCATCTTTGCTATCCTCCAAGCCATCTCTTCTTGAGCCTGAAAAACACAGCCCCAAACACAGATAGCTTCAGGTTCTTAAAAGAAAAACACAGTGGTCTCAGCACAGCCTTGGAGTCAGGGTAACCTTCACAACTCCATAACCTGTATAAACATATCCTCCCTCAATGGAAATGCACTTGGTGTTCAAGTAGAGTGTTAATTCAATTATTGTACTTCAGGTTGATGTAATTTCCAAGAGAGCTAGTGCAGATTTTAGATTTATCTCTTGGGGATTTGTCCAAGCCAATCAGAGGGGGAAAAATGCAGCCTGGAATCCATGTGCAGTGGTCACTCCACCATAAAAATCAAATAGCACTTCCACCCCAAAAATCAAATAGCACTTCCACCCCTACTTATAGATATATAAAACCACAACAAGAAAAACCCTGACTGCAAGCACACACTTAATTAGTTCAACCAGCAAGCACTGGCAAAGAGCAAACTAGTTTCACACATACATGCAATCAAATTATATTTAGCACACACTCTCCCTGTTCTTGGTGCAGCAAAAAGATACTCAGAGATAACAGCCAGGATTAAGAACATCAATACTTTATTTCTCTGAAGTGTAAAGTCACAAGAAGAACATGAAAGGGGACACACCTCATCTGTATTTCCTTGAACCCATTTCTTCATTGCTTGTGAAAACATGGACCCTGGTTGAGATAAAAACAGCAAGCAAGGTATGTGAGCAAAGTGAGGCACAAAGCTGATTCCTGTCCCCTTCTGAAGGGTTTGCTCTGCTGGCATTCAGCACATGGAGGAGTGGCAGCAAAGACAAGGGACTGCCTGCAGCCATTTGGACACTGAGCCTTTCCCAGAGCTGAAAAGCAGCACCAGCAGCAGGTCCCAGCCTGGGTGGGAAGCATGTGGAGAGCTGCAGTTCTTTTTCATCTCAAGACCAAAGCTTTGAAGGTTTGATCACCAGCTCAGCTGCTGACACTTTCATCCCTGCCAGGTTCCACTGACAGCTCCAACTCCCACAGGCTGCTCATCCTTCCTGGAGTCCAGCTGGACCAGAAAAGCAGAATTTGGGTAGGAAACTGGGCCAGAGATGGGTTTTGCCTCAGTATAGGCCAATCCCCACAGCATCTCTATTTGGCTTAAAACAGATCTGGAAAGAGTCAAACACTTTGCCTATCTTAACTCCAGCAGGGAAGAGAGCAGCTCTGCAGACGTTTACAGAAATTGAGAGAAAGAGCAAAGCAAACCTTTTGATTTTTTGACATCAGGCTCTGGTTCAGATTCTCTGATGAACTGCCCCAGATCACTGACTCTTCCAAACGTCATCTTCCTGAGGAGAGAGGAACCACATGGGTGATCAAAAGAACTCTGGCATTATGGAAAGCTCTGTTTGGCTATATACTTGGCTACATTTTGGAATCAAAGAAGAACAATAACTAAGAGGAAGAGGAAAAACAATTAGAAATATTTTCCTGGCCAAAGAAATATTCACTGAGTGTTAAATCACACTATTGAAATAAAGTTACTGTCAAATATTAAGACATGGACTAAGATCTTGCATTTAGGCCTACTCTCCATGCAGGAGGACACAGCAAAAATGAAACAGAGGTGAAACATGTAACCAGAAAGGAAACAATACACTGAAATGAACCTTACCCTGCATATGTTCGTTGATACAAAGACTCTGGATCCAGACTTGCAGCATCTACAATTATTGCTTCATCAAAATTTTTCAGGATTTTAACATTAGCCTTTTTGACATTGGACTACAAATAAAAATTCTAAGTATTAGTGCCCAATGCAGATAACTACCAACTTCTTAACAAAACTGCAATTTTAGCGCTTTTAACACAGATAAACCTCCATCAAGTCTCTAAGCAAGAGTATAAAAGAATCAATGTGTCTACACAGCCTTGAATTCCCAACTCATAGGACATTGTTGTTAGCAGAGGATGATAAAATTCTGTGGACAAAGCCAAAGACACAAAGCCCAGGTCAGCACATGCTGCTCAATTATCAGCTCAACAGATCCGTGTGTGCTCACAAATCATTTGTTGTGAGTCTGGAACATCCCTCTCCTGCTCATGGTAAGCAATTCCCAAACACAGATGCCTCCCCCATGCACAGAGAACAAATTATTTATCTTCTGGCCTGGAGTATTTATATAAGATTATGAATAAAAAGCCAAGGAAACATCAGAGCAACAGCAGGGAGGGCACCACACACAGCAATCCATTATTGCCTCAGCACGGAACAGGAGCACCAATGGCAGCTCCTTTCCTGCTGCTCTTTATGCAAAAATATGCAGAGACCCAGAGATTCTCCTATTCAGACAAGCAGGAATGCACACCACAGAAAGCAGCACCTCATTTCCTAAATTGCCCAGCCAATTACCAGCAGTTCCTCCTGCTCAGAGGTTCAAGCAGCAGGAGGCTTCAAGAACACAGATTTTATTCCTCACTTCACAGCTAGGGGAGGAATATTCCCTCCTTGCAAATTAGGAGGTTTAAAAATAGTACAAGCAGGAGGTACAGCTTCCAAGTTGCTGGAAAGGCAGGACATGACTAACATTGGTGTGGATGCTGGGTTTGAAGCTCAGGGTAGCCCTGCAGAGTTCAATAAAAGCAGCAGTCGCTTGTCTCTTTGCTCTCAGCTGGGCTTGCAGTTTCCAAGCTGTCCTGGTTACAGGTTAGCCAGAATCTGCTCTGTGTTTGAGCAGATTGATGCCTTCAGCCCTGGAAATGAGTTTACTCTTCAGGACAGAAGATCTGGCACTTTAAAAGAAGCGAGCACACAAAGCTAGCATGTTTGTATTTAAATTTGATAGCATATTCACAAGAGTCAATTTTCATCTGAAGTTGTAACTATGGTATTGACAAAATAATGTTACTTCTAGTAACAGGCATTCTTAGATATTATGGCATCATGAAAAAGTCTTCAGTAAAGTAGCAACTTAATAAAGACATCACTGATGTAAAGAAATAACAGCAGCACAAGGCTTTGGGTACAACAAATAGCAGAGACACTTCTGACAGAACTGAGCTGCAGGTAGATTCAACACATCCTAACACAACACAGGTTTTAAATGAAAGTGGAATGGTGTTTCCTTACAGGGCAAAAACTTGGATATTGACACAGAAAACCCAAACTGGTACCTGGGAGGCAGAGCCATCCGTGCTCCCTATGGAATCACTGTCAGGAGAGCTACCAGGGCCATGAATATTCAGTGCAATGTTCCCTCCTGGGAATTCATCTCCTCGTACTGAATGGATGAGGTCATTCAAGTATTTGTAGTAAAGGTTGCTGGACAAGAAACCAGGTAGGAAAACCTGAGAGATGGAGAAAGTCTTCTTTAATTAAGGCTGGTCTGCATAGTTAGAGAAGAGCACACAAACATCTCAGTCCTTGTGTAGATGGAACACAAGTAAATGCATCCATGCATGGAATTGTTGTGGATTTACAACTGCATTGCTTTAAGTTTTAATCCTGCTGCAAAATGAACAAACCCAACTGCCTATTAATGAAATCCCCCAGTAACAAACTGAAGTTCAGGGGATTTTTTTCCCCTCTAGAAACTTAAGCTTGACAGCCCAACAGGCTTTACAGTTATTCTGTTTCACTGTGCACAATTCTCTGCAGCTCCAGAATCAAATAATTCATTTCTGGTATCCGGGTACCCCAGAGTTACATTATTAACCACAGCACTTGTATTAGACTTGCAAACAACTCCTACTAAGAGGAAGGAAAATTTTCTGAAGATACAAAATAAGCTGTTGACAGCAATTCACAGGGGAGGAAATTCTGTTACTTCCATTAAACTGCAATAATCACCAGAGACAAACAGAGCATTAACAGCAGCCAGTGGGTGGTATCTTCAAATCAGGTTGGGGAAGAGTCTGGCAGATTTTCCTGAAGCTGTTCTATTACCCAGGTAAACAGGAAATCAGTAAAGGAACAGGACAAATCAGGGCACACCATGGAACCCCCCATCACCCTCAGCAAGTGTGAAGCCCACTCTGAAGAAGGATCTCACCGTCTCCATGGTTGTCCACGCCTGCCTTAAGGGAGTGGTGAAGCAGTTGGGGAGAGGCCCCCCCTCCCTGCAGATGTTGGACTCAATCTCCAGCCTCACAGAGTCATCAAATCCCAGGGGGTGCGTGGCCTGCAGGGAGAAGTACCTGGGCAGGGCAAGGAAACAACACAAACAGGATTTGCAAAGCTCTGCAGGTGCTCAGAGCCCACCCCAGACTCTGCACACACTGACTACAGGTGAGACACCCCCTCCCAGAAACAGTCTGAGAGCCCTGCCCTGAAACACAGATGAAAAACAGAGAATGGAAACAAGAATGGGGCAGGAAACACCCAGAACTCCAAAGCAGCATTGGCTCTACTGCTCACATCCTTGCAAACTGAGTTTAAGGATGGGGGAATGATTGATGAACCTGAGTGAAGCATTTGCTTCCTCTCCAATTATGATTTCCTTCTTGGGTAATAACTCAAGTTGTGTTAGAGCCTCACACTTAAGCTTAAGAACAAACATTTCCTGGAAGCACTTGTGCTCTCTGTCTCCCAGCTGTCTTACTGCTGAAGTGAAGCACAAAGTACAGGAAGAAAGCTCCTCTCCTGAAAGTCTGATATTAAAAAGGATCTGATTGCTTCCTTAAAAAAGGAAATATTTCACAATACTAAGAACACTAGCTGGGTTTTATTACATGTGAGAAGAGTTTCTACAACCTACTTTATATGGATAACAGAATCTGAACATTAAGGTTCTTCTGCAGGGCTGTATCTGCACTAGGCTTAAACCCTTCCATTTTCAAATGACAACCCAACAACTTTGATACTTCCCAACCAAACAAACTCAAGCAATCAAGTCCTGAAAATCCTGAATTATGTTTAAGAATGGAATCCTTGTAAGGATTTCTCCTCATGTATATAAAAAAAATTCATTTCATGTGTGCAAACACAGCAAAAGCCACCTTGATAAAATGCACCTCAGCAGACCAGCCCAAGAGCGCAGAGAAGTTCCTTTTGCACAACAAACACAAAACCACAAGTACAGAAACAAAGATTGTTGAACTCCCTCACTTGTCATACAAAATCATGGCATCATTCTGTGCTTCTTGCCCATCATACTGGCCTTCTTTGGCAGCAAGCTGAGACTGGAAGTTATCTGCTGCCAACCAGAACTGCAATACATTAACTGCATCTTCCTTCTCCATGTACTGGAAGGGAAATCAGAAAAAGAGGAGATTAAACAAGTCTTAGCAAGAAACTTTTAATAATTTTTAACTTCCTTCTTTCCATTTAGAAGAAGAAACATAGGCCATATAGTAGTGGTGCAAAATTGTCTCCAGGACACAGTATTTTGAATTTCTGTTTCAGACAGATTTATCTTGCTTGGAGAAAAAAAAAGAAAAAAAAAAAAAAAAAAAAAAAAAAAAAAGAGAACTTCTGACATTTCTTTTCTATACTTATTTTCACACTTAGTTTCCAAAAAACTATTTGTCTTGTCCTAGGACAGGAAACACCACTGCCATGCTACATTTAGCTTATGCTGAGCTCAGTACATTGTCTCAGCTTCCCAAGCTGCAGTTTCAAACTACATCAGCTTGTCAGACTGTCAGGACAAGTATGTCAAGAGCTGATTCCCTAAAGGTGCAGGAGCCTGAAACTGGGAAATCTTTTATTTAACCTATCACATCACTAAAGGTGCCCTCTCCACACAGCACTGGTTATGAATTGTTATCTGTAACTCAGGTTTTTACAGCCACTACAATGTGAAGATCAAGATGATAATATCAAAGCTTCTACAAAGCAAAGAGACTCTGAGAAGCACTCACTAACTGAGAGGAAATCACAAATACTCATTCCACAACACAATGGACAGGTCTGAACACTTGAATTACTTCTACATGAGGGCAGGAAAAAGTTCAATGCATTTTCTCTTAGAAAAAATACACCTTGGATTTTTCATTATATTTAGAATTATAGAATTACAGAATTGTTTGAGTGGAATGAGACCTTAAAAACGATCCAGTTCCAACTCCCTGCCATGGGCAGGGACACATTGCACTGTCCCAAGCCTCAACCAGCCTGGCCTTGGGCACTGCCAGGGATCCAGGGGCAGCCACAGCTGCTCTGGGCAGCCTGTGCCAGGGCCTGCCCACCCTGCCAGGGAACAATTCCTGCCCAATATCCAACCCTAAGCCATCAAGGAATGAACAGATTATTTTCATCTGCTAGAAAGGGATATAAAAGCAAATCCAAATGTTTTCACTCACCTCAGAGAAGTAGAACAGGGCTGACTCACAGAACAGAATGTCAGCCAGATACACAGTCCCACTGGTCAGCACCTCGATCTGGTATTTACAGAAATGGTGGCTCCGCAAGAACTCACTAAAGTGCCTGCACAGACACAGGGACAATCAGTTACCAGGGTCAGCAGCACCCAGGGCACCCTCAGAGCCAACAGCTCTTGCCCAGAACTCTGATACTTTTGTTGGATAAAAGCCAAACAAGCAAGAAACAGGGCAGGTTTGTAAATGGCACAAGAAAGAGATAAAGAACACAACAGTGTGAACAGCCAAGTTCAGCAAGAATGGATTTGGAGGAGGGGATCTGAGCAGTTTCAAATATAAAATACAGCACAGAAAAGTGCTGATATGGTTATGTCTCCATAAACATTCTTAACAGAACCTTTAGGACAAGAGACACAGGAACCCAAACCATGGCATCAACTTACTCTTGTTCCATTGCATTGAACACTATGGACTGTGCTGTAACAAAGCAGTTGGGATCCACTTGGCCATCCTCCCCACAGATCTTTGCTGCAAAGAAAGACCAGGTTAATTTTAACATGGATTTGGCTGGTGGAGCTGAAAGGCAAGAGCAAGGACTGGTTAATGAAAAATTGCAGTTCAAATCCACCAGAATCAGCTGGTTCTGACTGAGCAAAGAGCTTTCAATGCTGGCCAAATAATAATAACATGGCTAAAGTATTTGGTTGAGACTCATCTGGATCCCCTCCATAACCACCAAGAATTCCTTCCCTAATTTAAACAAAATCTCTGAAAGTTTTTGTGAGGATATTCACAGCACTGCTGAAAGTCAGATCCACTGACACTTGTAATCTCCTATCTTTTTAAGGCTGCCTTTAAAATTGATAAAAATAAAGATAAATGCAAATGTGTGACATATTAGAGAGACATTTTTATGGGGACAGAGCAGCTCTGAAATGAGGAAGCAATTATTCATTCTTACCAACTATGTCATTTCTCATTGCTTCTGTGATAGGGATTGGTTTAGCAGCATCTGGAGAAATATATTTGGTAAAAGTACTAACTGCATCCCGTTCTATACCTGCAGGGAAGAAACACAGAATCAAACTTGGAATTCCTTGGCGTGAGTGAGTAACAAATGTTTGCTCTTCAGAAAAGCAGCTGTCTAATTCTCAGTGATGTTTTCACTGCAGGATATTCATATTCTGCTCCTGACCAGCTGCAGGGACTGTGTGATCTCCAGTCAGGTCACAGCAAACCCAGCATGGACTAAAATGGATTAAAACAACACAGCTCCAAATTTCTCCCTACCACCACACAAGGCAGAACCCACTTCCTCAGCTGCACACCATAGTCCCAGAAGCAACAGTTTTCAGGCAAGTGAAATTCCCAATTTTTAGCTCTCATCACAGAGAAATCACTTGCATTATATAGGAATTACTAGGAAAAAAAAATCTTAAAATGATATGCCTCAAACAAGTTGTGTTCTTTACACATCATCTTTTGAGACTTGGGACTCTGCTCTGGAAGAGAGGAAAAATTACATTCAAATTCTTTTCAGATTTCTCAGTAAAGACCCTGTGTTTTCAAATTCCTTTTAGACATCAGAAAGCAGAGGTGCTTTGATGACTAAAACATAATTTTCCTTGTTTAAGTGGCTTTGGGGCTGAGGTTATGTATTGTGGAGGCACATGATAAATAACTACATGAGAAAGACAAACAGCAAGAGAAAGGGATGCAACACGAGGAAACAGTTGGGCAAACAAAAGGAACCAATGTGAAGAAAGAAGTGTTTCCTTTTTGGCTGCAGACTTGCACAAATGAGGGAGGACTGAGTAGATGCAAAGTAGAGAAACATGTTACTGTGCATGTAGCTCACTACCAAAAGGAAATATTTGAATTTCATCCTTACTTCCAGCAGCCTCTGAAGAGGTGGAATCCAAATGACAACAAATCAGTTACAAGGGGAGGAACTCTATCAAATAAATCCAAGAACAAAAACAGTACATTCCACACATAAATCTCCACAAGTCTCTTGCAACCACTACTTATGTCATTTTATGTAATACAGTATATGTACCTTCCATGGCAAGTGAATTATCAATTCCCAGCCCCACCATCCAAACTTTCTGCAATTCTTTTAAGGTGGGATGGGACAAGTGAAGGAAGAACTGGACATAGCAATGTTCACTCAATTTCTTATGATTACACATGGAAGATCAGAAGCAACCTAAGCTCATTGAGTACACAATGATTTTGGAGTCTCTTCAGCAGTTTTTTTATTTTTAAACAGGTCAAACAATACACAGCTCAAACTGACCAGCATCAGTTAACATCAGTGGTACATAAAACTTTCTTCCTTGTAACATCACATCAGGCTTGCTAAGAACCTGACAACTGAGGCAGCTCCCTGCACAAAAACCTTCACTTCCCACCTTTTCAAGCAAAGGGAACACACAGCACTTACTTTTCATGAGTTTTCCTGACAAGTCCTTTAGTGCAGAGGAGGGGCTGTTTCTATTTGATACTGAAAGCTTGGAAGATTCTTGCTGATCAGCTGGAAGAGAGCGAGTCCCTGGCTCTGCTTTGCCCCGAGGCAGAGCCCTGCTGCTGTGGCTGTCCCGCCCTGGCAGCCGCACGTGGTTCTGGCTGCTGGCAGTTCTGTCAGGGCTGGAGCCCTCCAGCCTCTCCTCCAGCCAGGCAGCAGGAGGAGAGGAGGCCAATTCCTGCTGTTTGGAGGGGGACACTGGCTCTGCCAGGGAGCTCTGCTTCACCGTGTTCAGGCTGTGCGCGCGGATGCGGGACCAGGTGGTGGAGTGGAAGCTCTCGGCCTCCAACCAGAACTTCACCAAGTGCTCCATCCTGCGCAGCTCCATGAACTGGATGAAGTAAGGGAGGGCTACACTGTCCTGCAGGACTTGTTCAAGGGTCTTGGAAAGGCTTGATTTGGTCTCTTGAGCCTGGTAGTTCAGACACGATCTGCCTAAAGGAAAACACGAAAGGGAGTGAGTCCCTATTGTAGCACACACGTGGGGGTTGGATACAAAAGTGAAGAGGCAATTCCAGCACAGTGACCAAGTAAAGGAATTGTCTGCTCCCTTCAAATCCCTCCCAGGGTTACACAGCTGCTACTGTAACAGCAGCCACACTGTTATTACCTATTTGTTTATCTGAAAACCAAGGGATGGTGAGTGCACCAGGAACACACAGAGTAACAATAAAAGCTGACATTCTTACAGCCTTACCTAAGTCTCCAAAGTGAGCAGCTTCCATGTGACTTGGCTGCTTCTTGAGGGCAGCTGTGCGGCTGCTGGAGAAGGAGTCCATGTTGGCAGAGATGGCATTGATGGCCACATGGCTTGGTCCTGCAGCCTCCAGCAAGGCATGATTCCTGGTGCTTCTCTGAGGGGAATGTACTGGGACTGGAGCTGGAATCAAGACAGGAATTGTTAAAGCACAAGGACAACAAGACCTCTTCTAAACATTGCCCAATGCGAAGCACCCCAAAATATTCCAGGGAGTTTGCAAGAGTCAGTCTCATTAGAAGCTCACTGTACCACTGGGTGTCATCTTTGATCAAGGGTCTGATTAAAGACCACAAGTTTTATTACTGCAAGAATAAACTCACTTCCACCCAGCTTTATTTTCCTCATTCAGCAGTAAATCAAGAGATGCCACGTCTAGGTTTACATGTGAAATATTCCTCAGTCTTCCTGCTTCCTTGATAACCACTACTGTAACAACTTTATACTCTGTCAACAGTTTAGTTAAGTTCCAATGCTCCTGCCAATCCATCTCCATGCCTTTTTGAAAGCCAAATTGTAATAAAAAATCCTGAGCTACAAAGCTATCGGTGAGGTTTAATAAGAGTTATTTCTCAAAAATATTTTTGTTGCTTCTGCTTGGTTGCAAGAGGAAAAAAAAAAGCAATAAGGAAATACCTCTGATGAAACCCAGGTTATAAACTTAACCCCTTCAGCTGTTTTAGGACACAAGTGGCTACTGGAGCTCAAAAAGAACAAATAAGAACCTCCTCACACAAAACTCTGCTAATTGTTAATTGATGACAAGGCTGAAAAAAACCCCAAACATGCTCCCAGCAGATTCCAAAGCTCTCAGGAAGCTGCCATGCAGGGACATCTTACACCTCTGACTCAAAAATAAAGCACATCACATGAGCTGATTGGCTCAACACTTCCCAGGGATGTTCCATCAAGGTGTCAGGCAACTTGGGTTCATGACTTCCATGCTGCATCACTTTATTTTTACTCCCAATTTTATGACAGCAGATGACAATTTCACACTTATTTGTCACAGATACCTCAGGAGCAATGGAAACATTTAAATTAATGCCAAGTGTTTGTGCAGTTGCAGGATTGGACATCAAGACACCACTTGCTGCTCCTTACAAAGCCTCTGGGTGTTTCATACCAGCAATAATGGAGAGAATACCTTTTTTCCAAGGCCAAGGGATGGCAGCAGTGGGAAAATTGGTGGAGATCACTTGTGTAGAGCCAGAGCCACACTCCTCATGATGCTACAGGCTTTTGTCAATTAGATTTAAATTTAATTTTATATTTTGGACATTTGGGAAAAAAATGTTCTACTCTCTCCAAGGGTCAAACAAAGGTGCTCTCTGCTGCAGCAGCTCACAACGTGCAATCTTACAACTTTTCAAGTTTATTTTTATTTTCAGGGTCACCATAACTGGTAGTTGCACTGAAAGGTGAGGTGGGGCTATGAAATGGATGCAGCTCACTGCTTCCTGCATTTGATTTGAAAGACAGACCACCAAGAAAAAAGCCTGCAATTTTCTCCTGATGTGCAGATAACACATTACCTAGTACAGAAACAAGATTTTGTCTGAGGGTATGAAAGTAACAGATCAGATTCTGGCTTTTACCTCATCTCCTTTCAGTACTGCAAGAAAATCTGACAGATCAGCAAACTTGTTTTCCTACAGTTTATAAATCTCTTTTCCACCAACTTTCCTAAGAGATTTAGCAGCAAGACCTCTGCACAGAGCAGCAAGGAATGGCTCATTCAGGATTGGGATCTTCAACCTCACAAACCCCATCAAAGTTAAATCTGCAGCTTCTTCTGCACATCAGACACAGTGAAGCTGCACTTTCCAAACTCCAAAGGACAATGCACCTGAGCAAGGAGCTCCAGGAGCAATTTGTTGTGGATAAGGAACAACCACTGCAAGGTGACACTTTGAATTAAAGCTCATGCCTGACATAACTTAATAACCTTCTGCACCTACAGATTCAGCAAGAGGAGGAGGAAAGATTAGTTACTATAAATAGCCAGAAACAGAATTAATTCCTGGGTTTGGTTTGGGTTTGATGCACAGGTCAGATCTGTGCTCAGGAGTAAGGAATGATCCTGTTGGGGAAGATAAAAATGGTGGATGATGGCAGAGATCTGAATTTACAGACAAAAGTTTGATCTTACTTTTAATTGCTTTGACATCTGTGGTCTTTTCTTGTTCTTTGACTTTCACTGTAAAATACAAGGGAAAATGTTAATATGTTAATGCTATTTTGGGTCACTAATGGCATTCACCTGAGAATGGACATAGAATTCCCAACATCTGCAAGTATCAGAGGCACACAGAAACTGTAATTTTGTTAAAACTGATTTCTCATTTAAATTGCACACCCAGTAGCTGACAGAGGCTTTCAAAGCTTTTCTGTTGACTTGCTTTCAAAAGCAAAACCTTATCACCCATTAATTAAATTTCACGAAATACAGTCTGTTACATTTCCATGGAGGAAGATGTTTGCCATCCACAGATTAAAGCTACATTCAGGGTGACTTTAATGAACAGTTTGAACTGGGAAGGGTGGGAAAGGTGTGCTTTAAGTGTGGAGCACTGGCAGGTGCTCTCTGTGAACAAAAAAATCACCTTAAAAGAACATTTCCCTTGTGTTACAGGAAGAGCAGCACAACACCCAACACTGAGGAGATGTGGGCTGGCTCTGGCTCCACGGAGCTGCTTCCATGCACATGATGGGTACCACAGAAATGCTCTGGAAACTCCCTGCAAACAGTTCATTCTCACAAAGTCTTGCTTAATCATCATGAAACCCCGGGTGAGCAACTGATGGGGAGATAACAGTGTAAAAAGTAGTGATGGAAAAGCGCTTTGAGGATTTATTTTTTTTAAAAATGTTACTATTTTTTAAAGGAAGCTCCTAAAGGAAGTGAAGGAGGAGATCTGTTCAAAACAAAAACAAATAAGCCCAAGCAGCACATAAACAGGACGGCAGGGGTGATATTGGAGAATGTGATCCACCAGGAGGCTGCTCCAGGCAAGGATTATTACTACAAATAGGTCACCCCTGAACACGACTGTGGAGCCCTTCCTAAGGTAACCACCCGGCACAATCCCACATTTACACCACAAAACACATCCCAAAAACCCACCCGAAGCGTTCCCATGCCGAGCTAAGGACGGTAAATATTTCAGAGGAGAGCTCCGGTCTCCGGTTACATAATTGCCCTGCCCGGTGGCTGCAGCACTCCGCCAGCCTCCCCTGCGAGCACAAACGCTGCAGGGCTGCAAATCGGCAGCTCGGGCTCGAAAATTCCAGCTGCCAGGGAGCACACTGTGTGACAGAGGGCTTTGAGTGACCATTAAAAGAGGAGGATTGTCTCCAGGCTGACCTGCAGCCGGTGCAGCAGGAGGGCAACCGGCCTTTACATAACTGCAGCTGATGGACAGGAGAGAAATCAACCTCTGTGAACTCTCATCTCTCCCAAATCACTCCAATACTTCATCAAACCAGATCCTAGCTACCAACAGCAATTCCTGGGTTTCACATCAGCCCTCCATAAGCCTATTTTCGGTTTAAATACCTCTGTTCCTTCTTTCCAAGCTACTCAGTTCCTCCCTAAATACCTACTTACAACTGGAAATATGAACTCCAGGGCTGTGTCCCAACCCTTTCCACACAGGCTGCTTCTGTCCCCAGCAGCTCTGAGCACGACCAAGTGACAACAGTAACAGGAGGGGACAGAATCGGCTCGGATCCAGGACAAGCCCGAATTTCAGAGTGAAGTTTCACTGCATGAATTCACTTTCACTTCCCCCAGAAAGCGGATGCTGTGTGGTGCCTGTGTGAAACCAGAAGGAACCACAGCACAAGGGCTGAGGGTGAGATTTCCAGTGGCCAATCCCATTCCAAAGGGTGCCAAACAGCACGTGACGTTCCAGAGTTTCAATTCACTTCTTGAAATGCTCTGAACAAACTCAAAAAGCGTTCACAGTGTGTCAACAGCACACAAAAAACAACGAGATCCTGCTGAGGTCAGCCAGGCTGTGGGACTGCATGTTATTCCCAAGATATCCCCAGGGATGAGCTGTTCCACTGGCAGCAGTTTCATAACCTGCCCTCGAGCACCCAGCTCACCTGTTATACTTTGATTTCTCAACCCATTATCCAACCCAGCCTGCCAGACCTTTATTTTAAGGCCCAAGCTATAAAAACACTTCACCTTCAGTTTTGATTTTTCTACAGGTCAGTTGCTTTACGATCTTTGCTATGGTTTAATTTTAAATTAGTTTTCATTTTTACCTACTGCAATATCCTCATAAACAACAACAGCTCACCCCAGGATCATTGGTGTTTGTAGGATTTTGGCCTGCACGTGGCCAGAGTTTTATCCTAAGCCTTAATGTGCTGCTTTCCTCACAGCTTCAGCTCAAACCTTCTCTAAAAGCCACACCTAAAAACGGAGATCACACCGAGCAGTGCTTTATGCACAGCCCAGATGAAAGGTTGCTTTTCTCCTCTCCTTCACAGCGTCTCTCTTGGGCATTTAGTGCTGATTTGCCTCTCTGACCAAAGATCCTTTAATCAAAGGAACACAGATCCTCAATTACACTTCTCAGATAATCAGAGCTTTCATGGCTTTCTCCCTGAGAAAGTTTCCACACAGGCTGACCTTGTCCCTGTGATCCCACGTCAGGACAGAACCTCAGCTCCACAATTCTCAATGAAGCAGCAGGAGCGCTTTTTGAAGAGTTTATAACCACTATCAAAGCTTCATTCTGCAGCCCAACATTTGTACATAAACACCCCAAAAAGGATTATGGCACTTGCAAAGCCCTCAGTGGCTTCCAGGCTTTTCAGATCTGCTAAGCTCAGACTCATTTCTTGCAGAACTGCTGCACTAACCTCTCCAAAGAGTGACATTTTCAGTGCTGCTGCTCTGGCTGAGCAAGATCCAGAGGATGTGAGAGCCATCACCACCACCCAGGTACCACGTCCTTGCCTCCCAGGATGTGCATTTTGGGTTCAGTAACCCAGAGAGGCTTTAGGACAGTGCTGCATCAGAAGATCAGTGGTTGCACTGCTCGAGCTGCAGCATCACGAGGAAACAGAACTTTCCCAAGGGGCCCTTCCTAAAAGGTGCCACTTTCAAGAAAAAACACACAAATCACAGCAGGGCAGGTTGAGAGCACAGGGCCCTGCCTGCAGCACGAGCACAAAGTGCCTTCAGAACGCTGCACTCCCAGAGAGCACTTAAACTGCGCCCATTTGTGCTGCTGGAGTATTATAAATATTTCAGCAGCCCTGAATTTCCCAGCTTGTGCTCCATACCAAATCCATTGCAGAATAAATTTGCCACGGACTCCTCTGCTTTCGAGAGCTCCGTGCCATGAGGTCTCTTTTTCACTGACATTTTCAGCTGCTGCTGTACATTCTCAGCCCTTGACAATTTTTACAAAGCCGGCTATATCAGCATTGTGAAAAACCACCCGTAAAGGGCTCAGAGGCTCAAACCCTGCACGAAGCCCGGCAGGTGCCACAGCCCCCTCCCGCCCGGTCACCGCCCGGACCGCGGGCAGCCCGGGGGCCGCAGCCGAGCCCAGAGCCCCGCCACCCCCGCGGGAGGACAGCCCCGGCACTGACCGTCACTGGCGGGGAGGCCGCTCCTCAGGGCCCGCGCGTCCTCGCGGGGCGCGGTGGCGATGCCCGGAGGGGCAGGGCCGGGGCCCGGCAGCCGCGCGGGGGACGAGCCCGGCGGCCGCCCGCCCGCCGCCCCCCTACCTTTCCGCCTGAAGAAGGACATAGCGCCGGGGAGGGGGCGAGGCGGCCGCCGGGGCGGGGGAAGGCGGGAGGGAGGGAAGGCAGCGCGCCGGGTCCTATGAATGAGGCTGCTGCGCCCGCCCGCCGCCGCCGCTCCCTCCGCCTCTTCCTCCCGCGGCGGCGCCCGCGGCCGCCATGTTGTCAACAACGGCCCCGCGCCCGCTTCCGGCAGCGCCGCCCGCGCGGCACGGCGGGATGCGGCCGCACTCAACATGGCCGCCCCGGCCTCGCCCCCACCGGCCAATGGGGCCTGGCGGGGCCGCCATGTTGGGTGAGGGCAAGGAGCCCGCGGGGGGGCGGGGCGGCCATCTTTGATCAGGGCGGGGGGCGCCGGGCGGCGTGAGGCGCCGGCCGCCATCTTGGCTGAGGGCACGGGTGACCCGGGGACGCTGCGGCAGCGAGGGAGCGACCCGCGTGCAGGGGACAGGGCACGGAAAGCAGGGGACAGAGCCCTGAATGCAGGGGACAGGGCACCGAAAGCAGGGCACAGAGAGCCCCGAAAGCAGGGGACGGCGGGCGGCCGCCGTGCAGGGCCGTGAGAGCCGAGGCGCCCTGGAGAGAGACCTCAGGGACGTGTCCCAAAATGTCCCCTTCAGCCGTGGGGGCTCAGCAGAGGGGCGGACAGACAGACGGACACACGGACAGCCCTGCCCGGGGTGTGAGGGCTCTGCAGTGCCGGACCGGTCCTGCCGCCGTGTGGGGCCTGGCTGTGCAGGACACGCGGCCGGTGCCGGAATGCGGCGGCTCCTCCATCCCACGGCAGCTCCCTCATCCCACGGCAATTCCTCCATCCCACAGCAATTCCTCCATCCCACGGCAGCCCGGGTCCAGCACAGCCAGAAATCCCTGCCGGGCCGCTTGCCACCTGCGGGATTGCTGTCCCATAAGTCAGTTCCGTCTGCGCCCCGAATCCTGCCACAAAAATCCTCTTAATCACCCTCCCGAGGCAAATCTGCTCTTCCCTCACCTGCCAAGGATGTTTGTCACCATGACACGGTGCTTAGGTTGATATCTGATGAGGAGATCTCTGCTCTAAAAGCTTTACAAACACTTTGTAAACACTGTGATGATAAATTCTGGTTTGTGTGTGAGGAAACTGAGGCACAGAGCCAGAGGGCAGCTCTGTCACCCCGGATCGATGCAGTGTCACCCTGAGCCGTGTAACTGTCCTGCCCTTGCTCCTGAGCCGTGCCAAAATGATGTAATTAACAATCATTGCCTGAGTTTCTGAGCTGTCTTTCATCCGAGCATTCCAAAGCTCTTTACAAACACTCAGTAATTAAGACTCATAAATTGTAAATGGCATAAAAGGTACACGGGGATCTTCCAGGGCTGGGATGGAGCTGTCTCCTGGGCGGGATGGTGCCGCTGATCAACACCCTGTAGCAATTGCATTTTCTCTTTTGATATTATTTTTGTTAACTGGTGCTCTTTGATACAGTTTTGTACACATGCCCAGAGGCTGGCTGGAGCATAATGAACTATTCTATATGGTTTCTGCATAATGAATGGAATTATTTAATTGGCACATAACCTTAGAGACTGCTAATAGACTGAAACATTCTGAAGATGAGCAAACTGGAAAGAATGGGGTGACTCAGGGAACACTAAATTAACATATTCTGCCAAAAACTTTGCACCCAGGCCTCTGGGGTTTCAGAGCATACATGGGGGTTGAAGAAGGATGCAATGATTTACACAAGAGTTTGACATTATTACCTTCCCTGGACTGAAATTTTCTCTCACTTTTGGGATTCAGACGGGCTGAAGCTCCAATCCAGAGCTGCTCACTCAGCCTTGGACCTGGATGTGAACTGGAAGTGTGAGTGGAGGAAGGTGCTGGAGTCTTTAACAGAACATGACAGTTTAATTATCTGAGCAATCAGTTAAATATGACTTCAGGACATGGGTTGGCCAACGTCAGAGAAGCTGAGGAACTCCTCCCTAAATGAAAATATTCAAATTAAAAAAAAAAAAAAGCTGTCTCACTGCTTGATTTTTTCTGAGGGACTCCTCCCTAAATTAAAATATTCAAATTTAAAAAAAAAAAAAAAAAGCTGTCTCACTGCTTGATTTTTTTCCTCTCCACAGCTAGAAAAAGAAGTAAACTTTTAATATCTGAAAAGATCTGAATGGAATGCTCGTGTTTGGACAGATATAATAAAGCAGGACAAGACTTTGTTGCCTTTGATAATTAATCACAGGGCACTGCTCTGCTCAATTACAGCACAAAAGCACAAATGTAACACACATGAGAGGCCATTCCCATTTCTCCCATCTTTGGGACAGTCCATTTATTCCCATGATGCTGGGATTCTCTCTCATATATAGAATTCTAACTACTTTGGGAACACAAATACCAAAAATTATATGAGTAAGGATTTTAACAGCTGAGATCTTACTCTGGAATAAATAATAACGTCCTAAACACATCAGGAGTCAAAGATGCCTTTGCACAGAAACTCACATCACCTTAAATTAGAGATTTGTATTTTACTTTTTCTCTTCTTTTCTTTTTTAATGGGAAAGCAAGTGTCTGCATGCACACACAAAATTCCTGGCAGGTTTGGCTGTGGCTGACCTCAGTCCATGAACCTCATGGGAACAGGAGGGTTGGTACCTGTGCTGAGCATTTCAAAGAAGGGAATTCTCCCACGTCCCAGCCTGGTGAAAATTAACTGCTTTTATTAAAACACTGCAATTCCTCCCTGTCTCCTTCCACGGGGCACATTCCCAGGGAGGGAGGTTTGTTCAAGCACGGGGTGAAGAGTCTGCCTGACTCCCAGTGGTGAGTTAAAACTCGAGGTCTGAACTGTAAAATGGGGTAAAAAGGTAAAAAAAAAAAAGGTTCACTCCCAGCAGGAAGAGCGGTGTTGGTGACCTGCTGCTGCAGGTGTGCTGGACAGCAGAGCTTTAGGAAGCAGCACTGAGCAGCAGAAAGCAGAAAATCCCCTTCTCCAGGTCCTGAGCTCTTCCCAGCCCTGCCGCGGCTGCTCCTGCAGGAACGGAGCCTTTTCTGCAGGGCTGGAGCCACTCTGGGATGATCCTGACTTAGGGAAGGCAAAGGGGCTCGCTGGCACCTCCACCTGCCCAGGCGGCATCGCGGGGGACTCACCTCGGATGCCCTTTCTCCAATCCACAGTGCTTTCCCCAAGTTCTTGCCATTCTGTGGCATCATAAATACTTGGAAAATAATAATTTATTTTAACACCACCTTTTGTTTCTCCGTTCTTTCCCCCCATCCCACCGTTTGCTTTTCTAGATGCCTCAGGGAGTACAACAAGCGATGACAGCAGTCGGGTCTTTCTTCAAACCAGGGATATGGGGGGAAAAACAAGGCTGAGTGTGATTTTGTCCCTTCAGAACTTTCCTGAGGCCACAGGAGGAGCAGCATCCGCGGCATTTCTGAAATCAGGACACAGACACACGCCCGTGGAGCCCAGCGGCTGCATGCGGACAGAGCCGCAGCGCTGCCGCACACTTGGCCGGTGCGTTCAGCTGCAGGAGCGGATCTGCCATCGCTGCCGCAGCACTCCGGGCGCGCACCAGGAGAGGGTGCCAAGCCCCCGGCTTGTGCTGCCGGGATCCGCACGGGCTTCCCAGGACGCGGAGCCCTCTCCAAGCGCTGCGTTTAAAACACCAACCAACGCGCCCTGAAGCTAAAGGAAAATCTCTTTTTTTTGGACCAAAAGCTGCCCAAATGTCTTTACCTGTTTCAGCGCTATCGGCAGTAAGTGCCCGAAACCCGCCCGAGGACATTAGCGCAGGATAAAGGCTTTTTTTTGCTACATTTTGAAAAGGATCTGGTTCTTTATGCGGCTGATGGACGTGGGACCGCTGGAGGCCGAAAAAACCCGTAAGATCTGCGAGGCACGAACATAAAACATCAATCCGTGCTTCACAGGCACCGCGAGGTTTAGCAGGAATAAAACCTGATCCATGAAGTTTTTAGAATGACTGTTATAAAAATCCATCTGCACTGGGAGGCGCAGCTTTTACACCTCAAGCAAGCGCAGGCTCCCGGGCAGCCGCTCTGCCTCCAACACCTTGGAGAAACCTGCGGGATTAGAGGATAACACAGCCCGAGCCGGCAGACCCCGAGTCCGAGACCTCCCTGCCACGGAGGGTTCAAATCCCCCGCGCGGTGCTCCCGCGGAATTCCCGCACCCGCCTTCCCCACGCGTGTCCGGGAGAGCTGCCGGAGCGGAGCCGCAGCATCGCCGTCTGCGGGCACGGAGGGAGGGTTAAAAATACCGCCGCTAATTGACCGCAGCAACAACCCGACCCTTTCGGGGCCGCTGCAGCGGGCGGAGAATCGCCGTGAGCGCCCCGAGCAGCGGGCGCCAGGTGACCCCGCTCCCCCGCCCCGGATTCCCCCCGCCCGCCGCGGGTGTCGCAACCGCGCCCGTCCTCAGCCGCGCCCCGCGGGGGGGGCGGCGCGGGGAGCGCGCAGGGAGCGCGCAGGGAACGCGCAGGGAGCGCGCAGGGGCGCGGGCAGNCCGGTGGCGGGCGCGGGGGCGGCGCGGGGCGCGGGCTCCCTGCCCCGCCGGCGCACCATGTGCAGCGGCGTCGGCTGCTTCTGGGCGCTGCTCTCCGCCGGCCTCCTGGCCGCCTGCGCCGCCGCCTTCCTCTCGCCGGCCTGGCTGCTGCCGCCCGGCCGAGCCGCCGCCGGTTTCGGCTTGCTCTGGCGCTGCGCCGGGCCGCCCCGCGGCTGCCACGGCTCCGCCGGCCCCGGCGGCTTCGGAGACATCCCCTCCGGTTCCTGGCAGGTGAGCGCCTCCCCGCCGCGGCACCCCCCACAGCCTCTCCCGGGAATCTCCCGGCAGCTCCCCGACATGCCGCCTGCCCTTCCCTGGACTCCCCGGCGTCTCCCGTCACCTCCCCGACATCACCCGTGTTTGCTTCTGGCGCTCCGGCATCCCTCATCACCTCCCCGGCATCTCCCGTCACCTCCCCGGCATCCCCCCCTTGCCTGCTTTGGGTTCCTCGGGGTCACCCCATCACCTCCTGGCCTCCCCCCAGACCTGCTCCCGGCTCTCCAGTATCTCTCTGTCCTCCTCACGCCTCTAAGATCCTCCTGTCATCACCCCAGCTTCCCTTGTCCTGTCTCCCAGAGCTGCTCCAGCATCCCTATCCTGCCCGGATCATCCCAGGCATCCCCTGCATCCCGCAGCTGCCCTCGAGCATCCTCTGCATCTCCCCGTGCTCTCTCCAGCATCCCTTCCACCCTCTGCATCCCGCCCGTCCAGCCTCGAGCATCTCCTCAGCACCCCTCGGGTATCCCGAGATCCCTGTGGGGGTCTCATCCCTCTTTGGGATGCTGGGCTGTTCTCGGGGTGCTGCGTGGACCCAGCGTGGTGCTCAGGGGGGCCGACCGCGGGGCTGACCCGGCCACCCCGCCCTGCCGGGGCCCCAGATCCCCCCGCTCCTGCTGGGTGTGCAGGAGGGACTCGGGGAAGCCGGAGAGGTTTCTGTGCTTCCCAGCGGGGCGCTGAGCATCACTCCCGGCTGAGTTTGCTGTGCAAGGAGGTGGCTGAAACTGCTGCTCCTGGGACACGTGGATGCAGAAATCGAGCCTGGATGTGGGGGATCGGGGCTGTCCCCCTGCCCGGCCACCCGGGGTGATGCCCGTGCCAGGTTTTGGGAAGGAAGGAGGCCCAGACCCCCCCGCTCGCCCCATGGGGTCCGGGGCTGCTGTGGTGTCCCGAGGTGACAAAGAGCCGCCTGTCACGCTGGGTGTGTGCAGGGAGCGCACAAAGCCCGGCCCCGGCACCCACCGCCCGTTTGGCCCCGTCCTTCCTCTCTCCTCTCCCTCCATCCTTACCCCGAGGCTGTGAGTGTGAAATCCCTGCCTCTGCTCGGAACACACGGGCTTGGACTCGCTCCAGGTCACGGTGTGGCAGCATCCCCAACGCGGGGCTGCATCCCGGAGCTCGGGGCTGTGCCGGGCACAAAGGGTGTCTGACAGCAGCTGGATTTCTCAGCCTGCCATGGAGCTGCGCTGTTATCTCTCCCAGGACACCAGGTCTGCGTGTGATTGCTTAAATCCCATCACGGTCTTTAAAATTGGCATTAGAGACAAATATTGTGAATTGCAAAGAAAAGAACCAGCTGTATAAACTCCTAACTATTTATATAAAAAGGTGCAAAAATGCTCTTGTTTCCATGGGCTGGCCTTTGTTCAGATGTTTTTGCAAATGTGATGCAGATAAACACTTCCAAGTAATAACAAACTTTAAAGATAAGAAGGAAGCTCAGCAGTGACTCATTTGAACAAGCTTCAGCCTCTGAAAACACTGAGATCCAGAATAAAATGTCGCACGAAGTCTCTGAGTTCCTGAGCTTGGGCTAAGGAAGAGATGAATAATCACAGCACTGAGGGGAGTTTGCAGGGCATTTTGGTGACATGTCCGTGTCACCTCTATTAATACCACCCAAATAATTGATGAACAACCAGTGCAGACTCTTTCAGAGGAGAGTGTTCCCTCACCAGCTTTCTGCCACGAGGAGGGGCAGAATACCTGTTGTGATGGTTATTTGATGGGCTGGAATGTAATAAAATAGTCCTGACAGCTTTGCTGAGGCAGGCGACAGCTTTGGCTTTCTTGCTTGAGCAGCCTCCGAGCCCGCACGCCTCGGTGCTCAGCACAGCGGAGCCGAGTGCCGAGAACCCCGTCCGAGTGCAAGCAGGAGATTTCTCTCTGTTTTGGAGAGATGGGGAAATCGCGGCTCTTTTTTCTTTGCTTTCAGAGCCGTGACGTTCATTTCAATCTTTCCAGCGAACTGATGGGCAGCTCTCTCTTTAAATGAAAGCCGAACGTGGACAGGAATGCGGGAGCTCCTGAAGGAGCCTCCAGCGTTTGCTCAAGTGGAGTTTGCTGCAGGAGGGAGGGAGCTGCGGCTGCCGGGGGCAAAGGCGGCTCAAGCTGGTGCGGGGCTCAGGAGCTCTGCTAGAGTGGAGCTGGTGGCACATCTGGGGGTGCTGAGCACACTGGGTGGGTGCTGAGCACATCTGGGGATGCTGAGCACATCTGGAGAGGGTGCTGAGCACACCTGGGTGGATGCTGAGCTCACCTGGGTGCGTGCCCACCCTGGGGATGCTGAGCACCTGGGTGGGTGCTGAGCACATCTGGGGGTGCTGAACACACCTGGGTGGGTGCTGAGCACACTGGGAGGGTGCTGAGCACACCTGGGTGGGTGCTGAGCACATCTGGGGATGCTGAGCATATCTGGAGAGGGTGCTGAGCTCACCTGGGGATGATGCTGAGCGCACCGCACATCTGGGGGTGCTGAACACACCTGGGTGGGTGCTGAGCACACTGGGAGGGTGCTGAGCACACCTGGGTGGGTGCTGAGCACATCTGGGGATGCTGAGCATATCTGGAGAGGGTGCTGAGCTCACCTGGGGATGATGCTGAGCGCACCTGGGTGGATGCTGAGCACACCTGGGTGGATGCTGAGCACAGCTGGGTGGATGCTGAGCAAATCTGGGGGGGGTGCTGAGCACAGCTGGGTGGATGCTGAGCACATCTGGGGAGGGTGCTGAGCACAGCTGGGTGGATGCTGAGCTCACCTGGGTGCGTGCCCACCCTGGGGATGCCCGTCCCTGGGGATCGTGGCTCTTTCTGTCTCCTCGCTGCTGTTCGGTGCTTCCCCTCTCCGGTTTGTGGAAGGGTGGGGGAGCGTTCAGTCCGCAAATGATCGTTAATGCCAGTTGTGTGTGCACTTGGGGGATTATGTTAATCGTGCTACAAATGATGCTTTGAATCATGTCTGGAGGTTAATTAACATGCCTTTCTTCTCTTAAGAGGGCCTTCATGTCTGCTTAGAGTTGCTGGCTTTTTTCTGCTTCCTTTCATAATTACTTTGCAGCTCTCTAATATCATGGGTACCTTTAATTTAACCCTGTCAGTGCTGCTGGGCTTTGCACTGAGCTCAGCATCATGATGGTTATTTGATGGGGTGGAATATAATAAAATATCCCTGATGGCTGCAGATGGTGTGGACAGGCTGAGACCTTGCAGGAGCTGATGGAAACTGGAGAGGATTTGGCTGGACCAGAGAGAAGAAAGGATGGTGATGGTGATATTGCCCAGCCAATTTGTGAGTGAGGCCCTTAGGATCTGTTGTGGGATGACTTGGAGCTGTGAGGGCTGCAGAGGGACATCCCAAGGTGTGCAGGTACCCTGGGGAGAGGGGATTGCTCTTGGGAGGACAAATCACAAAAACAGGTGAACTTTTGAGCTTTGAGTGGTTTCATTGTCTCTCATGACTTTTCTTTTTCCTGGTGCCAGATCACTGTGTACGTGCAAAATAGTGCTTCATCCTCAGCTAATTTATTTTCTCTTTCAGTGGGAGCATTTGGCTCATGGGTTCCTGTCTCAGTGCTGCACTTGGGAAGCTACTGCTGCCACATTTCAGATTTCTATTTTTATTTTTCCAGATAGTCTCCAATTATTTTCAGGCTTTGCCAAGCATGTAATCTAAAATAACAAAGAAGCTGATCAGCCCATGATATTCAGGTTAAAGCCACATGGACCATTTCCCTATGGAGCCAGTGATGCCATGCTGGAGCAGAGCCCAGAATAACCTGCTCAGGACAGGGGAGAGGCTTTGCCCAACCCCAGCAGTTCCTTGAGTGGGTCTTTCCTGGGCTTTAAAGCAGGACTTGATTCAGCAAAGCTTAGTGAAAATGTACAATAAACCTGCTTACCCTTTTATTAAATCTTCACTGCTGGTTTCTCACTGCATCAGTTCAGCCCTGGGTCCCTGGTGTCATCTGGGGTTTGCCCACTGGGGCCAGGTTTGCAGATCAGCAGTCCTGATCCCACGAAAAAGCACGTGGGGTCTTCGTGGAGATGGGAAGAAATCTGTCACTCTGTGGAAAATCTGTCCCTCCTCTTCTAGCACAGGCTCTGGAATCAGGGAGAGAAGCAGTGTGACCCAAGCAGGGCCTCGGGTGCGTGCTGCCTCTCAGGCAGAGTCTGATCAGGCCAGCACATTAACTTGGGATTATCAGGAAATCAACTTTTAGCCCCTCATCCTAAGAACTTCCCAAGAGACCAGACTCTGTCTGCCAGTCCATTTGATTTTTAATTGCACTTACACAACCTTGGCGAGAGTTGTGAGCGCTGAGTGTCAGGAATTCTTGACATCACCACCTTCATGCACATTACCCCAGAGCAGATTTATCTGCTTTCATCAGCCACCCAGACTTTTCTGACCTACATTAACAGCACTGGTGTTGGGGAAACCTGTAATTCCTGGGCTGTGGCCCCACATTTCAGTGCCCAAATCACAAACCACCACTGGGACTCATCAGCCTGCTCTCAGCTAAGCTGGGCTGAAAGGGGAGCTGAGGCAGGACCAGCTTAAGGGTGGGCCCTGGGAGATCAGGTTGATTGGAAATGCAGCCAGGCTGCTCTCAGGATTAGTTCTGTCCCTGCTCTCAGAGGGAGAGGGAAGCTGCTTTGCTCCGACAAAGAGGTGGTGTCAGCCCGGGGCTGCAGGGCCAGCGGGCTCAGCTGAGCTGTGGCCACTCCTGACAGGGACAGTCAGGTCACAGGGGTCACCTGCCCACGTATCCCCCCTCAAAGAGCAAATCCCGAGCCCTGCACCTCGGGAAGGGCACAGCAGAGCCATTCTGATGCTGCATTCCCCCTTTGCAGGGCCCAGAGCAGAGTCTGGCTCAGGCTGGCAGGGACATTTGGCAGTGGGACACCCCCTGCTCCTCCCGAGGCTGCAGACCCCGCTCTGCCCGGGCTCCTCCGGCTTTGTGAGGAGCCAGATGGGCAAGGGGGTGACCCGAGGGGCATTCGCTGGCCACGGCGGTGAGCCCGGCTCGGCCAGGAAAGGGCTAATCCCAGGGAAGGATAATGACACAGGGAGGGGAAGAAGGGCTGGTCGGGTACCCGGCACAGTGCACTGCTTGCTGTCTAATTAAAATTTCATTAAGTTGGTTGGAATCCCTTGATGGAGGTCACAGGCACACCATTGATGTGCTAATGTCTTACTTTTCCCCTTTTTTCTGTCTTTCACTACTATCCATCATCCTCTTAGATAAAGCAGTGCCATTAGGAACTGCTTTCCAGCATCCCCAGATGCAAGGGCAGCTAAAGAGAGACAGCCATAATTCATCAGACATATTATCTGTCCCTTATTTTCTCTCTAATTAAAAAAATGCCTTCCTCCCCCCCACTTGGATCAGTTTGGGCATTAATCCCTCTGGTGTTCTGTTGAATATGCTGGTGAGCTGGGAATTAGAAAAGTTGCCTGGAAGGCCAGGACTGGCTGAGCTTTGTTTTAGTGGAGGTGGTGCAGCTAAATCTGGGCTGGGGAGAGATATCCCCTGTGCATGCTGTGCTGTGGGCACCAAAATCCACCAAATCCTGCAGCTGAAGGGGAAGAAACGAGGGCTGGAGCCTCCTGTGCACCCCTGTGGCTCAGCCCAAAACATCCCAAGCTCGGCGTTGGGACATCACCCCTGGGGCTCTGCGCTGCTGCCCGCTCCGGGGCCGGGCACAGCGGGCACTTCCCAGCGCCCCTGGGCACGGGTGGCATTTTCTGCGAGCAGCGTGGAGAGGGAAGATCAAACCGGGAGGAGAAAGCGCTCAGATGGCGCCCAAAGGAAGGGAACTGCCGCGGAGGAGAAGCCGAGGATGTGTGGGATCCTCTCCTGGCGGTCGCTCGAATGCCGCCCAGATGGCGAATGTTTGTTTCTGTGCCTCGAGTGGGGAAATAGGAGCGAGCTGCGAGGCTCCACCCGCCCACCCCGGCGGGTTCTGCTCCTGCCGAGCTCCCGGAGCCCTGCCCGGGACAAGGCACGGGAGGCACCGGCACCTGCATCCTCCGGCTGCTGCCAGCATTCCCAAACCCCAAAGCTCAGCTCCCCACTCAGCACCTCCGTCCTGATTTGGTTTTTAACAAGGTTAAAATCTCGGTGTCCGTTTGGTTTTTACCTCTGCAGGTGCAGCACTACTCGGTTTAACCCCAAAAGATTCCCATAAGGAATGTCTGATCACACAGAGCTCTGACGGGAAAGGGTTGCATTTAAAAATGAAAATGGTTGGATTCTTTTTGCCACCACTTCTCTTACAGTTGACTTTACATCTTTACTTTCTCCATTTGGGGTTTCATAGATATTTTCTCTCAACAGATACCCCCAAAAAGCCAGACACACTGTGACCTTCACTTCCTTTTCCTCACTGAGCCTGTGGCTTTATCCCCAGCTATTTAGGGCATTTATTTTCTGCCTCCACTTCCAAAGATGCTGAAGCATCTGAGCAGGGCTGGAACACCCCAGCAGTCTGTAACCTGGCCCTCAGCCTGCTGCTCTGGGTACCACAGACCCCATCCAGGATGGCAGCTGTTGGGGGATGGTCCAATTAATAAATTGCATTAGTAAACTAATGTGCATCATGACCCAGTTCATAGTGATGGCAGGAGCTTTGCTGGCTTGGTTTATCTCTGCTGAACCAAACACCAGGTAGTGTTTCTCAGCACTAAAAACTGGACTGGAGAGTTTATTTTTCCTTCCCCCTCCCTGCTTTAATGCTGGCTTTCAAAGATGAGTTAACTTTTACAAAGTTTTCATTAGGGAAATTAAGGAATTCTTCCCAGGATGGCCATTATGTGACATTTTAATTTTGATTTTTCTGGTGAATGAAACAACATCTTCAGCAGATTTATTGCTAAGTGAATGGCCCAGCCATGGAATGTGTCAGACCTGTAAAACACTAAAAAACAGGCAGGGGATTGTTGTTAATCAGAATTTATTACGCTACATAAAGGCATATTTACAGTCCCACCAGGGGACGATTAATTTGTTTGGGGATAAACAATTAATCTCCCTGGGAGTGGGAGCAGAAAATCTGACACGGTTTTATGTCTTTTCCCAGCATGGCAGAGGCAGGATTGCTCACAGCCTCCCTGGGGGCATCTCCCTGGCACTGCCAGGGGTCAGCAATGCCCAGGGCTGGGCAGCCAGCAGGGTTTGCACTGGGAGCTGTGCTCTTTACTGGGATAAATGGGTTTTTTCCTGCCCTGCCTGAGCCTCCTGCATCCCTGCTGTTCCTCCCCACCCCGTCTATTTTTGGGTTTCAGCCCTTGCATCTGTTTCCTGCATCCTCTCCTTTCTGCTCAAGATGCAACAGGCACAAACAGGGAGGAGAGAAGGAGGTGCTGCACAGTGGGAAGGAGAGAATTGCAGCTGCTATTCTTTGGTACCTTTGCTCCATGGACTTCTTCAAACTTAAGCCTTATTATTTCTCTTTGAAAGCAGCTTTTTGATCTTTGCAGGAGCAACTCCAGTACAGGGCAGGAGCACTTGGGAAATTCCCAGCTGAGGCCATGGGAAGGTTATGACAAAAGCAAAACTTCTGGTTTCCAAGAGCATATGCAGTGTTTTGGCAGGTAATGTCAGCACACAGCCAGCAGAATGTGGGAGCCAGGCAAAGAGCAGTGGTGTGCCCTTTTCTGCTGTCACCTGGTTTTGGGGCAGCTGTGCCCCTGCCACCCCTTTTGTCCCAAGAGCTGCCTGGCAGCTGTTGAGTGGCTCAGCATTCCTGGCCCACAAGGCAGAACCCAAACCTCACCATTTCCCTTCACCTATTGGCCCCATGAATCTTCTCCCATTTATTCCCAACAAGACCTTTGTTCCCTTTACCAGGGCCTGGCTGGATTTGTGGGGTTTTGGCCACCCCTGTGCACATCAGGATGCTCCCAGCCCTGAGACCCCTCAGTCTTGGCAGCTCCCAAACCAGACCAGCTCTTCTGCCAGTTTAACTCACCTGCACCCAGCCTGTTTGTGCCTCCTTCCTGTCACTCTGTCCTGAAAAAGACCTTCACACTTCTCCACAGGGATTAACAGTCGGAGCAGCTCATCACTTGTTTCCAGCAGGAACTATGAGTTTTTAGAGGATTTGAGCCACCACAATTAAGGAGAACCTAGATCATTAAAAATAATATGCTTCACACAAGAGAGGAACCAGCCTGCTTCACAAGACCCCTTTCTGCTGAAAAATTCATTGCTCTAAATAATTAATGGTCCTTGCAAAGGAGGATGGTTTTGCTGGGCGGAAGGTGAAATGCAGACGCCAGGCAGAGTAATCCTTTTTTTTTTTTTTGTTATGAATCCAGATTTCCTGGCCATGCTGCTGCCCTGGGAGCAGTGGGGGAGCAGGGCTGTGGCTGCTTTCCCCATGGGGCCCCAGGCTGGGGAAGTGTCTGTGCAATTGGGTCATCCACCCCATCCCATCCCATCCCATCCCATCCCATCCCATCCCATCCCATCCCATCCCAAATCCCATGGGTCCCTCCTGGTGTAGGGACAGGGCAGGGGGCCCTGCTGGGGGTGTCCCAACCTTGTACCTTAAGCTCTGAAGCAGCTCTTGCCTGTCCAGGTCTCAGTGCCTTGGAAGGCTCTGGAGAGGAGCAGATTTCCCTGCTGGAGCAGCCTCTCCATTTCAGCAGCTTTTGCACTGCTGCTCCTTTTGCATTGCATGTCAGGAATTCATTTATTGCTGGGACAGCATTTGCATTGCTCGGTGCATAAATAGGCTATAAATAAGATGCTGATTTCTAATCACTGCACAGCCCCAGGAGAAGCACTCACACCAGGGTGTCAGGGGGTGCCTGGCCTGTCCCTCTCCACACCAGTGTGTCCCTCCTTGGGGCAGTGGCAGCTGCTGGGACACAGCTGGCAGTGGCAGTGTCACCCAGCAGCAGCCAGTCCAGCTGAGCAGTCAGTAGCAGGGGTAGGTGTAGGGCAGTGGGACAGCACCACTCATGGGAGGGGGTTTTTAGCTGTTGGGACCCCCCATTGGCATCACAGAATAAATCCAATTCCTCTTCCCCTGCTCAGCCTGCCTGTGGTTCCTGCAGAGTAATTTACATTATTATTATAATAATTATATTATTACAAACAGAAGCAGACTGTTTGTGACCTCTTTGGGGAGGGGAGGTAAATGGAAAGCTGTACTGGGGTTGTTTCTGTAACAACCATGGCTGCCCAAAAGCTCAGGTAGAGGGGGGAAGATAAAAAAGGCAAACTGTGCACTGCTAACCAGAATGTCTCACCAGGACAAGAGGGCTGGACAAGGGTGGGAGTGGGACCTGCCCTCCTCAGAGCAGCTCCCACAAAGGTTATAAAAGGCAGGCTTTTCAGGGAGCTGGGAGTGAGAGCTGCTCTGGGAGCTGAGGGGGTGTCACTGCAGGGTGGCTCACCAGAGCCAGCAGCAGTCCCTGGAACGTGCTGGGAAGGGACAGGAGCTGACGTGGCTGGGCCTGAGGCGTCCTCACGCTGTTTGAGCGCTGTCACCAGCTGGGTGCTGCAGGAGGAAGGTCCCCTCTCTGCCCTGGCCATGCCCCTGGCTGGGCTGGCACGTGTCCCTGCTGGAACAGGCCACCCTGCTGCCAGTGCCACCCGCTGTCACCTGCAATGGGGACAGAAAGAGCAGCAGTGCAGTGATTGAACACCTGTACCCAAGGCCGAGCTGTTTTGCCACGAATTAATGCTCTTCCCTGTTTTTAGGCTGCTGGGGGTGGGAGCAGCCTGCCATGTCAGTGAGAGCAGCAGTGGGATCCCCAAAACGCCTGCTCATTGCCAGGCTGCTGGGGCAGGGCTGCCATGGATCCATCTCAGCGCTCAGCAGAGGCACTGACACATCACACACATCTAATGGCACTGGTTTAGGACAATTGTCACTGCAGCCCCAGTGCCAGCGAGCCCTGGGAGCAGGGCACGGCTGCACCTCGGGCTCAGGACCGAGCGGTGAATTGAAGCGACAAAAGGCGGAAGGGAAAAGGTGGGAGAACCACCCATGACAGGGTCCACTCCCCACCTCCAGAGGGGGATTTCTGGGTGGTGTGGCGGTGGGGTGACCTCTCTGACAGCCCCCTGTGTCCTTGCAGACGAGCGCTGTGCTGTGTGCGGGCGGCTGTGCCCTGCTGGCCCTCAGCTCCCTGCTGGCCATCGTCGCTGTCGTGCTGCCCGGCGGAGCCTGCGAGCGCCGAGTCTGCACCCTGGCTGGCTACATGCAGACAGCAGCAGGCAAGTGATGGGGCTTTGCTCTTTGGGGTGGAAAGGTGGGGTGTCCTGTCGTGCCATCTTGGAGCTCAGCAGCATGAGGAGCTTGCAAACCCTAACCAAGGGTGGGAGAAAAGCAAGTGGCCCTTCAGTTCAGTGATTGCGTCCTGCATTCAGCACTAAAGCTATTGAGCATCACCTCCAGCCACACACGGGTCTGGGGCTGCAGATCCCACTCACTGCCCCCAGCAGATCCCAGTCACTGCCCCCAGCTCAGGATGTTGTGCAGGACAGGGAGCTGTGGTGAGTGGTGGAGATCAGGCTTTCTGCTGGCAGGGTGCTGCTGCACCTCCTGGGGTGCAGCAGATGATCCCTGTGAAGTGTCCAGTTCCATCTTTGTGGTTAAGCCTCTGGAATGATTTCCCTCTCTGAGCTTTACACCTGACACAGAGGTTGCCCAGCCTGCCCTGTATCTCCCCAGGCAGCCCTGGTGATGCTGCATCCACTTAAAATTCCTTTGCAATTGCCTGTGCTTCTGCCTCGGGGGAGTGCAGAGGGAGAGGGCAGGAAGCTGGGGAGGGACAAACCCCACTGGAGACTTGTCACCCCTGCAGGGAGCCACGTCCCTGAGCGTTGGACCAAACCTCTCCAGCTGGCCACGAGCCACGACAGGAGATTAATGCCCCTTCGTGTCTGTGCCCGAGAATAAACTCCTTTGCTTGGAGAAATTCTCAGGGCCAGCCAGGCTTTGTTCTCTGCCTGGAAGCATTCAAGCTGCTTTGGGGGGAAATCCTGTTACACGCTCTCCTCTGCAGGGCTCATCCCGTGGGATCTGATTTGGGACAGATGGAGCAGGACAGATTTCAGCCGTGGCTGCTCCAGCTCAGCCAGGCTGTGGGGCCACACACAGCTCCTTGTGCTGTCCCCTTCTCCCAGTCTGGAGATTCCCATCTCTGCTGGCTGGTGGCCAGAGGGTCCCCTGGGTGTGGGACAGAGGCTGGAGGATCCCATGGCAGATCTCAGCTCAGGGATGGGTGCCTTGCAGGTGGTCTCCCCTGCAGGGGATAATTGGGGTGGAAAAGGGTAACCCCACATTACCTCTGCCTGGGGGGTGGCACATCCTTGCTGCATCTGGAGCAGATACAAAGCAAAGGATTAGGAAGAGTCCCTGGAAAGGAAACTGACTGTGGCAGATAAATACAAATGAGGAGCTGCCAGGGGTTCTGGTAATATTGAACAGGCTGTAAATAAACTGTAGGCTCTAAGCGTTATTGACAAATGAAAATTTACTGGGGACGTTTGAGCAAGCTAATGGGTTGCTTTAAACCCTGGCATTGCCTGCTAAGCATTTTGTCTTGTGCTTTTTAATTTTGTGCACTGTGGATTAATTCCCATTCAGAGCCAGGCAGCCCTGAGTCAACAGAATTAAATGGTTTAATGTATTTGGATTCAGAAATGCTGCCCCTCCATAATTTCTCTCCTTGTTTCCCCCTCCCTCCCTAGGAGGAAGCTTTTCAATAGAAATCAGCTGCAGTGAGGTGACAGGGAGAGAAACTCCTCCCCAAAAATCACATTATCTCAGAGAAAAACAGGGATTTTAGGAGAGATGAAATTATAGGGGAGGGAAGGAAAGCAGAGCAAGCTGGAGGTTTGGTAGAGAAGCTTTCTGATGGGGATGGGGGGCAGCTCTGCCAGGGGGTCCCCTTGAGATGCTGGCAGAGCAGTGGGGGTTTGTTTCTCCCAAATCCCAGGTTTCCAGGTCCCAAAGTCACCTTTCCTCTCTCTGAACAGACATTTTCCCACTGAAATCCGAATTTTGCTCTCCTTTTCCCATTTCACAAAGCCAACCTGAGGTATTCTTTTAGAGCACCAAAGGTATGAGTAAATCAGTTCAGTTCTATAAAACACTGAATCAGGAATCCAACATCCTGATAAAGAGCCAGGTGCATTCAGCCAGGAGCATGGAACATGCCAGAAATGCAGGAGCAGAGGTACCAGCAGAGCCAGAATCAGCCCCCACAGGCTCTGCACTGTCTCAGAAGGATGCCCTGAGCTGCACTCACATAAATCCAGGTGCAGAGGCCAAGGATTGATCCCTGAACCAAACAGGAACCAATCCTGAGAGCAGCCCCACAGCAAGGGCAGCCAGGCTCAAGCTGCAGCTTTAACACTTTCCTGCTGTACATTTGGAGAGTCAAGTTGTGCCTTTTGCAGCCCAGAAGGGAGGAAGATAAAAACCTCAGGCAGACAGAGCAGAGCTCTAATTGCAGATGCAGACAGGCCACCAGGGTTCAGAGCTGGGCTAATTGCCACCATACTTTGAAAACAGGAGTCCTGATGCCTGGCATCCACTCCTCAGGAAAAAACCCAACACCCCAACACAAAAGACAAGACGATGATCCCTAATGAAAGAGTTAATGAGCAACAGGGAGAGGAGGAAGGATAAAGGAACATTTGCTCAGCTCTCACACCCGATAAAGTCAAAGCTGCCTCTGAGATTAGAGATGAGGCTCACTCCCTGTTCACGGTGTCAGCTCACTAAAATGAAATTTCTGGGGGATCCTTCCTCCCAAACCTGCATGGCAGCACCTCCAAAGAGGCTGAGGTAGCCAAGCTGGCCCATTTATGTGTGGGGTGCCCCAATCCTCAGCTGCAACCCACTGCTGTTGCTGGAGAAGACTCTGACCCCAGGGACAGGGAGGGCAAATGGGGGCACAGCTGAAACCCTGCCAGTTGTCCTTCAGCAAAAGCCTCTTTGCTGGGGTTTTAAAAACAGGAGTTAATTCCAGGAAGAAATGTCTCCTGCTACATGGGGCTGAAAGGGAAGCACAGGAAATGCTCTCCAGGGCTGATTGTAGCTGTACAACCTCTCTGGGGGCTGCCAGGTGCTGCTCAGGGGCTCTGGTTCATTGCATTCATCCCTGCAAGGTCTCAGAGCAGTTTTTCAGTGTCTGGCAGTGGGGGAGCTGCTGGAAGGAGCACGGGGCTATCACAGTGTGTCAGGCAGTGCTTTCACCCACGGGATCTGTGGGTGATGCCCTGGGGAGCCCCAGGCTCTGCTCTGAGCTGTCCCAACCCACACAGCCCCCAGCAGTGGCACTGCCCCACAGGACAGCCTGAGCCTGGGGCAGCTGAGAGCCAGAGCAGCCTCTGGCAGGATTCCAGCAGGGACTGTGCTCCACAGCCCAGAGCATCCCCGTGGGAATGGCCTTCCCAGGGCAGTGAGGCTGATGAAAACTGAGATTGCCACTCAGTAAACCCCATCAAACAGAAAATCTGGGCACATTTCTGATCTGGGCGCTCGTGGTACTAAGGAAGGACTATGGGTGACCACGCTCCAGCACTGAGCTGGTTCCATCTGCTGCTTAGGAATGAGTCCTCACAGGCAGGGTGAGCAGCCTCCCTCATCCCTAAAAGTCTCAATAAAGTCAAGATTGTGTTGATTTTGGGAAGCTTTTCCCTGTGTGCTGTTCAGGGAAAGGGTTCTTGCTTTGCTGGCAAGGGGTGGCTGATCCAACCTGCCTGTGGCCCATGGCTGCTGATCCTTCTCCTGGTCTGGGGCCTGGCAGGAGGAGGCTGCAGAGCTTGGAACTTCACTCAAGGCACAGAGCACAAAAAGCCTCCAGGGAAAGTTTTGCTTTCACCCCACACTGCTCTCTGTCCAATCCTACCACCATCAACTCCCTGCTCAAGACAAACCCAGTGCTGAGGGAAATGATCCTGACCTGCCTGTGCCTTTCTAAGGTTCCTCTGGTTTTAAAGAGCAATTTCCCAGCATCGCCATGACAGAATCAGAACAGTCACAAGGCTCTAGCAAGACAGGCAGAAACCCCCAGTTATGCAATTTAGCCACACTGTAATCCCAGGTTTCATGGTAGTCCCAAGAGCTTCTTCCTGGAAAATCTGATTGCATTCTGCAGCCAAGATCCCTCTTACTGGCAGCAGCATGGTGGCATTACAGACATGGCTTCAGCTTTTGGTCAGTTAAGCAGCAGAGCAAAATACAGGAGACCTTGTGATTTTTGTCTGTTCTTTAGACACTGATCATCCAGTAAGAACACAGAAAGAGGGAGAAATGTTCACTTTCAGATCAGTGTGAACCTTCTAAATGTATCAATTCCCAAGGACTAAAAACCAACCTAGATTAAAATGTCTTGTGCCATTCCCAAGGGAGAGCAGCAGGATGGGTGGGATGTTTGGGGCAGCCTGGGGGCAGCAGGGCCACAGCAGCCCCTGGCCAGGACACTGTCCCAGTGTCACAAATGTTATTTAGGAAGGCAGCTCATCATCCTTCCCCTTCACTGCACCTCCCATCCCTCCCTGCATCCCAGCCCACCTCTGGGATCGATGGTGCCCTGTTTGTCCCAGCCTGTGCAGGCTCTGCATGGCAAACAGCACCATCATCTGCATCAGTATTGATCCCTCAGGCTCCCATCGATCAGCCTGGTGACATACAGGTAATGTGTAATTAGTAACTTAGATAAAAGCAGCACCAGGAGGGAGCTGCCAGGCTGGTGTGCCCAGGGAGCAGCAAACAGAGGGGTCGTGGCTGCCTGCTCATTGCTCACCTGCCTTTGAGTCACTGAAACTCTTCCCTGAGGTTTTGGGTCCCTCCCATCCTGCTCCTCTCCCAGAATCCCGACTGGAATACAGGCACGAGGAAGGCACTCTCCCTTCCCAATGCACTTGTGGGGATGCTGGAGAGCAGCATCCAAGGATGGTGCAGAGGCCACCGGGCAGCGGGGACACGCTCTGCTCCTGGTTCAGTGTCCCAGCACCGCTCTGGGGGGGACACAACTGGAGCAGGCACCTCCCCAAGGCAGGGGGAATTTGGGGCTGGGAGCGGACACTGAAAACGTTCGGGAAGGGCCAGGAGAGGAGGCTCGGAGCGCTGCCAGCCCCGCAGCCGGCGGGGCAGAGCCAGGCGCTCCTGCCGGGCGCTGGCGGCTGCGGCAGCCCCGGAGCCCCATCCTGTTGTTTGTCACAAACATCCTTGGGATTCGGAAGAGGAACTTGGCAGTGGAGGCAGGGGGGAAGCAGCACCCTGTTGTCCAGGCATTGATTTGATTTAAAATCACCCAAAGCTTCCCCCATCCCTGTTTAAAAATAGCAGCTTGGCTTTTATCACGGAGCCCACGCTGTCCCTCTTCTCGTGGCAGAAAAACATGCTCAGTCCTGATGCAGTGACATTGCTGGATGTGTTCAATCATCAGGGCAGCATTAAGGAAATGTTGCCATAAAGCTGTTTCCCCACTTAGGAAAGGTTCCTCAGAACTGCAAGAGAAGCTCTCAAAATAAGCAAAGTCCAGTCTTCCTGCAAGGTGCTTGGGCACAAAAGCAAAAAACAGCCAAATAAAACCTGAGTCTGGAGATGTGTCCAGCTCCTGAACTGCAAGGGCAGCTTGTTTGTCTTTTTCTGGAAAGAGCAAAGCTAAGATCAGCTGCATGATCCTCCTCACTGCCATCCTCATCCTCTCCCTCCACATTTCACATCCTGTCCTTGCCACAGAGACAGCACTCACACTGTTGGAAGCCCTGATTCCACCCCTGGTGCAAGGCTTTTTTCCCCCTGCTTTCTTTAATTACATTAGCAAAGTCAAAAAACTGCCTTTGGCATGTTATTATTCAGTCAGTGAACTCTCGCTAATTCCTGACACAACCAATAAATATCTGAGGTAGGAGCTCACTGCCAGGGAGCTGGAGAGGGGCTCGGTCACAGCCCAGCCCCACTGCTCACTCCACAGACACTGTTGCTCGTGCCTGACTTTCCTGTGCTCTCATTTTGTTCATTTGCACTGATGCAACTCCTCTTCTGTTAAATTTTTTGCTAATTTCCTCCAGAATTCAGCTCAGTAAAAGGCACAACCATCCTGAGCCTTGTGCTGGTTTGTCCTGGAGCAAGGACTGCTCTGAACCCTGTGGAGATGCTGGGCACCAGCACCAAGCCCAGGTGTTGTTATTCCATCAGTCTCTGTGTGCTTAAGAATTTGATGAACTCCTATGTTAGAAGGAACAATTGAGTTTTTTTCCCATTTCCCTCCCAGCTGGGAGGTGTTTTCTGGGAGGATGTTGCTGGGGGAAAATGAACTTGTCAGATCTGCAGATTGACAGGCATGAAAGTGGAACCACAAACATCAACTTCAGCCTTTCAGGAAATTTTTACTTCTGCTGAAACAGTAATTTCTCTGTGCTCACTCCAGTGCATACATTCGAGTGACAGATCATCTTGGTTTGAGAACAATTTCATGATTTTACTTCCAAAACCCAAAATCTTCATTGGAGAGCCAGGCCATTAAACACAGCAGTGACGGGAGAGGGGCTGGCAGCTCTGCTCACAGCCAGGCTCCCTGCCACAGGTTAAGTGCAGATCAGCCTTCCCAGGGCTCCAGCTTGTCTCACACAAGGTGCAGAGCTGCTGAAGGAGAAGGGGCCAGACCCTGGCTGTGCTGAGGAGCAGCTGAGCCCTGCTCCACCCCAGTGACAGATGACAGGGATTCATTTCCATCTGACATTTGGACACATTTCTTTCCTCTGCTCACTTCTCCAAGCGTGCTGTGATTCCCTGCAGGTGGGTTGTGCTGTTTGGCACAGGGCTGCTGCCTTGGTGCCTTTGGCCTCCCTTCAGGCCAGGTCCCAGCAGCAGCAGCAGTGTGCCTGGGCTAATGCCAGGAGCAGAGCATTTCTCAGCAGCCTCGTTTAGAGAATAAACCAGCCATGTCCTTTCACTGGCTTCTTGGAGAGGGGCAATACATTTCCAGTGGCATCAGTGACAGAAGCAATATTCTTTCATTGCTATCATCAGAAAAGAGCAGCTTTATACTGCAAGAAAGAACTATTTCACTTGTACAAAACATATTTTTTATTTCCTTAAACCTGGGGAAATCCTTGTCATATTAATATGTGTCTGAATTGCTTCTCTTTCAACAGTTCTCCCAGGGATTTGAGCTTAGACCAGTTATTGCACTTGGATGCAGTAACAGTCCATAAAAAAGTATATTCTGTAAATAATAACAGTGCTTTGTAATAAATGGAAACTACAAATAACAAGTGCCACTGGGACTCCAACACTGCTGCCCCTGAGGAAATACAAGGCCCAAGGAGCCCAGCACTGTGCCAGAGTAACGTGTTTCAGATGGGAAAATCCATATTTCATTTGATTCCCTCTGCCTGTGACTCTCCCTTCAGTTCCCAGGCAGATGTTCCTTCTACAAGGCAGGACATTTACCTGGATTCTAACATTTTCAAGGCACCAGGGTGGGACTCATGGGTGTTACCAAAGGCTCCTCAAGCCTCATCTCTCCAAGCAGGCTCCTCTTTGAATTGTTGGTGAGGGATGGCTTTGACAATGGCTTGTTTTTCATGAAGTTTAATTGATGCTGTTGGTTGTTGCTGCAGAGAACAACTGCAGCAGAGGGTCCCCCTTCCCATGCAAGTTCAGGTTGTGTAATAAACCAGATCCTGCAAAGCTTGAGAGCATTTATCATTTAACAGCTGTCATTAGTGGCTGCCCAGCCTGCTTGTTGCATGCCCACAGTGCTGAGCAGGATCACGTCCTCTTACTTCCTTGCTGTGTAATTTTGTGCTCAGTTGAGGTTTCTTTTCACAAACAATTTGACTTCTTCCATTCTCCCTCCTTGCTTAGCTCATGTTTGTTGGAGACAACCCTGCAATCCTCTCCTGGTCCACCTGAATGTCCTCCCTTGCTGTGGAGAAGGAGCTCATAGCTGAATTTCATGCATCCTGAAGCAATTGTGTAGACATCACATCATCTTTATTGACTCATCCATCTGCACTGAGTGCAGGGTGTAATGCTGAGAAAAAAACCCTCCCTGTCCCCTCTGATGCTGGCAGGGAGCTCAGTCTGTCAGGAGCAGTTTGCAGTTCAGTCTGCTCAGGGATGCATTTCAGGGAGTTTTGGTCAGCCCCAGTGCCCAGCCCTGGCTCTGGCAATGATGAAGTTTTTGCTAAAACCAGTATTAGCAGCATGGAGACATTCTCTGGCCTTGGGGGGAGAGGTAAGTGTTTGATGGGCTGGTTGGATGCTGGTTGTAATTTAAAAGGCATCTGAAAGTGGGGACAAGGACCTGTCAGGACACAGAGCAGGGCAGAGTATAGAGAAGCCTTCACCTGTCTGCCAACACCAGCATGCTGCCCCAAAACCTAAAGGTTGACATCAAATTTAGGGTGAAGCAGTGAGCCCCCCAGTGCCTCAAAAAACTCTGTTTTGCTGGGATTAGATGAAGCTCATGCTGTTTGTAGCTCCACCTTGGAGGTCACTACAGGTCCTGGCTGGCCCAGCCTTGGTGAACACAGTGATAAATCTGGGTGGCAGCTGCTGGCTGTCTTTAGTGTCACAGATTGCCCAGGCAGTTCAAAACCCTGCATCTGTGCACCACAGTCTGGCTTCAGGAGCAGGGGTGCAAAGAGAGGATTTCCCTGAGAAAGGAGCAATGAAGAGCTGACAATTGGATATTTCCACCTCCTGCAGTCCTTCTGACTGTGGCACAGACCCTTTGGTGGGACATTCAGTCTCACTTTGCTTGCTGTGACTTGGCTTCAGTGTCCTGGATAACTGGGAGGTGCTGCTGGCTGAGCTGGGGAGCCAGCCCTGGGAACAGCCACAGGAGCAGTGGCTCTGGGCCAGATCCACTTCCTTTTTGCACAGACAATGCAGGGAGTCTGGCAGAGGTCTCTGTCCTCCTGTGGGCACGTAGCACAGCTCCCAGGCGAGCTCTGCTTCGGAAATGTTTTGCTCTGCCTTCCTGTCTGAGCCTGTGCTGAGCTGGATTCCTTTGCTGGTAAGGAACAGATCTGCTCAGAGGAGAAATTTACCCTGCATCGAGTGTAAACACAGATGGAAACGTGGTGGAGCCCTTTCCAAAGTCAAGGGAATAAATCTGTTTATAAAAGGCTGAACACCTGGGGCAGTGAAAGAGCAGGTGGAGCAAGAACCCCAGAAAGGACAGTGGAGCTAAGGCAGAGGCAACAAACTGTACAATTAAGTGGAGAAATCACCCCAGAGAGCATAACAGAAAGGAGAGGAGACTCTTTTATGGATCTTTTTTGAGACTCCTGAGTTTTTTGAGGCCTGTGAGTTGCATCCCAGGCACTTTGGATGGAGCAAGCAGATAGCCTTTTCCCCTCGACTAAGCTCATCTGCCTTCTCTAGGGCAGCATGTGAGGGATGCAGCCCCACGTGTCCTCCAGCTGCTGGGAGGGATAAGCAGGATTTTCCTCCCTGGTTAGGCAGCTGTTGCTGTGCTGCAGGAACCCTGGAAGGACAGGGCATGTTCACACCAGTGGGAATCAGCATCACGATGGTTTGGTCAGCTCTGCTGCTCCAAACCAGTACATTTTCTACGTTCTACAGTAACAGCACACCTGAACAAAGCCTTGGTCCTGCAGGGCTTTATTCACTTGCCTAACCAAAAAGCTAAAAACATGGATAAGCATTGGATGGCTGAGAAAATGTGAAATTGGGTTCTCCTCCCAGCCGTAACCTTGGCAGAAGCAGAGCTCTGGCTGCTAAAGCCCATAAAATGAACAGCCCCTGTTGCTCCTGATAGGGGTATAAAATTATAATTACTTGAGGAGTGACTTATGATTCAGTGAAACAAGGATCTTCTCCTTTTTGATTGAATTACTCAGTGGTTATTCCTAGAAGACTGGAAGCAGATGGCAAGCTCTGGCCAGGCGTTTAACAGCCTGAGTTATGGCATGGAGGGGATGGAGCTGAGCTCCAACCTGCTGCTCCTGCCTTCCTGCTTGCCTTGGGTCCCATCCTGGGGTATTCCCAGGAAAGGAGAGGCTGGAGGCTGGGACAAGATTGTTTGCAGCAATGGCTGGAGATGTGGAGGATGTCCAGCAGCAGAGGGATTGTTTTGCAGCTCAGGTGGCAGCACAGAAATGCAAAAATGTTGTTTCTGTAAATCCAGTGCTGCTTTGGCCCAGGCAGGCACATCCTGACAGCAATCCCAGTGCACTGTGTCAGGAGCCTGTGGATCTGGGAGGTGACAACTGCCCTTGTGTCACACAGGAAAGCTCCCCATCCTTGCAGGCCCAGGAGGAGGAGGGATGGATGAAGGCAGTCAGTCCCCTGGGCTGGGGGGGAACAAACACAGCTGTATAATTTCTGCCTCACTGCTCCTCCTGCCCCCATGTATCTTGAGCACATCAATAAAATCAAACAGACTATTAGCAGCACGTCCTGTTATCAGCCATGGATGGGCATCAGGCAGCCATGCAACCTGCATTTTATGAAGTGCTGCTCCTACCACTGCTGGGGCTGCAGTAATTATCACAACTCCTCACAGCTGGGCCACACCACAGCTTTTATGAGCTACCCTACATCAAAGGCCCTTTCTTTTTAAAGATAAATTCACAATTCTCTCCCTTTCTTTTTATTTAATAGCATAACAGCCAGCTGATTATTAGGTGAGACACCAATCTTCTGCTAAGCTGTGCTTACTGCATTGTCTATTCGATTATTTTTATTGAATAAGCAAATGTTCTCTCGGAGCTCTGAAGTCCTTATGAGGGAGACTCATTTTCTGCTGCTGTGATCTCTTTGTCACGGGTGGGTGATGTATGAAAAGGAATTGCAAATAGCTGTTTACAGCAAGCAAAGTCACAGAACAGCCCACTTCAATTTCTGCTATCTGTCGGAGGCTGTTGTTGGCTATGGTCAAAATTAATTAAGCAGGAAGGAAGAGAGCAGAGAGGCACTGTGCATCCAGTTCTGCCATTGAAATATTAATGGTGAGCTAATCAAGAAAGAGTATCTATGAATATCTAATCAGCTCACAGTTTGCAGTTTTACTGAAGCACTGAACTTCTGGGCAGCAGCCCTTTGCAGGAGGTGTGGGAGGGGAGGTGGGCGGGCTGCTCCTGACCGCTCTATCTGGGAATAAACAAAGACCTGCCTGTCACAGGGCTCAGGGACCTTTTCCTTCCACATCTCGCATCCCTGCTGCCACTGGATGTGCTGCATCCTTCCTGCTGTCACCTACAGAGTGTCCAGCCCACAGCATTCCCAGTGCTGTGCTCCTTCCTCCCCAGTGCCAGAGGAGAGCTCAGCTCCTCCAGGACTGAGCTGCAGCCTCTGTCCACATCCAGGTCTTGGGAAAAGGCTCCAAATTGTACCTTGGACACACAGCCTGGCCCTCTCCCTCCATGCCTGGTACAGGCACCCCATGGGAGGCAGCAGCTGTGTCCCTGTCTCTCCTCCCTGTGTGTTCCCAAGCGGAGTTTCCAAGGTTTTTATGGGGGAACAGAAGGTGATGGTTGTTCACTGCAGACCCCCCAAGCCCAGTCCCTGCTCAGCTGCTTTCTCCCACCCACCACACAAGCAGGGAAAAACAAGAGGAAACAATCCCATGGCAAAGCTGGGCTGATTCCAATCAAAGCCACAAAAGTAAATGTCAGTTTTGGGTGCCAGGAGTCTTCAAGCATCATTTCTTTCTTCAGTGTCAGTGTAATGAGGGCTGTGGCTTTGGAGATTTCTATTGCTGTGTTTTCTGCAAACAGCTTCCTCCTCTAACCTCTTGGAAATTGGATTTTGTGGGGCTGAGCAGTTTGTGTGCAGCAGATAGCAGCAGGACTGATAAGCAGAAACCTGTTTACACACTCACTCTCATCTAATACTCCAACTGGACAGGCAGCTGCCTAGATTATTTTTTGAATTTCTTTCTTTTTTTTTTTTTTTAAGACTATCCAATGTAATCCTTGTTGGCTGAATGTTTTGCTGCTTAACTGGGAGAAATCTGAACTAGGCAGTTTTAACATGTAACAAACATGAAAATGATGTGAAGAAAAGGATAAAGGTAATAAGTAAATCTTAAATGCCACCAAGGAAGAGTCAAGTGGTGATCAGGAGGGAATAGAAAACCTGTGCTGTCCTGTGTGAGGCGGTATTTCATGTGCTGCCAAGGGAGTAGGGACTGGATACAACTCCAAATTCAGAGAGTCCTGGCACGTTGCTCTGACAGCCACAGGAACTTTCTGGGAAAGGAAAAGCAAAGCAGATGGCGTCAGTTAAGAATAGTGGAAGGTACCAGGGATGTCCAGGGAAATGATGGAGCCCAGTGGCTGCATCCATTGCCTGTGGGGGGGAGAAACCCCCTCACTGCAGGTGTGTGGTGCTGCAGTGCCAGCTCCAGCTCCTGGGGCTGCTGGGGGAGTGAGAGGATTTCTGCAGGAGGAGCTCTCTGCAACATGCTTCCCTCCACTGCTCCAATATAACCCAAATCTGCCAGCCTTTAGGGCTTGCTGAGAAGGTCATCTGTGAGCATGGCTAATTATTTCAAGCAAAGCAGCAGGCTAATGCCACTAACCTGCTCCCAGGGACTGAGCTCTGCCCTGTGCCTTGGCTCCATAGCTGCACACAAGCTGCAGGGAATTACAGATGCATGGGAGTGTGCGTAAAGCTCATGGATATAAACAGATCCCACTGGCATATACCTTGAGCACAGGGAGGAAAATTCACATTTTTCATAGCATGTTCATTCAGTTGTCGTGAAAGTGCTGTTCCAGCCAAAAGGCAGAATCTCTTCTTTCTGCCATTTAATTTTCTTTAATCTGCTCTTGACATTTATTGAAAGAAGTATTTTACCCACATCAAAGGCAAAGATTTCAAAACATCACATGGAAAAAAACTTAAGGTCAGTCCAAGTGAGGTTATGGTGGCTGACATGAGATGAAAGACTCTGGCTTCCACAAGGAAGGTCTGTGCAAAACAAGAGGCCTGTGCTCTAAGGGTGCTTCATTTGCACCCTGGCAGGAGCTGCAAGAGGTGGCCTTTGTGTGTCTGACACCTTCAGCAATTCAAGCAAGGCTGTCCTTAATATGAACAGGTTCAAAAATAGAAGATGCCTTGATAACACAAGTTTTCAGAAGGCTCTTCACTGGGGTGAAGTGTTTCCTGTGGCTCTGCCCAACGTTGGCCCAACTCTCTTTGCCTGGGGCAGAGCTGGGTCCTGCTTTGCCTTCACCCTCCATGAGGCAGTGGTGCTGCTCCTCACGTGGTTAAATGAGCCAGAACACCTGACAAACTGAACAAACTGCTGAAAGTGCATCCAGCAGAGGGGCCAAGCCTGCAAGATGCCTCTGGATGTGTGGAACATCCTGAATGCCAATTCTGAAGAAAGGTGTAAAATGTAAAAGACCCTCAGAAAACTTCTGCATTTAGTTCATTTTGCATGGGTAGAGGTAACAAGCTGACACAGGTTAAATTATAGCTTGGCTGTATGCTGATTGCAAAGTACACATTTCCACTCAGCCACCATGAGTAAATCACTTTCCCCCTGCTTCTCTTGGCATATAAAAGAAATTTCTCCCTTCCCGACATTTAAAAAAAATCCTAATATGTTATACACTCCATGACTTTATAGCATCTTTAATATTTAAAAGGCTAGAATCTATAACCTCAACCTTTAACAAATGTACAGTAACGTGATAACAAATTTGCCTGGAACAGCTGCTATCTTGGTACCAACTGGCACGAGGAGGAGGGAGGTAATTGGCTTGTTTTCAGATAATTACCATAATTGTAGTGACACCATTTGGATCACATCTAACTGTGTTCCTGCTGCAAGTTGGATAATTTAATAATTGGCAGAATTTAGACTGACAGTAAAGGTAAAGTCAGCATATGGTGGAGAATCAGCAGGCACCTCCCTGCACTGCTGGTACAGCCTCTGCTGCTGTTGCTGTGAATTTTAGCAAAATCTTTTGGTTTTGCTGCTTTTCTTGAGCTCTGTGACTGGGCCACATCTTTGCTCCTTTTCTGATGCTTGTCCTGATGAGACCACGTTTTGCACCTCTTGAACCTTTTGATTTGAGATCAATCAGTTCAGTTCACTCCTACCCAAATTACAACTTCCTTTGTGCTCTTGAGTATTTTTAGCTGTCCTAGTTCTGCTGGGGGCTCGTCAGAGCTCTGCACTGAAAGGGGATTAAACCATGGTCAGGTGCTTCCAGGCAGCAGTCAAATGCCTCTCCCAGACGTTGAAGCCAGGCTCACTGCCCTGGCTGAGCTGCAGGGGTGCTGGGCACTGCAGGGGACTTGTTCCTCTTGTTCCTTGCTGCTGGTGGCCAGCTGAAGGGGATTCAGCAGCTCCTGTGCTGCCTCAGAGCTGCCCAGCAGAGCCCAGGAGCTGCAAGGTAAGGCCAGGAGGTGGCTGAAGCTGCTGGGGGAAGGCAAGGAGGTTTCTCAGCTCAGCTCAGCTTCTTGGGCACTTCAGGAGGTGCAAAAGGAGCAGAGCACTGAGCTACTGCCCTGCAGTGCCTGTGCCTGGCCTTGCCCTGCCTTTTTCTGCAGGGCAGAGCTGAGCACAGCTGCCAACACCACTGACAGTGTCTGAGGAGAGGAGGCTGCTGGAGCTTCCCCAAATGAGAAATACTCCCAGGGTGCTTTTGCTTGTTTTGCTTGTGTGGCTCTTGGGCTTTCCTGGGCTGAACCCAGACACCAGGTGTACTTTCCATGGGTCCCAGTGGGTGAGGGGGCTGAGGATACACCCTTAGCTCAGGTCTGCAATGCAGCCCCGGCCTGGGAGCCTGGGGGATCCATCAGATGCTGGAGAGAACTCCGGCATGGAGCAGGGGAAGGGCTCATCTCTAACCAGACCCCTTTGCCAAGATGAGGTTGATGGCTCCATCCCAGTTTGGGCACACACAGCCTTGGCACAGGAGGGAGGGAAGGGGATGGCTAAAAAGTAAATCCCCAGGTTCTGGTGGGTGGTCTCCAGGGTAGTGCTGGGAAGGAGTGGGAGTTGTGCTGCACAAGGTTTGGGATGCCTGGAAGCAGCTGCTGATCCCCACACATCCCTTCTCCCTGCCCTGCACACAGAAACTGCAGGGTATCCCTTTCCTTGCAGCATTCCCTCCCCCTCTGTGATTTATTGCTGCCAGGAGGCTGTGCATGTGGAGGTGGCATAAATCTCACCCAAAAGAGAGAGAAGGAGGAAATTTGCATTTGCTTCCTCACTGGCATATTGAATTGCAGCTTTCCAGTTCACTGCTGAAAGCCTGGGCAAGTCCCAGGCTGAGGCATTTCCCTCAGGATAACACAGGGCCAGCACTGAGGCTTCCTTCCCTGCTGGAGCAGGCTCCCCCATTCCACCCAGTTATCCCCAGATTAATTTTGATCCACTCCTATTTATATTTTGTGGTATAAGCCTACATAATTCTGTAGTATTTGCAGGCTTCAAGCATTGACTGTGCTCCCCTGTGCTGATCTGCCAACAGCCACAAACCCTTCCCTCATTCAGACCTTCCAGTTCTCCAACTCCTTTCTGTGTCTCACCCACCTCCCTCCAAGCTGCTTCCATCCAGACTGACAGTCCCTGTGCTGGAGTTAAAATCCCCCAAGCTGCTCCTGGAGGCTGCAGAAAGCAATTAGGGAGATTACAGTCAGAGCATGGTCATGCTGCTGCAAGGGTCTGGATGTTCTGTCACAAGCAGGGAGCCTGGACTAAGAGGCTTTCAAATAACAGAGCACAAGCAAACAGTAAATCCTGGCAATTGCTATCTCCAAGACTGCATTTTGCCTGGAAGTCCATCAGTGTTTTCCTGTGTTAACACTAAACTGGATACAGAGCAAAGCAAGAGATGCAAAAGAGCAAGGAGAAAGCAAGGAGGATATAACACATTAATCAGAGGCAAAAGTTGGAGGCAGTCTGCAAACCTCTGCTCCTGCAGGGGCTGACAGCTGTAAATAGCATATTGAAGCCATGGAGGAAGTAAAGAATTAATTACAGTGCCAAGACCCAATCCCACTTCCAGCCACAGGCAGCATTTATTAAGATCTCACTGAGGCAGGAAAGATTGAACAAGGGACTCGGGGGACTACGAAGGGGAAAAGAATTAATCAGTTTGTCTCAGGAGACTGGAGAAGTCAGATTAAATAAAAACTGGAAGTAAAATGAAAGGGGGAACAAGATGCTTGGAAACCTGGACCTGTTTGAAGGAGAAACTCTGGAGTCACAGCTGGAAGCAGTCCCAGGGGCTCCACTCCCCCACTGCAGAAGCTGGAGAGCTTCGAGGACAAAGGCTGAGTTTGCCTTGACTTTCTAATAGGTTTAAAAATGTCACTTTGGGCCTCTTCCTTCCTTTGCCTGGCAGAAGGAGGCCAGGAAAGACATCCCCAGTTCCAGTGCATCACCAAGGAGCTCAGATTCCCCACATCCCACTTTAACTTGGACCTGAGAGTTATCCCCCAGCTATTTCCTGACAGCCAAGCAGGGCAGCGAGGGAAGCTGCACCCAGTTGAACAAATAGAAGTCCAAACCCCAGAACCAACACCCTTAAAGGAACATTTTTGTCCCTGCCCATTGTCAGCCTAGTGTTTTCCATCACAATAACATTCAGTTATTTATCTTCCAAAGTCTACAACATTTTCTTCCCTCTTTTGTGCTGTTGCTTTTCTGCCTGTCCCTCTGGGAAAGGTCACTGAGCTTCCACATTCCTGCTGTGTAATGAGCTGTGACAAACACTGCTGACCACGCTGGGGTCACAGAGTTTTAGAGGGCCTTGAACACCAACATCACAAGGAGGGAGCCTGTCCCCTGTTTGTCAATGGTGTCCCATTGCCAGGCTCCTTCCCGAGGCAGAAACTCCCTGGAAGTCAGATCAGAGACCTTTGTCTTATTCCTTCCCCTCAAAAATCCCAAGCCTGACATATCCAGACATAAAATAAAACTTTGCATGTAATCAAAGTAAAGAGTGAATGGAGGAGCACACTTTGTCCTCCTTGGTAAGTTTTCAGGAATCAGGAAAGCATTCCTACTTTCCTTGCATGTCCAGAAACAAGCTGTTTTGAGAAAGCCCTTATGGAAATGCAAAGTGCAGATCCTATAGCAAGGTTTCTCCAAAATCCAACAGCTTTTTTCAGAAGAGAGACACCAAAGCCCTGCTTGTTGCAACAGAAACACTTTCCAATAAAAGTGCAGTTTAGAAAGTTCCTGACTTTATCATATCAGTCTCTTTCACAGAAGTACAAGTCTGTGCCTACTTTATTAGCAAACTTCCAGATTACTGGAATTTACTGATTACATAAAGCACAGGAACAGACACTCCACTAACAGCTGCATTGGGTAATAACCCTGAACATCAGAAAATATCATAGCAGGATGGGTTTTGTCCCATGTTGTGCCAAAGAACAGTAAAAAAAAAGGTATTTTCTGCTGATTCTATGGTGGTATTTCCTGGAAAAACCACTAAACACTGTTTGCTGGAGCTTAATGTGCATGATTGATGGGAGGGAGGGATGTGCACTGTATCACAGCCCCTGGCTTATGAAAGCTGGTGCTCTAAAGCTGTGAAGCATGTGATGCATGCCCAGCATCCCAAGTCCCCTGTGTGCAGGGAGGAGCAGCAGTGCCTGTTCCTGCTCACTCTGACCCAGAGCAGGAGCAGCCTGGGTGCAGCCAGCCCCTTTCCCTGAGCTCAGATTTAAGGTGAACAAACCACCAAGCCACAGCTGCAGGCAAGACTTAAAAAACCCCACAAACCACCAAAAATAAAGATGTGTCTCTCTCAACACATGTGTAATGTTTCAAACCAAACCAGCCAAGGAACTGAATGTGAAACTGGTGCAGAAATAGATCCTCCCTCAGAAAATGAACAAAAAGAATGTTTGCTTGGGGATATAGATAAAAATTGGAGGTAAAATCTGAAAGCTGGAGGTGGAAAAGCCTCCCTGTACCAGCTGTGCTTCCTGGGGTCCCATGAGACCTCAGTTTCAGTTTTTGGGCTGTGCAGTCCCAACGGCAGCGTGTGCTTTCCAGAGCTGGTGCTGCCCAGTGACACCTCACAGCTCCCCTGTTACCTAACCCAGAAGGGACAAAACCCTCCCATCCCTCTCCAGTCAGCTTTTCCAGCGTGGTGGTGGTGAAAGCCTTGATGCATCTCACTTTAATGTCCCTAGGGCTTATCGATGGATCCCAAAATTAGATCAGCAGACCCCAGCAGGCTCAGGAGTCTTAGCCAGGCTTGTTACCTTAATGAAATGCTAATTGCTGCTTCTGCACACTAAAAAAGTGCCTTTGGTCCTACAGCAGCTTCAGTTAAGCAGTGTTAATTGCCAAAGCTAATTATGTTGCTGTTGCTCCTAGATACTGGTTCGGGTTAGGTGTGTAAACAATGAACCCAGTCAGTGCCCTGGGTGCTTTCTGTGACAGAGCAGGTGCTGGCAGGGAACAGGGGCCACATCCCAGCTGATGCCACACACATGGTACAGGACAGGACCAGGGAGGTGACAGCCTCTAGACAAGAGACCTCACAGCAAATCTTCTTCCTAAAATTTTTAGGATTTGTGTTTTGAGAGAAAACAGTGAAAAAAAAAAAAAAAGCTCATCTTTCCTCAGTTCCATAGGTAGAGGTTTTATTCATTTCTTTAACCAGCTGTCCTTAAAAAGCCTCAAATTTCTTCTGTGATGCAATTAGGGGAAGCCAAGGAGCAAACAGATTTGGGGTTCACCTACCCAAGGGAACAAAACCCCTTCAAATGCCTTTTTTGTTGTACATCCCACATCTGTTTCATTGATGAAATTCCCAGCTGAAAAGGTGCATCAAGTCAATTAAACCACCAGAATTTTCCAAGATCTTTATGAAAGACCATTAGGATAACATATTTGCTGGTTAGAACAGCCTTGGATAATTGCTCCAAAGGGGTTTCACTTTGCCAGGCCCTTTGGGAACCAGTGCTTTGGGACTGGAGGCAGAAGCAGCCCTGTGTCAGCAGCTGTGGGGTTGCAAAAACCAGGATGAACCTTCCTTGGGACACTCCCAGGGCAAACAGGAACAGCCTGGGAGAGCCACAAAGAAAATTCTGTTGAGTTTGGCTGTGCTGCTTTACTGTTCTCCTCCTTGTGCTGGGCAGGAGCAAAACAAAGCAGGCAGTGCAATAGGTTGTGATTCTGGAAAGAACTTTACAGAATCCTGCTTAGGGAACAGGCAGCAAAACAGCTTTTATCCCAGATCCAATTAACAGCTGAGTTACAGGACTCCAGTGGAATAAAGGGCAGTGAATCTCCCAGCCTATTTACATGATTTATTAGAACACTGCTGTCTGCAGGAGCTGCTTTATGTTTCATTTATGAGGACACAAGGGGGTGAAGGCTCAGTTACCAAGCTGTTGGGGTGTTCCTACCCCAGCAGTGCTGAAATTCTGCTACAACAAAGGCACTAACAGCCCCCCTTGCTGCAGCACTGCTGGCTGCCCATGGCATGTCAGCCATGGCTTCCTGACTGGGCTTGGCAGAACTGCTGCTGGAACAGCACCACTCATTTCCTCTCACTCCTTTCAAGGTTCATCTGGAGCAGAGAGACAAAGCTCAGACATCCAGAGGGAAAAAAAAGATGAGTTCCCAGCCTTGCAGCTGAACCAGCAGCAAGGGGCAATGCATGTAGTGGGAGTTTCTGTAACAAGCATGGAGAAGTTGGGACTGGTGTTTTCTCATCTCTGTTTCTGCAACTTCCCTTTCTAAGCATCTTCCAGGCCAGAAAATTATATTTGAGCTGACAGCCTTGGAAGGGTTTCACCATTTGATGTTTGTATGTTTGTAGAGGGAGCAGAGAAGGATTTTCAGAGACAGATGAAATCTGCAGTCCTTCTAACACACCAGAGATCTCTTCTAAAGAGATTTTGTCTCTTGAAAGCCAAACTCTAAGGTTTCTATTGCAGAGATGTTTGCTACCAGGAAACTGAGTCTTGTGATAAAATGGAAGTGTTCATGGTTTTCTCCCACTGCAATCAGTATTCCTATAAAATAGCTGCTTTCCCTGTCTTGAATAGCAGTGCAGCAGTGAGACCAGCTGCTTTTTCATTTTCCCCTTAATTTTCAGGAGTAGCTGATACACAGCGATAGGAAAATACAGTCACAAGTAATGTGACTTTCTCTAAGTGTCTGTTTTCAAGAAAAGTGTTTTTCTGTGTGTGGTGGGGTTTTTTTTTTAACACTTCAGTGGTATTCTGAATAGCTGTTAAGATGGGAGGCTCCAATGCCATGTTGTATCAATATCACAAAACTGGGTGCTCCTGAGGGAAGGAGCCTAATTAGGATTATTATTTATTGCTAGAGCAGCCTTAGATTTGGCAAGTCCTCTCCCAGCAAGACTGTGTTCACTCCTAGCATATGTTGTTTGGATCCATCATTTGAACTTAAAAGCTAAAAGTACTTTTTCTCTAATGGAGAGAGATGCAAGTTCTCCTCCAAATCTCTCCAGGAGGTGGAAGGCTCTCTCAAGGGGTTGCCTTTTTCTGTTAAGTGTTTCTCTAATGGGCTTAGAGAGAAGCAGCAATGACACAGAGCAGAAGGAGCAGAAATCAGCCTTACAGAGAATATAAAGCTCCTGTTCCCAACCACCTTCTCAGCTTCTCTGTTCACCTTATCCACTCAGTCTGATCTCTCATATAAGAAAACCAGGCAACTCTCATGCTTGCTCCCAAAAACTGACTTAAATAGTATTTTAATGCCCATAAATACAGGTAAACTATTATTTGCAGAGAAAGCTATCCATTAAAAATCAGGTTGCTACATTTAGTTTTCTACTCTCAGATAGAGAACCAGGCTGCTTGTAAGGCGAACTTCAAATGGGACCAAGTTTTAACAGAGTAATTTGTGCATCCTGCTCTCTAAGATGCAGGCACACAAGTGTTCCTAGGTTTTGGTATTCCTGAGTGACTGCAAACACAACTCTCAGGGGCACCTGAAACACCACAAAATAAGATGCCTGGGCCCCGTGGGGTGTTTTAAGACAATTGCTGTCAAAGGTTTTGTGATCTCTCATGCCCCAATTAAGAGAGCTCAAGAGAAATAGCAGAAAACATGGTTTTAAATGAAAGGTGAGAAGTGTGAGATTAATGCACCAGTAATTAAGTTTCTGCAACAGAAAGTGCTGTTTTTCTAACAGTATTTCATGCAGCTCCTAGGTGTGAGACAATAAACTCTGCACACTCATCTTAATAAGGGATCTGCCTTGGGAGTGCCAGGGATTGGCATGGGCTGCTTGTGTAGGAGCAGTTTGGGTTCCTCTAGAAATCAGGAGAGAATCCAGCTCTCAGGAGCACAGAGTCATATGAAGAATTAAAACCAGGTGTCCCAAGCCACAGACAGTGCCAGCCCAATCCTGTCTCCTGAATAGGAAGAGTAATTTTTCTCATTTCCCTCATTCGCACTCACACTGACAAGGGAGTTGATGCTTGCAAATTCAGCTAAAAGCTTTCAACCACATTTCCACCACACCAGTGCAAGAGCACACAGGTGCTAAAGAAAGCATTCTTTGAAATACAGAATATTTCCAGGGTGCAGCTCCTTTGCAGCAGAGTTCAGGTGGGGTTGTTGGAGCCACCTGGGATGCCCAGTCTCCCAGCAGGGCTCCCTGGGGTAGGAGCACTGCTCCTGCACAGTGAGGACTCAGCAAGGAGCTCCCTTCCATCCAACCTGACCAAGGCTGCCAGCAGGGAAGCATTAAGGGCAAAATGCTTCCTCTGGCTCTTTTTCAAAAGCCTGGAATGGACACAGCCCATTTTATCATATTATTGTAGGAAGAAATCAGCAGTCAGCCCAGAGCAAGTTCTAGAAAAGTCAGTGCAACATTTCAGGGTTTCAGTTTTACTGAGTTATCTAAAGTTTGGCAGCCAAGTAGCAAGTGTGAACAAACAGCCATTAACACTGTTGTTATTATTATTATTTACTGCCCTCAAGCATCCAGTACTGCAGGGGGGAGGAACAGGCTGGCACTTGTCCTCAGAAACCTGCAGCTTAGATTTAGTCACAGCAAAACAAAAGCTTCTATGTGCATGACATGTCCCTCCTCTCCATCACAGCCACTGTGAGCTCTCAGTTTGAGGACTCTCAGCCTTGTCCCCACCATTAATTAAAGCCATAACAAGAGGCACAGGTCTCTGTGCATAGGGCGAGGTTGAACCTGGCTCAGCCCCTCCTGGCAGCTGAATTTCCCTGTGTTTTGTGTCACGGCAGGTTTGGTCAGCACATACCTGGGCAGTTACTGGGCTCAGACAAGCAGTGCCATGAGCTGGCATGGTCTGATGACTTGTGATCACCACTCCAGACTTTAATAGTCACCTACAACTTTGATAACCAGCAATTGCTTGACTCAGCTCCTCTGCTTTCCCCCCCCAGGCACTCCCAGTTTGCTCCTGGGAGCTCCTGACTCTTCTTCCCCATCAAGCTCCCCCCACCCCTGCTGACAAACCCATCTTTAAAAACTGTGTCAGCTGCGAGGATGCAGATGGTCGCATTTGCATCAAACAACTTTTAAATTATCATTCAAATTAAATTAAATTGAAAATGCAATGAGCTGTTCCTGTAGAACTCCTTGCACAAAGATGAGTTAATGAAGGTCACATTTGTAACCAGTGAGGAACATTTAAAATGTATCACGTTTGGCATGGGATGCCATTGGAATAACATGCCTTTCTAAATAAGGATGAATTACTCTTAAAGGCCTTGTGCAGGATTGCTCCCTGCTCCAGCACAGGCTGGTCTTTGGGCCCTCTGTAGTCCAAAGAGGGAAGAGCTGTGCTGGGTGCAGCAGAGCACCAGCAAAACTCGTTGGCCACGAGGGTGAGGCCTCAGGCACCAGCCTGGGCCATCAGGTCCTGCCTGCCCTCCCTGCCTGGATGCAAAGGCAGGAACACCTGGAAAGGGCTGCCAAGAGAGCTGATGGAAAGGTGCAGTCCCCATGCCTCTGGTTGGAATTGCTTCATTTACACACACAGAACTGGGTGTCTATTGCCTTGCTCTGTGCTTACAGCCATTGAAAAACTGCCCTGTAATGATCTGGGTGACATCTGTCATCTTCATGGCTCTGTGCTGTCACAAGGATGTCACAGAAATGAGCCATGCCCAGTTCTGTGTGCTGAGATGACAAATGTCACCTGTTTGGCTCCTTGTGAGGCTTCCCAGGGAACAGCTCCTGCTCTGATGCCAGGCATCTGATGCCTTTTGCCTCTCCAATAAAACACAGGGTGAGTGCAGGAGCTGAGCCCTGACCAAGTGCCCCGAGTCCAGGCAACCACAGAGCAACAACCTGAGCAAGCCACACAAAGCAGAAATTTGTAGTTACTCTTCTTTCTCTCTGCTTTGCATGATCCTTCACCTCATCTGCACCTGCTGCAGGCCACATCACATGTTTCATCTCAGGAATTGAAGTGGCATTTTGTATAGGGAAATAAATAGCAATAGTACATCCCAAATGCTCCTTAGCAACAAAAGGAGAGGTTTTGCTCTTGTTTTTACATGGGCTCTGCTCCACACTCGGGTGCAAAGTCAGATGCTGAGAGATCAGAGAAACCTGTGAAACGGAGAGTAATAATTGGCACAATTTTTGTCATCTGCAAAGGCTTAAGAGCTGTTGGTTCACTACAGCAGTAGCCTGCTGTCTCAGAGAAGAGCTAACACTTGCCATCAAAAGGGGACTGAAGTGCTTTGCTTTAAATAGCTGCCGAGGTTTTAGTTGCTTTGAAGTGACTGAGTGCATCCAAAATCTTAGAAAGCAACTGTTCTAAAATCCACCCATCCCCATTTCTGCCATTACAACAAAAGCAGTCAAGTCACAGCTGAATGCAGCTCATAATGCCTTGCAGGAAGAATCACCAGCTTCAGTTTCTGAGCTGAGGACAGTGGCTCAGTGGGTTGGCCCTGTCTGCAGGACATTGCTGAAAGGCAGCAATGTGCCTTTGCTTACTCTGAGCAAAGCATTGCTCAAATGCTTTTCCTAAAAGCTCATAACAGTTGTAAATCTAAGGAAAACCCTTCTGATCCCTGTGGATGATGGTCTAATTTTCTATCAGCACAGCTGAGAACAAAATCTGGACCTGAGTCTTCTACTCAAAGCAAGCTTTTTTGTGATGACATCTGAGAAATTACAACAACTGGAATTAAACTATTTTACATAATCCATTCATAAGATAGAGCTCATAAATAATAGTAGGAAAACAAAATGTCAAGCCAAACTGATTTTAAAAAATGCTTGAAAGCTGCCTTACAAATGAGTGGCACAATAGCAGCTCAGCACTGAATGGTGATTTACTCTCTGCTTTGTAAATCAATTTATTTATCAATAGCTGAAGTTCAAAGATTATGCAAAACTAACAAAGTCAAGGATATGTGACTAGGAGGAATGTGTCACACTGCTGCCTATATGGATTCAACAAAGGAATTTAAGGCTTTGTCTCCCTGATAACTGCAGAACAACTCTCTGTCTAAAGCCACAGCTTCCCTCTGGCCATGGGAGCAGATTTCCAGCTCCACTTTCTGTGCCTTCTCTTCACCAGCTCTGGGGACTTGAGTTCAATGGTCCTGACCAAGGAGGTCACAGTTTTCTGCTGCCTTTTGCCTCTGCTAACTGCTGTGGTATGTGAGCAGCCTGTGGCTCAGCCACAGCTCAGCTCTGACCCTGGAGAACTCAGGGATGTTTCAGAAGAGATGAAGACTCTGGGTCTGGCCCCGAGTTCTCCTGCACAGCATCCTAGTGTTACAAAGAGGAGCCTTTGCACTGTCAGTTCATTTTCTCCTCAGAATCTCTATGGGAAGGGAATTTTCCCTCTTTGGATGTTCCATTAGAAACTGCTGATGCAGAATCCATCAAATGCATTAAAAGTCCATTAAGTCTGTAAGGCTGCTGTTTGTTTTCCTGTGCTGCTGAAGAATTTGGAAGGCCACAAGCTGTATGTTGCCTGTGGCAGATTATCCTGTGCTGGCTGGCTGTGTGCTCTGGCTGCAATATCCTGTGTGCAACAGGGATGTGTGGCTTCAAGAAATGAGAGGATACAAGGCCCTTTCAATCTGCCTGTGCCTTTGAACTCTGTCACACAAAAATGACAGCAGTGGGAGACACAGCAAATGATGCCCAAGAAGTTTGGCCCAAAATAACCTCATAATTTTGCATCAAATAATTCTGTCTGAGATATTTGCTCTTTAGTCAGTTCTGAAGTGCACATTCCCCCCTAATAACTGCAGTAGGTGACACTTTGCTCAAATTATAGCTAGATCTTCATTAAAGAAAGCTGAAGATGATGGTACTGAAAAATTCACCCAGAATAAACGTTCTGGAGCATTTAACAAACTTGTATTCATTCATCAATTCTAACTTACATGCAAAGGATAATTTCAGGTAACACTATGAAATAGTTATTTCTAAGATAAAACAAGGCACAACAATTCTGTGCAGCCCAGGATGATCAGGGGATTCAGACAGGGCAGGCTGACTGGGACACTGGATTAATCTTTGCAAACTGATGTCGAGCCAAGTGGGGAGTTCCAGCCAAAGCTTCTTCCAACAAGTGACGTGCAGTGATTTTGATGAATCCTCACGACACCCTGTTGAGAACTGGGGATGTTGTATAAACATGTAGCATCTTGGAATCTTGCAGAGAGCAGGGATACACCTGGTACAGCACAGAGGTCAGAGCTGAGTGTGTGAGATGCTTGTCTGGTTTGTTGCAGCCTCCTGGGAAATATGTTTGGGTTTGGTTAACTTGACTTTTAAATGCAGGCATCCTACGGAAGGAAACTTCCCTGAATGACAAGTCTGATGTAGTTAAACAAAACCATTTTTGAAATGCAGAACTCCAAACGTGATTAAAATGCAGGTTTTCCAATGTATATTTCATCAAGGCTAACCATGAACAATCCTTTTTAAGTATTTCCTTTGATGGCTGGCTGTTTATTTGGATTCAGTGAATGCAGGTTTGGTGAAAGAGGGTGTCAAACAGGTCAAGAGGCGAGACGGACACTGTGCCCTGGAAATTCAAGCCTTTATTATCTGGTCTCCACGGGATTTCCTTTCCTACATGGAAAAATGTGTGGTAATGCCATAGCAACAACAAAGGAACAAACATAGCAGGACATGTCTCTGCTGTTTAAGGCTTAGTAGACTGGATTTTGTAAATTACTGCATTTCCAGAACTGTTATTTTGCTTGGAATAATATAAACAATGAGGAGCTGAACTAAAGGCACATGAAATAAGCATGAACAGCTTTCCATCTTCTCCTTGAGGATTTTGTCTGTAAGGCAAAAGGAGCCTTATAAATATTAAGGACGAGTTGAAAAATCCTCATTTTAATTTCAAACTGATTCCTCTTCCTCATCTCATACCACACTTAGAAAGGAATCATCCTTAAGCCCCGCGATAAACTCCTCACCCTGTGTGGGTAAGCACAGATGCAGAATACTGCACGTATTCTCTGCCAGCCAGTTCCCACAGACAAAATCTGCTGCCTGCTTGTTAGGCAGAGAGGCTTTGCTGAAGGATTCAGGGGTTAAATGGCCCTTGGGGAGCTGGGATGTCTGTGGAGATTCACAAGATGGGAAGAGAGAGTGGCACTTGAAGGCTGGGCAGCGCCTGCTGTGGAGGTGCTGCTCCCAGATGGTGCTGCTGCCTTGTCCTGTGTGCCAGCAGGACACAGAGCAAGGCATAATCCACTTTTTTCCCCTATGGATTTGCTCTAGGATGCCACAGGAATGCATGGCTCACCACCAGCTCTCTTAAAGCCACATCCAAACAGTAGATCAACATGATTTATCAAAATCAGTTTATAACCAAGACACTGATCTGTCAGTGAGCAGCCCCAGAGGAAAGTTTTTGCAGCCCTCCCAGACCCTTTAAGAGCCTTGACATGAAATGCAAGGCTTTCTGAGCTGCCTCCTGACCCTTCCTGTGACCTCCCTCTCACAAGCCATTATTCTCCACAGCAGAGCCCATCAGCACCTGTCATGGAAGGGATGTTGGCTAAGAACTCACAGTCTGGCTGCTGTATTTCAAACCAGCTCTTTATCAGAGGAGACCAAAGTCATGCCAAGAAAAGATCTAAGGAGGTGTGTGTGAGAGAAGGAAAATAATCCCTCCAGTTTTCAGGACTAATGGGTAACTATAACCACCTTTCATGGTTACCTTGGTTTTGCTGGAGTAGATCTCAGCCTGGCTTGCAGTGCCTTCATTTGCAAATCTGCTTTCCATACCCATCACAGGCTCTAAAAAACTGCAGCTCTGACCTCAACCTCTGCCCACTTCCCCACTGTTATCCTGCCTCTGATTTCACTAGGAGTGTCTTTATAGAGAGGAGCCAAAGCTGGGCAGTATCCAGAGCCCATCAAAAAACCTCATGGGGAGAGGTCCCAACATGCCTCAATAATGAACATGAGCACATGGCTCACAAACACTGACAGGGCTTCGTCCAAGAAGCTCCTCCATAAATAAGAGCTGCTCTAATGATATGAATTCTCTAATAGTTCAATACATGCTGAAATCATTTCAGTAGGCATAAAAAGACATATCATGAGATTAACACTGAAACAGACTGGAAACATCTGGCTTTGGAAAGTGGATTGGTTAGACAGCAGCTTTTGCAGGGCTTTTCAGGGTTATTTTCCCCTTTGGATTAATCTGCTTGACTACAGAATAAGTATTTTTCTGACCTGCCAGCAGAGACAATATTAATAGTTTCTAATTCTTTAGTCAGCAGAACAGTAAGGTGAATGCATGCTTGGGATTGGATAGAGGGGAGTCTTTATGATCCTCCAGCATCCCTTTAAATTCTCCTTCTGTCACTTGCAACAAAACAGGCACTTTTGGTATGGAAAACACATGGCACACAAAGAAAAAGGAAAAATAAGCCTGCCACCTCTAAAGGCAGAACTGCACTCAGATTTATGGGGTTGTGGCTAAGGAACAGAATAACAGCTGATATCTTTTATGGGTGATTGGGAAAAAGAAAATGTATTTCATATACCATTATGTACTATTACACAATGGTTAGTCATCTCAAAGAGGTATTAGATGGACTTTTTTTTTCATTAAAATGCCATTAACAAATGAAATGGGTGGGAGGAGCCATTGGCTTGCTAGTGGTAAATGACCTGATCACAGGTGAGTAATAATAATTGTGCATCAGCAATGATCAGTGCCAGCTTGACAGATAGCTCAGATCTGACCAGTAATATTTGGCATCAAACCTCATTTCTATGCACCCAGCTTCCTGCCTTCTATCTTTATCACCCAGTGCATTTTCTTTTCTGAGAGCAGGCTGATTGCTGCTAATCTTCCAGCCTGTAACCTAATGCTCTCTCTTTAAATGAAGTCCCCATATTGTTGATAAAGAGTCATTGTGTTCACTTATCTCCCTCCTCTCCAGAAGTGATAGTAGTAAATCTGACTTCTCAATTAACCTGTGCTGAATTAGAATCTTTATGATCAAATTGGTTGATGTCAGTTTGGATTTTTTTCTTCTCTCTTTTTAAATCTGGACTGCTTGAAACTCAGTGGGAATTAGGATTTGTATAAGTCACCAGAGCCTCTTTCTGTGTGTCAGATTGCTGTGGTGTACACAGATGAGAAGCCATTTTCCTGTCATTCTTACAAATTGCTTCTCTTCCTGAAATTTTCGAAGGAGGAATGAACGTGGCATTGTGTTGCAGGGAAAGCAACAGAAATGGGATCATTTACACCATGGAAAAATAATGGATGTTTCACAGATGTAGCAAGGGAGAGCATGGCATAGATCTGTCTGTGAGACAGGAGCCAGACCCTCTACAAATTCATTACAATTATTATTTTAAATGTATTTTTCTGGGATGCCACATTATATGTTGGCATGTGAGAATGAAGACATTCAAAACTCAGTATATTTATGTCAGCTGTATATTTTCCAAACCATTCTTTTCAGATTAAAGTAATCTGTGGCTCACATATGCCACATCCCATATGGGAATCTCATCAAAGGTTGGGAAAAAATTGAATGAGTCAAGAGAGGCAAGAATTTCCAACCAAGCCATGGGAAGAGGCTCGTGGGTTGCTGGGCTGGGAGCACATCCAGCCCTCCAGCCCTGACACAGCACCATCAGCCTGGGCTTTCCTTGCTCTGCTCCACAGAGCAGGGATCTCTGCTGCAGGGACATCTTTCTGTCCTGCTTTAGAAACCTGGTGTTAGACACTGTCTTCCCTGAATGTCTTAAAGCAGGGCTTAACCTGGCTTCCTCAAATTCCTTGGCATTTGACATAGATAAACCAAGGTTAATTACAGAATGTTTAATTAGAGACTGTATCTAAGATCATCAAAACGTCTCCTACTTTAAAAAGCACGCAAATCTCATTAAAATATGGATACCTAAGAAAAGATATTTAGTGGCTAAATGGAAGCCCTGTCATTACTGCTTCATTTCCTTGCTGCTGTTTGAGTTTTGACGGGAAGGGCACTGGCAGATGATCCCAGTCTGATTAATACAGTTCTGTTGAAGATTTCACCTATAATTATCCCCTGTAGGCACACAAGGACCTGGCCAGGTTTAAATCAGCATGCCTCAGATATCTCCTTTATTCACCACTTCAAATATTTTTCTTGTTCAAACAGGGATGTGTAGCTGTAGTTCTTCTAGACTGTGTTTATCTGGCACAAGGAAGCCTGCACTGACACACAGAGAGGTTGGTACAAATGACATTTTAAATCTCTGTACTAGAGATTAAAGCACAAACCAAAACTAATGCCATAAAATAAAAACTGGTACAATGCAAAAGTTGTACCAGAATACACACTTGCACTAACTCACATGTGCAAGATGTGCTGTAAAACTCCAGCTCAGAAGTGCAGACTTTTCCTAAGAATACTCCTTTTGCCAAAGATTTCAACAAATGCTTTTTCTCTTTCCATCCAATATTTATGTTTTCCTTGTTAGATTCTGTTTAAATTCCCATTATTTCAGGACCATCTTGTAATATTTGTGCAGTATTTCAAAGCACCTCCCAGTTAAAAGACATTAAGGTAATCTATGTTACTATAAATAAGAGGCTTTTTTAAGGAAGTCCTTGAGTAATTTTGCTGTAATGACAGCAGGGCTCATTAAACAGCTGCATCTCCTGCCCAGATTGGGGACATTTGCAGCGCCTGCAGTTTGTGACATTCCCCAACGTGACCTCTGGGAGCACAGCAGGAGCAGAGCAGGGTTGTAAAAGGTAAACCGGGTTGCAAAAGGGGCAGAATGTCAAAGAGCAGCCCGGGCAGGGCCTGGGGATCTCCTTCCTTCGCCAGCTCCTGCCCACCTGTGGCATTGTCCTGGGCATGGCAGCCACTGGCACAGCTGATTTGTCCAGAGTGTCCCAGCACCTTTCACAGCCACATTTAGCTCTGGGTTTCAGCTGTGCTGCTTTGGGGGGTTTATCTCACCTGGGTATCAGGAGCAGGGAGATCAGACTTGCTTTGAAGGGCCCTTTCCTCCTCCTGCTGGGGATGCTCACAGCTGAGAGAATCCCACTGAGCACTTGTTCAAGCTGCTGAAAGTTCAACTCTTTATGCTACAGAAGCAAAACATTCCAGTGAATACATCCAGGCACACTAGGGTTTGATTAGAACTTTGTAATTTGCCACTGGACAATCTGGAGTGGGAATTTCACAAGGTCCAAGGGGTTATATCCTCCATGAGTCGCTGAACACAGGTGAACTTTTATAAAATATTGTTCTGTCAGCCCTTCCCTGTGTGTGTACAGAATACCAAGCTTCCAGGCTGCTGAATTAAAGCTGTAAATTTGACCTGTCAAAGCCAAAAGATGTTGGACCAGGCAGCAGGTACCTTTATGACATTTCCTTATTACAAGCACTGAGATGCAATTGTTCATGGAGGGCATTAAATCAAATTGTGGAAGGAAGCTGTGACAGAGCCCCCAGGCTCCTGCAAAGTACTCACAATTAACCTGCCTGGCTGGAGAGCTGCAGAGAGGAGATGCTTTCCTTTTGGATGGATTTTGCCATCCCAAATGTAACTGTGTACTGTGCCACAGAGCAGTTGCAATTACCTTAATGAACTGAAGCCTGTGGAGCAGCTATTCCATCAGGCTTTCAGGACAGCATCTGCTGCATTGCCCCCTTGGCAGTGGTGCTCCACTGAGCTGCATCCTCCTAAAATGGCATCAGGCTTGAAGGAGCAACCATTTGTCCAGAGACACAGGAGAAAGAATGGATTGATGGAATTAATGATGCTAGAAGGGTACTCCTGTGCAGAGCAGGTTATTTGGCTGTTGGTTGTATCTTACATGACCTACAATAGATCAGCAGGTGCAGTGACTCTGACAGGAGCTCACCTGTCTGCACTGAGTGAAAAGTTTGGGGTGGGCACATCCCTGGGGACAGCAGACGGAAATCTGAGCTGCCAGACCCGTTCAGCCAGGCCATGGCCCCCCATCAGAGCAGTTCACTTGGGCTTTGTTGTTAATTGTTTCACTTATTGCTTCTTTGTAGTCCATCAAATTTAATTCTGTCCGTGGATGCAGTAATTACACATTCCTGTTTTTATGAAGGGCTAATGGACCACCTAAGGCTTTGTGTAAATTAGTTAATGTTTCCTTCTGCAGTGCTGCTGCTTGTCCTGGGTTGTGCTGGCAGGTGCAAAATGTTCCTTGCAAAAGCATATGGAGAATCACTGAAGTACAGCAAATGCTGATGGGTTTTCCAAGGACAGGGTTAAAGGATCATGTTCTTTATGATATATATGAGCACAGAGTTTATTTTCTATTTCTTCTGTAGCCTGAAATGCCTTAAAATTGCTGCTGAGAAAGCAGATACCTCAGAGGAAAAATATTCTTGTAAGGGACGTGGAGGCAAAATAATAATTTCAGGAGGTGCTTAAGCCAAATGGGAATGGTGACAGTGAGCAAACAGCCTGAAAGGAGCAGGGAACATTGTCTGGTTTGCATTGAAACACAAACTTGTGGAGCAAAGTTTTTAGGCTGGCTGCATAAAAATTAAGGATTCTGCAGGGAAAGATAAACTGGTGTTGTCAGATATTAATCTGCTAGTCACACTGCAAGAGCATTGTGGTTCTTTGTAGATATCTGGAGCTAAAACGTGGCCTAATGAGGTCGGTGGCAACATTTCTGTTGACTCAGTACGTGCAGGATTTCATTCTAATTCTTTAACTGTTTTTATTTCCTGTAAATAATCCTGCCAGAGCTGAGGAACATTTTAAAGTGAGGGTTTATTCCTCAGTGATTAACTATAATACATTAATAAATCAGTAGCCAAACTAAATAACTACTGGTTTTTGATTATATTACAGCCTTCTCATTTATTTCTGGTCTTCCTCTTTCTCATGTTATGCGGAAAATAAGTCCAAAATCCACATTTTCTGGCAATTGTGAGATGCCCATAAGAAGGGGAGCAGATACTCAGTTCTCCACCAAGCAATCCCTGTTCAGACAGTGGTAGAGGCAAAAGCACAGCATTAGTTCAGCTTTGGTTCCCTTCCCTTTCTGCTGATCCCATGAAATTGAAAAAGCAAGAGAAAAAATATCAGAAGATCCCATCACATTTTCTCCAGTTTAAAGTACAAACTATCATGTTATGCAAAAGCCTGAGGTAAGCCTCAAAGCTGGATCTTTTACATGGCAATTTCCTTGAAGAGTTGTTGGATCACATTTTTGTAAGAGTTTCTTCTACACATGAGTATTTTATTGCATCTGTTTATCCCAGTAACCTGGAATTCATTTATCTGACAAAGATATTTCCATGAGTGAGCTTCCAAACACACAGAGGAAAAATATGACACATCTGCTTTTAGTTTGTCCTTTCTGTGGCTAATTTAAAAATGATCACCAAGGGAAATACGTGTCAGGCACAGAGGATTCACCTCATTACTAGCAAACTTCCAACTCAGAATAGAAAATAAAATCTGAAATAAAGATTTCAAATGCCACACTGCAAACTTCTAGATGGCAACAGCTGTGCCAAACCACTGAATTAATATGGCTGTGATGGAGTGGAGGAAGGATTGCAATCAGTGGGCAGCTTCTTGGGGACTAAAAAACAGGCAGGGATTTAGATCAGCTGGTGAAAAATGTTTTAAATCTTCCAACTTGTTCCCAAGTATCTTGCAGAGTGATCAGATAGAGCAGCTGAGGCCTTGTGTTCTCCCCTGAACAGGGTAACTGAGCAAGCAGCAGAAATGTCTTCATTTGGGAGCTCAATGCATTCAGAGTCCCTGAAATGGATGTGGGGCCTCCTTCTGCCTTTGTCAGACCAAACCCTAATGGAACTGGGACAAGAACAAGTGCTGAGACACGGAGTGTTATTTCTTAGAGGGAAAATGAGTTCAGTGAATGGAAACTTTTGGGCCTTGATGGCTGATGTGTGCACTTAGGGTTCATCATTTGCCCTGCCTAGATGCACATCACTTCTGCCAGAACAAATGAGCATTTTCCTGATTAATCAGGAGCCCTGAGGGAGCTGCTCTTTCTGTACATACATTATGATCATTAAGGAGCCTGACTGCCCTGTTCTTGTTGCAGGATGTGGGGAAATGCAAAGCAAATTGTGCAAACTATGCTCTGTTTATTGGACACATTTCTCTGTATCCCTTTCAGTAATGGTGTAATTCAGTATCCTGAGATGACAAATGATGTATTTAAGTTCTTTTTCCCATGCTGCCCCACACATGTTATTAACTCAAACATTTAAATGCAGGAAGATGTAGATGCTGTGGGGTTTTTTGGCAGTGCTGAAGGAAGCCCCTGTCACAGGGGTGTTTCTCACTGCTGGGTGTGGGGTTGGCAGCCTCAGCCCGTGGCAAGGGGGGTCCCAGCTCTCAGCAGGGCACAGCTGAGCAGGGCTGGCTGCTGGAGCCACACAAACCCAGCTGCAGGGCTGGCACTCCTCCCAGAGCATCCTCACACCCCACGGTTTGGACTGAGCAGCAGGACAGGGGACAGAGCCCTTTGCTCTGTTTGCAAGCACACCTTTCACTCTGCAAACAAATTACTGCCTCAACCACATCTGACAGGCTGCAGAGCAATTGCTGTGGGAGCAGTGCCTGAGTTTGGGAGGCAGGAGTGGCTGTGTCCACCTGACAGTCTGGGTCTCCTCCCACCCACACAGGTGTCTCACCATTGTTCTGTACTGGACACCTAATTAAACAGCAAATTAATTGCTACACCTTCTACTGGCACAACCATTCTGGTACTGCACAAAGCTCATGGAAGGTTTTCTACTAATGCTTTTCTCACATGAAAGAGAATTTTGCTGATATTGTCCTCTGCTGGATCTACACTAATTTCTTTTTTAAAGTTGAAAATATATGATGTATTGCTCTTGAAAAATCAGAAAAACAAATCATCCTGCAGCCCAATAGGTAACGTTTCAAATGCTGACTAAAGCCTATGTGAAAGGAGAGAGAAATATGCTTTTTTTTTTAAAAGACCTGAGCTTAGAAATTGGCTTCACTTCTCTGACACCCTGGACTGGAGGGCACCATTTTTCTGGCACTCTCACAACTTAACAAGGTCATTTGCAGTCCCAGAAGAAACTCAAAATTCATAACTGGAGTTTCACTTGATTAAAAAAAAAAAAAAAAAAAAAAAAAAAAAAAAAAAAGGAAAAAATAGTGATTTGCTGTTTCTTTATAAAAATATATTCAGCGAAATATTTGGATCTTATCGCTACAGTTGCAGTCTTAAGTACTTCATTTATTAAGAAGTTCAATGTTTATTTAAGCATTTCAGCACGCCTTTAAAAAGAAAATTAGAAAATAAATAAAGTTCAATGTCAAAAAATCCACAGCAGAGCTATTCTTGTATTAATAAAACAATGGGAATAATACAGATGTCCTTGAGAGTAACTCTTTCTTACAGAGATAAGGTGGTGATTAATGGGAAATTTGTTCTTGCCAGAGGTGGCTTTCAACAGTAAGTAAATAAATAGTATGATCCCATTCTTGCAGTCTACCTACCATAAATATTATTAATCTGGTAATAGGAAGCTGTAATACTGCTGGCCATTCAGAGGTTAGGATTCTGAAAACACCCTTGCCCCTAAGGTTATTTTGTTGATGATGTCATTTACTATAATGCCACAGGAAAAAAAAAAAATGGCATGGCAACCAATTCAATTCAGTTTTAAAATAATTTCCAGAATAGAATGCTTATTTCTGACAGTGTCACTGCACCTGGTCAAAATCAGCTAAAGAGCTTAGCCTCAAGGAATGGAACAGCCTTTATGAAGCTGGATTTTAAACCTGAGGGAGTGCTGGAGCAAATTAATGTGGGTTATGTCCAGTGGCACACGTGCTGCAGCAGCTGGGCTCCCCCTAAGCACTCAGTGGGAAGCAGGACATTGCCAAAAGGCACCACCCTCCTGCAGTTCTCCTTAGCCTGAAGTTATTGCACAAGAGACAGAGGATTTCCAATGGAACCTTAACCAGAAATAGGAAAAAACCCCTCCTCCACACAGACATTCAATTTTCCTCATAGTTTATTTATGAATTCTGGATTTCATGGGCCAAATGTATTAACTAAGTTATTTTGTCAAGAAATATAAATGATGATCATTTGTTAGCTGCACCTCTTGAATAACTGTATCAAAGTGTAATAAAATTATTGAGGGGATTTATTAACCTGATGAAGTAACTCATTAAATCCTTCAAAAGCACTAATGAAGGAGGAAGTGTGGGCCTTTTGGTATAATTGGAGATGGGAAATTGTGCAGCTGGGCCAACCTGATAAGAAGGATCAGATATCCCAAAACACTTTCATTTAGCTGGTAATTTGGGGCATTTCTATCACTACTCTGGATTTCAACATGATTTTTCTAATCTAGGTAGCTCTGCATCAGAACACAACTATATTTTTTTTGTTTTACTACTTTCTTCTAGCAGCTTCGCACTGAATTAAGCTCCTGTGTGAGACGTGGCTGGGGTTCTCTAAGGCTGATCTGTCTGCTGTTAACTGAGGGTGGCTGGATCAGCACAACCAGCCCAGGACATTTTTGACCACAGGTTTTAAGAGGACATTATTCAAAGTTGCTGTGTAAGACCTGGCTAAGGAACACAGGGGTCACACAAGGCTGAAGTCAAAACATCAGATGTGCTGTGCTGATTCATTTGCACAAACAGCCATCAGTGACAGCAAACCCTGCTCAGGGTTGGATATTAAAGCTGGATATTAGAAAGAGGGTGGGAGAGAAAGGATGAGAGTGCCTTGTGCACCTGAGGATCAGTGCTGGGATCACCTGCTGCATTTCCAGGTAGCTTTCAGTGAAGTAGCAGTTGCTATCCCATTTTCCATCTGCAGAGAGCATCTGGTTCAAGGCAGAGCTGACTCCATTTATAATGTTTTTAAAACCACTGCACTGTTCCAGTGTGCAGCATTAAAGATTTTCCAAGAACTCAGGGAGCATCACTGCTGGAGGTGCTGCTCTAACCCACTCCAGCAGGACAGGGCTGCATGTGGCTACAGCTGTGTGGCACCTGGGCTGGGAGAGAGGAGCTCTGGAGCAGACAATTATTTCCAACATTACAGTGGTGTGGCTGATTTATGGTGGGCTGGAATCAGCAGCATGAAATGAGGGTTGTTACAGAACTGTTCTTTATGATCAGGTGGTGGCACGTGGGCTTCTGCTGACTGATGACATTCACAGGACTAGGACATCTGAGAAACAGAAAAGTCTGCTTTCAACCCCCTGTCAAGCAGTTTTTATGAGGAGATTTGAAAACATGCAATTTGTGTCTTCCTGGTAGTTCCTGTGCCCTGGGAAAACTGAAGCTGGTCTTTGTAGCTTAAATCAATTAGGAGAAGGATGTAGAATGTCTTTTTTGTTTTAGGCATGTATTTTTCATGGTTGCATTCCAGATAAAACACTGTTGTGTCAGGGATTCTAATCACCTTTCAGCCATATATGTAAAATACATGTCTCTGAAAGAGGTAATGAATGTGATATCCCTGAGGCTTGGAGGCTGCTGGGATGTGAAGTGCAGCTGTAATGAAGAGAGACGTGGGCATTATTCTCAGACCTCCCACCACCACTGCCTTGGCTGCCAGTGTGCAAGATGAGGTAGAGAATGGGCAAAGTCAAAATAAATTCACTGTACAACACTTTACAATAAGGTCACCTCTGGTGGAAGGCTGATATTTAATGGCCACCAGCTTCATTATAAATCTGTTTTCGTCAGTGTCTGCTCTGCTTAAATTGTGAGTCTTGGGAGAGGTGAAAAGATTGATTTAAAACAGACCTGTGGGCTGAGCAGGTGGGGAGGAGAAGAGAGCAAACGTGTCATGTGGAATCATGACATTTCAGGTGATCTACACATCACTGCCTGTCTTTTGGACCTCAGCCCCTGCTCTAAATAGCTATTTAAGAACTTGGATTTGACAGGCAGAGCAGGAGCCAAGACCTGCTGCAGGCTGGGCAGCATGTCCCCTTCCCAGGTGAGCTGGCTCCAATGCAAAGACAATGCAAATGTGTCTGTTCCCTCACTCCCTGCAGCTGCACGTGGACCCAGGCTGACACTGCTTCTTTTGCTAGGGAATGCATCAGATGGTAGGTGGAAGCTGCTCTTGTTCTCAGCCAAAAGATCATAAGAAAAAGCATTAATTTAAATTTTCAGTCATCAGTTTCATTCCTTGCTCATGCTGAAGAACATAGCAGTTTTGGCAAGGATAGGTTAATTAAGAAGAGAAGCAAAGCGTTTGCCACCCTGATTTCTATTTGTAGAAATGTGCATTGCTTAGAAAATGTGAACCATGTTATGTTTACCTAAAATAGAACAACTGAAATATGCACTTTTTATTAGCACTTCTTGACTGTTGAATAAAATGTGACACAAAGATAAGGGAACACAGGCACATTGCAGGCATGATACATTCTGAACATGCTGCTCTCAGCTAAAGAATCCAACACTTAAATATGTCAATATTACATTATTAGTCTGTTTCTGTGTTTGCTGCTCTGAGAGAGATGAAGTGAGCACGACTTAAATAATTTCCAAAAAAAAAATAAATAGAAAATCTATGTAATTATTGAAGCAGTACAAAAGAGGAAAATCATAATGGTTTCCAATCTGACAGTCCCCATTTCTTAGCTCTCTGACTCTTGTAAAATTTCATGTAACACGCTGCTATTTTGAGAAACATTAGCTCTTGTCTCTCTTTTACAGTCTGCTAAAGAGGCTGTATTTCTCCTAACCTTGCAGATGACAAAATGCACTCCTTCACCATAGTCCACACAGTGCTAGATCATTTCAGGCTTTTTGAGTCAATGACACGCAGCTCTGTAACTGTATGATTAGCTCCATAGATTACCAGATTACAGCTATAAATCTTCACCATAGCTACCACTCACTTGGCAGAAATAGTCAAGTTTCATCATTTGTTCTCATGTAGAAAACATGCTGTGAAATGCAGCCTCAAAGGTCACCAGGATGGCATTTCCTTTTGTGGCCCTTAATAAACTTGCAGCTAATGCAGTAATTACCAAGCCCAATTACCTCTGTGATGGCTTCAGAGAATTTCTTTTCCAAAGTCTGGATAGTCAGATTCCACTCCCTCCAGTTAATAAGTAAGATAGATTCAGCTGTTCTTACAATTGTTAGACATTTCTGAAACAGGCTATTTGTAGAACGAGGGAGTTGTGCCAACAGAACCTGAGTGGGGTATTTTAGTGGCACTAAAAATATTTGTGTAAAAAAGGTGCATGGACACCTTTATTTCAGTGCTAGCTTTATTTAAGATAACATGTTCCTCCCTTACCTCAGCTAAATCCACATAAACTGAAATGGAAAGCATTGCCCAGCTTTTGATATACACATATTTCCCCATAATTTTGCATGTATGTACATACATAAAAATACAAGCTACTATATCTGATGCAGCTCCTTAGCTTGTGAGCTGGAGTCACAGACTCAGCATTTCCTTAAACACAGAGTTTGGAGACATTGTACAAACGAACCCATTCCCTTTGTTAGCTACAAAGGGGTTTGACAAGCTACACAGCTCTTGTTATAACTACATTTATATTACAGCTGCTAAGTGCTAACTTGTGAGTTGCACCATTTAGAAAAGCCAGAAAAGGAACTGCTATCATCTACTCCTTTGGCACCAGTCCAGCACTGATAGAAGCTCCTCAAATCACAACATTTTTGACTGAAATGACGCCACTGGAATAATTCTTTACAAAGAAGAGCTAAAGTGTGATATGTTAGAAGTGGCTGGGCCATTATTAGGAGTTCCAGCTCTTTATTCAGTTACAAAGAAAGGCAGCTACATCTTTATACCAAGTATATGGGCATTATTATCCCTTCTTCCTGCTCTTCCTTTTGGTTTCCTTGGAGGGAATAATTGCTAGGGCTGCTTCCAAGAGTTTGAACTCCAGGTACCTGACATGCACCTGCCATGAGTTCAGCAGAGCAGAATGGCATTTAACAGTGTTCCTGTTTGCCTCACCCTCCAAAGTTCAGCTGTTATAGCAGTAGGATTCTAGTCTGGTTTATTTTATCTTTGAGAGGTCACTTTCCTGTTTGTTTTATTTATATGTAATAGGCATTTAAAACTATGCCTGCTGATTTTAGATATATTTCAGCTCTCCCCAAATTACTCTGAGTCATTCCTCCTTTCCTGAAGTAGTCAAAAGGAAATCACTACTTTTCACATAAGCCCAGAATTCCATCTTGTTTCTATTTTTACACTGATGTGCAGCTATTACTGACAAAAACCTTGAATCTTACTTAGCACTGTCTTCAAGGGATAGATATAGAAGAGAAAGACAGATACCTCCTTCTTGTACAAGAGAATTTATCCAAAATACCCCAAATGTTGAAGCCCTTCAGGCATGCTACAAAAATATTTGCTTGGGAAAAGTGCTGGGAAGGACTGAGTGCAGGGCAGTAGGACAAGAGGTGATTTTTTGGAAGAAGTCTGGCTGTGTTTGGCTGCCAGGTTTTCCCTGTTACCTGTATTTCTGCTTGGTGTTAAGCTGTCTGTGGCTTTGGATCAGCACCTGCTTTCTCATTTAAGATCATGCAAGTAATGAAGAGCTGGAGAGCAGCTAATAAAATTATTAGGTGAATAAAATGTATGAACCTGAGAGGAAATGTGTTATTCCAAGTCAACTGATTGTGCTTAAGAAGAACTGCCAGGTTTAATAAGAGGGGTAATGGATTATATGTAAGAGGAAACTTCTTGATGAGATGAGTGAAAATTGCTTTGGTAGATTAAGCTCTGTCAATAAAGATCTTCCAAGAAGACATAAGACTGTGACAATCTGTAATAGGGTTGGAATAATAGCCATGCTTGCCTATGATTCAACCCTCATTCCAATGATTATCTGATATGTCCCACAAGCTTGCAATTAATCCATCATTGTCACAAGTATCAGGAATATAATACACTCCTAAAGTAAGCAAATTAAATTTCTGAGACAAACTAATCTTCTTACAGCAGGTAATTTCAGGAAGAGAATTCATGCACACAGCATATTTCACTACTACACATCACCTAAACATATTAACAAACACAATAAAAAAATAGGGGTTTTTTTTTGTTATTTATGTTTGTGAGCCATCTTTGGATTTCCATCGTTTTCAACATTAGTATGGAAGATAAACATCAGCTTAGGCCAGTTTAAACATTCCTGCTTCACAATACAGAAAATTATTCAATTATTGTGTTTCAGATGTTGGAAACTCCATCAGTCTTGCCAAAAGAAGTGGAAGGGAAACAGCCTTTTTTTCTTATGGTACCTGAGAGTGTTGTACATTGGTGCCCTCTGCACAAACTCCAGAGAACTGCACTGCTTTGCTTTGGTTTAAAATCAACTTGAAAATGGTGTGAGAAATTTAAATAATTAAACAGTTGTACAGGGGCTTAATGAAATGAATAAAACATTGCAATGACAAACAGTTATATATTACTAATTTTAAATTAGCAGAAACTGCTGTTTTTCTGACGTGTCATTGATTCAGTATTTTCACCAACAATTTACAATTTTTTCCTACAAAAAGCCCTGTTTTCCCTAAAGAGAAATGTCCTCCTTTCAAATAATACTTTATTCCTATTAAAGTTATTTAGAAAGCAACCATTCAAAAACCTACATTTAAAAATAAAACCAGGCCTTGGCTAGCAAACCCTTCAGAGGAGTAAGTGCCATTTACCATCTGGCTGTAGGACACCAGGGAAGCAAAGAGGATGAGACTGTAACTGTTTGGGATTGGAAAGTAGAAATAAAACATGACTTACTGTGGAAGCAATGTGCTTGGCCTTGTCGCTGGGCTGCCATCAGCAGTGGCTGTGAGTTACTGCAGAGGGCTCAGGTGGGGAGAACCCAGCAATAACAAACACCTATGTGGCACATGATAAACAAAACAAAACAAAAAAAAGAAAGCACTTTTTAACCAGTGTAACCATTTAACCATTCATAGCTGATGGGAGATGAATCAAATTATCAACCCACGTTAAAAAAGAACTCAAGTATGCATTTTTCCAGCAAGTCCTCTCACACCCCAGAGGTTTCATGTTGAAGAACAGACCCCAATATGTTGTGTGGCCTCATCACCTTGTGTGACAGCAGGATTACAGCACGCAGAACGGTGAGATGCACTCGCTGCTGTGTTCTGACACCTTTGAAAGTGATGTTTGTTGTTGGAAAGCCGTGCAGAGGCGTGAGTGTTACACGAGGAGCCTAAATGGAGCCCCACTGTTCCTTTGTGTGCTGTCCCAGCTCGCTGTGCTGCTGACAGACAGCACCATTAAGCAGTCATTAGCACCACGCCTGAAAGCTCGGCTTCTGCGGGTAATAACGGGGCTATTCAATATTTGGAGCCTTTGTAAGAAAGAGGGCACCTAAATGAGAATAATGAGGTCATTCTATGACATGCCTGAGGATATGAAACCATGGGTAACTTTTTAGCCCGTTTGATATGTGAACATATACGTTCAGCTGTGACAGATTATTTCTAGCCTTGGAAAAAAAAAATAAAGCTGCTTCCATTAAATCACACCACGCAACATCAGCACCAAGTGGTAATCAAAACACTGTAAAACACAGCCTTCAAAACAATTCTGTGTAACCCAATCAAAAAGAAAACATATATGGAACAGATATGTGAAACAGAGCAAGGGGTTGAGACAGTGTCAGAAAAACAGTGAAATTTAACAGTTAGGAAAGGATTTTATCACTGAAAGGATTGTTTCCAATTCTGCTTTTTTTTTTTTTTTTCATCGAATGAGATGCTATTTTGGCTTTGAAAAGATGAACAAACTGAAATTTTAATTTTAGACCTGTTTCTTGCTTAGAGCAGTGGCTGTTTCCTGTAAAACTGGCTCACTTTCCCAGCATTTCACAGAAGGTTTTGCACCCCGGGGCTATTTCAAGGTTCCTGGTGCAGTGGAGCAGCCTGGGTTGCAGGGGGGCTGTGCTGGGCACCCCCTGTGCACCACAGGCTCCTGGGCAGCCCCTGCTCCACATCCCAGCTGGGAACCTACAGCTGCACAGGTCCAGGGATTAACAGGGTTTAGTTAGTGGTTTAACCCTCTTGTAAACAGCAGTAGGAAAAATATCCCCTTTTTTGAGTTATTTCCCGTGTTTCTGCCACCAGAGGAGGTGTTCTGGAATTTTCCTGGGTGTGCAAGAGTGGCATGTGGCTCTCAGGCTGTGCTGGCCCCTCAGCTCTTTTGGGAAAGCTCAGTGACCTTTACTGAACAAGATGACAGAATCGTGGAATAGTTTGGGTTGGAAGTGACCTGCAGAGGTTCTCCTGGAGCAAACAGGGATGTCTTCAACTAGACAAGATAGCTCAGAGCCCTGTCCAACCTGAGCTTGGATGCTTCCAGGGATGGGACATCCACCACCTCTCTGGGCAGCCTGTGCTGGTGTTTTACCACACTCATCACGAAAGATTTCTTCCTTCTATCTACTCTGAGTCCACCCTGTTTTAATTTAAAACTATCACTCCTTGTCCTTGTCTGGTTTAGCCTCATTTTTACTGTATTTTCATTTTATGTTGTTTTTATGGGTGTCACACATGAGCAGTTAGGGAGATCTGCATAATACAACTTCTTTGTATTCAGGTTCAGCATGGCTGCAGCCTGTCAGCCCCAAAAGCAGGGACACAGCTGCTGAAATCTCAGCTCCAGGAGCTCCCCCTGCCCTGGGCACTCCCAGCAGGGGCAGCTGCTGGAGGATCAGGAATTGTGAGCCTGGCTCAGGATGCTGCCTGTGCTGGGAAAGGACTTTTCCCTTACTGGCTCTTGCAGCAGCAGCACCTTTCACCCACCTTGTGGGGGAGGTGGAAAGAGGAAAAGGCCACAGCAACCACTGCAAAATTCTTCCTGAGGTTTAAAGGAAGGAGGGTGGCTGCTGGAGCAGGTGAAACATTTGGTGTTCAGAAAGTTCCACCTCTTGGCAGGCAGCTTCTCTTTGTACCCAGATGTGAGATACCCAGAGGGAAGCAGACTTTGCTGCTGCTCCACTTTCTCTCCTTTTAATTTCCATATTCTTCACCTTACTGTTTTCTACAAGGGATTAACTCAGCAGTTCCATTTGGACTAGAAGGAAAGGTTTAATTCAAATTATTCAGGGACTTGACAGGCTGTGTGTTAAACTTTTGGACTTCATCTAGCCCTCAGCTAATTAAAGTGGTTTTTAATTAAAAAGATTAATGAGTGATTGCTCTTTTTTAGTGGATACTTTTAAGATTAAGCCTCTCCAATATTATAATTGGAATAATATGCACGTCCTACCTGAAAGGTAATCACAAACACAGAGAATAGCACACAGTGTTTGTTTTATACTCCTAATGTTTCATTAGATGTTTGCTGGTTATGAATTATCTATCAGCTCAAACATAACTGTTAATTCTGGTTGCTTCTTGAATCACTACCCTGAATCCTGAACAGAACACTGTCCTGGAAAAAGGGGAAGAGAGGAAAAGGAACTGCTGCATGGTATTTTTTTTAGTACATAAAATAAAGCCTTTTAAAATAGAGATTTGAAATACAGTGGTAATTGATTAGCAGAAGGGATAGAGAAGAAAACATGGTTTTCTCAGTGCTCTCTCAAACAAAAGGAGGTGTAACCCCTCTCACCAGCCTGGCTCAGCCCCTCTCCACTTCCAGCTGGGCAGAATCAGGTTCCAAGAGCTGTTCCTGGGGCATTTTCATGTATCTTTATCTTACTTATGAGTTATACCTTGGGCAGTCTTATTTTCAAAGTTGGAAAAGTGGTTCTGCTGTTGATTCAATTACCTGCATATAGTGATATTTGAGTATGACATGGATTCTTTAAAGACTAAAATCTGTGAAGTTCTATTAAAAGCCAATGGATAATGCAGGGTTATTGCAGGAGGCAAGCCTGGCTTTCCCATGTCAAGAGACATAAAATAAATAAATAAAAAGAAGATAGATGAAGATGGTGTTGTTTTTCATCAGTTGTTCAAATGCAGGATGTTTTAAACAATTTGAGTCGGTACTAATGAGTCTCACATTATCAGAACCTCATCAGCAGAATCTAAAAAATTGTATTTGAACTCTTTCATTGAAAGTTTCTATTTGGCAGAACAAAGTAATTGTTTGTCTCAAGCACAAAAATGCTGTTGAGAAGAAAGTGAAGCTGGTTTGGAATCTGCCAACTTAGGAATTCTTCTCCTCTGGATTCCATTATATCTGAACCACCTTACTTTTTACATGGCTACATAATTTGGATCACAGCGTTTCTGAAGTTATTTAATGGCAAGAGTTCTCATGAAAAAAATCCCAACTTGCTGCCTTGTCACACCACTGCTGTCTACAAGAGGTAATTATGAAAAGGAGGATAATCTGCCAGTCACAAGGGGGTTTTATAAGCTATGCCTTTTCCCATTGATTTTAATATTATATATATTTGCCTTTCTAAAATAAGGATTACTTTTTTCCTAAGGAATTAATGCTTGATAATAACTGGTGTGATTTTTTTTTTCTCCTCTCTAGTGTTCATAATGGCTTCTGGGCTTTTGGTTTACCCTTTTGGTTTCAACTCTGCTACTGTGAAGAGATTCTGTGAGAACTCAGACATCTACTATGCAGGAGACTGCCAGATTGGATGGGGGTACATGCTGGCAATTGTTGGGGTCATGTTGTCTGTCTTTTTACCATTCTTTGCAAAATATGCACCAAAAGAGCACATATCTCCAACTCCAATACCTACTATTTTATAGTATTTTATTACTGTCTAAGAACAGAACATTCCTGTCTACACTAATGGGCAGAAATTATTGAAGCACTTCCAGTTGGCTGTGTTGCTAAAGAGAGGAGAGGAGATGGGGAAGAGAAGGTCAGATTGACAAAGACTAAAAGTGCATTGAAAGTCTTCCGTAAGCACGAGCAGCGAACGCTCTGGAATTGAAATAGGATTGATCAGCAGCCTTTACACTGCTCTAAACAGATAATGGCATACTGCCTTAGACAAAAAAATAATCAGTTTATCCTCAAAACATCTGTCTACCTCCCAGTTTCTTTTGTGTTTCAAAATTGTGAGTCTTAAAAGCTTCAATTCACTTTTGATATATTGTGAAATGTCAGAACTTTTATGAACCCAGTAACTTTAAAATCAATAATGATATTTTGTTACAATCATTTTGATTAGTGAAAAAGCACCTACTAGTAGCCACAGCCTAAAATTAAGATTGATAGGTTGAAAACTGTATACAAGAAAAGTTTCTTTTTAATCTATATATATTAGCAGCACCTGCATATTTTAAAGTTCTGGGCACAGTTTTTACTTCTGCTCTAATTGCCAAGATATAGAGACATCTTCATGAAGTCTTGGGTAAAACTGAAATTTCTTTTTTTTCTGAGAGGTCAACTACTTCCAAAGGCTTCATGACGATTTAATACTTTAACAACAGGAAAAAAATCCTAAGAATTTGTTCTCAGTATTTTTTAAATTATCATTCTAAGTGGACTTTTAGAAAATGTTTTGAACTGTGACTGCTATAGATTGTGGGTTTTGTTGTTTAAGGCTGAAAAGAAAAAAAAATCTCTGTTTACAAAAATGTCTGTGCCCAATGGCCCTTATCTGTAGTGATAATACAAGCCAGAATGAACTAATTCCAGTATTTCCACTGCAATTCAGAGTCCAGATTTTAAAACAAAAAAGTGAAATGCTATTGAACATGACCAGCAAAAATCTGATGCTGTGTCAGAAGTACCATGTGTCAGATGCTGTGTCAGAAATGGCCATATTTCATCAGTCTGTATGGAAATTTTGTGAGGTCTGATTTCCACAATAGCACTGAATTCATTATTATCAAGCATTGAAATAAGTGCACTTGACTGCCTTAAGCAAAAGAAACATTGGGTTCTAATCTCACACCACTGTTGTGTTTTTTCATTTAAAATAAAATTTTAATTCTAATTCTATTCTCATCTTTTGTTTTCTATTATTTATTAAAAAGAAAAATCACATAGATTATATTTTATTCAGAGCTGTAGTTCTTAGTTTTGTATTTTGGCACAAACCAGGTGATCAAATTTATTATTCTTCACTTAGCTGAGTCCAACTGATTCCTGAATTTTTATTTTTTTTAATGGAAGGTGTACATGAAGGGACAGACAGAGACATGTTGAGGATGTATAAGAAAATGCAAACAGAACAATCACTGTGTTATTTTAATATACATCAAAGACTTCTGCAGTCTTGTTTACATTCCTCACCCTTCTAAACTTCAATGGAGCATTGCATTGTTTTCCAGAATAATTGTCCTGTTGTTACATTTCCATGCACTCTGAAAGCAATTTCTGCACATAAACTTAGCAAGTTCTTTGGAAATGCAGATTCCAATGCAGAATTAAGTACACTGAGAAACAGAGCATGAGTGCTCTGCACTTTTGCTCACGGGGACTGAGAAATTAAATCTTCCAAACATTTACCAAAATAGGCTGAAGGAATGCCCTAAAGTAAGAAGAATAAATTTCAGTCACTTCTGTATATTAATGTGCTTTTCAGTAATGTCTTACATTTTTTTTAATGAATGGCTGAGATTGATAATTTTCATGTAAGAATCAGAAAAGTGAGGAATAACAAACAACATGCAAAAAGAAAATAATCACCGTAAAGTAGAGAGACAGAGATGCAGGCTTTTCTTTCCTAACCAACCTGTGCCTTTACACTAGAACCATTATACAAGACAGGATCAATATGGTCAAGAAAAAAAATCACCCAACAACTGAAAAATGTTGAGTAGTGTGTATAAACTGTATTGAGTAGGGTTTTTTCTGTTTTGTGTAATGTTTACGACTGTTCACTTAATGTTTCACTAGAAAAAGTGATTTGTTAGTGTCAAATAGAAACTTCTTTTGCAAAGATCTAAACACTTTCTGAAAAATGAATTTAGATTTTTATTAACAGCCATAACGTACCTAGTAGACAAAGGACCTATTCCTGTCAATACTTATTAACACAAGTTTCACATGTGCAAAACTGGAAGCATCAATCACTTAACTGGAAGCAGTTTTAAATTACTGTTACAGCAGTCTCACAATTCACAACACTGCTGTACCAAATCCTATACTTCTTAAAGCTCAGCTTCTCTTGTGCAACTCATCAACCTCTGCATCCTGCAAAATTCTGCACCTTTTATGAGTCAAGCTAATGCTTCCATTAGGAGCTTCCTTTAACATTTTATAACATTTTTATAATATTTAAGTAAATCAAACACGTGTACATGACCTCTAAAACTGGATTGGCACAACCCTCCTTGAAGCATCCATGCTGTGAGCCCACCTCACACTGAAGTGTGGTGATAATTCCAGTGATCCTTGCAGTAGTTGGTAAAGCACATCCCTTAGATCTCACCTGTTGCTGACAATGCCTGTGCTCACACTGACAGATCACTTTTTAAAATAAAGACTGTCTGCGCGTTAAACTGTGTAAAAGCGTTTTCCTGTTACAATTTGCTGGACCAGGTTCAAGTTTTATTCTAAATATATAATTTTTTAAGTGTAACTAAAAGCTGTATTTTCCATTAATGTGTTTCTGCGTTGACTAGCTGGCTCCTTTTTAGAATATTAACTGTTTTCTGTATTTGACTTGTTGGATACAATATTTCAATTATTTTAAATGTGAAATTTCCAATTGCCAACACTGTATAATAAAATAATAAAAAAAATCCCCATACTGTTTGCTATTTTCTTGACAACTCTTTTGTTTTGCAATTCCCAAGAGATCTGCTACAAAGCTTCTGAAGCAGGGGAAAAGGAAACAGGAACAGCAGGAATAACCTATGAAAGGTAATGTTTGAAGGCAAAGGCACATAAACATGTACATGGTCCATCTGTCATGAAAAATATTTCTGTGGCAAAGGCAAGGAAGTTCTGTGTTCAAATAATTCTTTCTTTTCTACTTCCTCTGTGTCCTTGGGAATCTTCCTACAGCCTCAGTGTCTGTTGTTATTTTATAAAGGTATTATATTGACTATTTATTTAAAAAAAAAAACCACATTAATCAGGTAACACATAAATGGGAACCCAATGAACACCACACAGCATTTGTTGGATAACACAGCACAGTGATATTTTCAAATGTCTAACCAGATTTTCAGTGGTAGTTTGGGTAAATGTTGTAGCATGTGCAGCCTTTATGGGTAACAATTAGTTAAAACTGGGGCTTGGACAGCCATTTTGACTTTTACATTTCATTCATAGTTTTTACATATGCTGTCATCTCAGCATCTGCAATTTTAACAAAGTCTTGGAAAGTGTTCTGTTCTTGAGCAGTTGCTGGTCTTACAGAGACGCACTTGAAAATGTTCTTTTTTGCATCATAGGTTCCCATGCACCTGTGCACTCGACCTCTAATGAGTCGTGGAAGCTCACGGTCCTTCATCAAAGCATAATAAACACATGAAACAATTACATCACCTCACATAAAAGCTTTCCACATTGCTGGTTTCTGAGGGCTATGTAAAACAGAAGACGTTTACATCAGCTTTGTTCCTGTTACCAAGTACTTAAAAGCTAAACTCAAAGTCTCACCTGTTTTTCTCAAACAGAAGAGGATGCCTAAATAGTGACTATTGCTCTGAATTGGGAACAATATGATAAAAACATTCAGTCTGCCTTTTACACTGTAAATTTATATTTTCTTTTGCATTCATAAAAAGGGTTGGAGCTAGTGGTGACTGTGTTATGTGTGGACACAGAATACTCACAATTTCATAAAACACACAAGGCAGCGTCTCCTTTCCATCTCTCAGAAGAAAGTTCTTTGCCCCATATGCTCCAGGTGTGACTGCAGAATCCAGTGTGCCTGTCCCATTAAGCAAAAATTAATCATTCCAAGATTAATTATATTAAAAATATTGTAAAACTGTATCACTCTACAGAAGATCCCCACTAAACAGAAAATTAGCACGTTCTAAAAACAAGGAAAGAAAGAGGACAGAAAAACTTGATGTTGGAGGATGACTGAAGTGTTAATTTTGTACCTGTTTCAGTCACCTTTGATAGCTGAATGGAAGGGAAATTAGATGGTGTTCATGCCAGTATTGTGGGTTTAAGTATTTCAGCCATTGAAAAATTCTCACTCATTGTTGCCCTAGCATTATTATCAGATTATATTATTATAATCTATGATGCTTACCTAAAACTTCAAATAACAGTGCAGTTTTATAGGCATATTGGCTCCAGTGCCTCACACTCTGAATGACTGCAGACAGGATTCGCAAAGAATTCTTTTTCATTTTAGTTTTCACTTGAGATGATGAAATTTCCTTTCAGATGAAGACAAAAGCTTAAGTTAGACATACACACTTGTTATTTCAAAGGGCACATAGACATTTATTTATTATGTTAAATAGGCAATAATTACATTAAAATCAGAGCATTTGTTCAGAATATACAAACAACTCCCTGCCAGTTTACTGAGAATTTTAAATTATTACAGTATGAAAATCTCAATTCTAAATTTCCAGAAGCTCCAGGTTTTACTAACAGCTGATGAAAACCTCATCATCTTCCACCAGTTTTCTTTCCTTATTGTTTTCTTCATTGTGTCTTTCCTATAAACCCTGCCCATAAGTTTTACCTGACTTTTATCTTCTGGGACACAACCAAATTGGTTTTCATTCATTTTATTTTGCTGATTACTGTAGTTAAATTTATATGTTGGATTACGATCCTGGAGACTTCTTGCCACAGTGTTGGGTTTCACTGGCCACTGTCCTTTGGATGTGTCTGTTTTGATGAGCTGGGATGGGTTACGACTGTCAGGGTGTTTTTGCTGCTGGACAGTTTTCAAACTGCTGGAAAAGTTCTCAAACTTCTGAGAAGTTCCATTATCAGATCTTGAATTTGCTGTTTTACTTAAAGGAGTATATTCATTTCTGTTCCTGCAATACAACAGTTCAGTATCACAGTACCTCTTCTGAATACTGAGCTATGTGATTGAAGTACATAAAAGCAATCCATAAATTGTTGTTTTAGCTTTAAATATCTCCAAACTCACTTGAGTTTATACCAAATTTATCCATATACAGGGCAGTGATTACACCTGTGCATAAATCCATCTGTCTTCAACAGGCCTTAAAACCCTGCTCAGTTATTGTCCTGCCCTGTGTAATGGATCTTTCCTGATCCAAAATTCACATATTTTCATAACTCTAAAATAAAATAAACAAGGTTTCCTCTGAGAGTGAGATTAAAAGGGTTTATTTGACTGCTACAGGCATATGGGAAAATGTGAGATGCATTTTCACATAAGAACAAAAAGGAAGGGTAATAGACATTAAAGGCTTCACCAACCTGCAGGCAGACACGTTTTTTCCAGCATTTGCTAAATTAAACTTTGATGCATTTGGTGGTTTCATAAGGGAAGGAGCCATCGGATGTTCTGCTTGGCTTTCAAAGACAAGTTTAAAGTATCAGTGACACAGCAGCAGCTTTATTGTAAGACACACATGGATTGTTCATGAAACAATTAACATCCAAATAAAAATCAAAAAAGCAACAAATAACTCGCTCTTTACATACCCACTGTTTGCTGCTTTCTGCAGTTCATCCACTTCTGGGTTTGCAGTTCCCCAGCCTGATTTTCAAAAGACAAAGGATTAAATATTGATAAAAATGCAAAAGATTGAAAGGTAGCAAGTCTTTGTAGGCCTCCAACTCTGCTTAATGTCCCACAAACAGGCTCACATGGGAAGGAGGAAGAAAAAAGAAACAAGGGGAATGTGATCCTTTGATATTTGTAATTATAAGACAACTTCTAACAAGTAGATTGCTTCTCTAGACAATAGTTTAGTTACAAACATTAGACTTATTAGCAACAGAGACTTTACTGTAAGAAAACTTTTAAACTTTATTACAAGTAAAACATAATGAAAGCACTAAAAGCAGAATTCTGCACCGTTCTTTCCAAGCCCCATTCGAAGAACAGAAGTTCCTTTCTGAACTACAAGAAAGACATCTTACAAATGTTTCTTCTTGTAACACAGGACTTGAATGTTGATTGAAATCAACTGAAAACAAAAGGTCAGTTTCAAGAGACTCTATTTAAATGCCAGTGCTACTTCATTCTCCATCACACAAAGAGTCAAACTCCCTCAAGCAAGAAGTATAAACAGCTCAATTGTACAGAGGAGAAAGAAATTTCCTGGAGGACAATTTTTACATAATGAACTTTTCAGAAATAGATATAAAGGAAGCATATAGTTCTTGATAAAGACAATGTCTGATTTCACAGAATACAATCAGTAAATTAAGATTCATTTGGACTTAGAGGCAGTAAAAAAAAAAAAAAAAAAGTCTTATTTACCGAATGATGAGGGAGAGAAGTCATAACTACGAGTCCCAGAAACAGTATCTGGTTCATTTTTAAGTGGATTTGAAGTGAGGGGCTGTCTAGTTCTTTTTTTCTGATTGAACAGTGGTACAGGCAGACAACCTAAAATTAAAATTTAAGTAATGCTATATTAATAGCAAAAGAATACACAACCCACACTTAAAACAAGTAAATAAAATTACTTAATTATTTCACATTACACATAGGAATTGCATTTCATAACCACATAAAAGGCCATTCCCTCACAGAATTTATGTTCTCAGTCCTGCATATAATCCCATTAATGAAATGTTTCCCTCAGTGACCAGTTCCCTGAATCCATCTAAAATCTCGCCCTGTGCTGCAATAAACAGGTAACCCATGCAAGTCCACTCAGGAAATGGGGATTTAGGGCTAAATACTGAATATCTGTATGAATACGACATATATAAATGTATTTTATGTCTCTATAAAAGCATAGTGAGGTGTGAACAGGAAGGCACATAAGAAGGGCTGGTACCTGCTGTGCTGCGAGCTGAGGTGTCACCTAAACTCCTTTTCATTTCTTTGCTGAATCTTAACAGGCAGCAATGTAAGCAATGTATTGATTTCTCCAAATTTGCTGTATGGAAGTCAGATAAACAAAGCAAACTAATTAGTGCTGCAAAGACATCCAAATTTCTCATGATTTTATGGCAGTTTCTCTTAACAATGCAGCTCAAATAACTGGCATCATTTTGAACACAATCCTAAAACACAGAAGCAGCTGCAGTAAATTTAGAAAATCCACAGGTGCACGCCTAAGACGCAACTGCTCTTTGGAGATTCCAGGCCCTGAGGGTCAGGGCCATGTTGAGAGTCAGAGCTTACCAGGCTGAGGGTCAGTCCTGAGGGTCAGCCCTGAGGGTCAGCGCTGAGGGACAAGGCTGAGGGTCAGTCCTGAGGGACGAGGCTGAGGGTCAGTGCTGAGGGATGGGGCTGAGGGTCAGCCCTGAGGGACGGGGCTGAGGGTCAGTGCTGAAGGTCAGCGCTACGGGTCAGCCCTGAGGGATGGGGCTGAGGGTCAGCTCTGAGGGGTCAGCCCTGAGGGAGCGGGCTGAGGGTCAGCCCTGAGGGGTCAGCCCTGAGGGAGCGGGCTGAGGGTCAGCCCTGAGGGGTCAGTGCTGAGGGTCAGCCCTGAGGGGTCAGTCCTGAGGGTTCAGCCCTGAGGGACGAGGCTGAGGGTCAGTTCTGAAGGTCAGCGCTGAGGGTCAGCCCTGAGGGACGGGGCTGAGGGTCAGCCCTCAGGTGAAGCCCTCAGGTGAAGCCCTCAGGCGAAGCCCGCCAAAAATAACGGACACTCGTCCGCGCGCTCGCGCCTCAGCGGGTGCGAAAATGGCGGGAAGGTGAAGGCCCCTTCCCACCCGCTGAGGGCTCGGCGGGCGCGGCCGCGCCCGGCTGGGGACACAGGAACCCTTTAATCACCCCCTCGGTGAGATTTCATTAATTACCCCCGCCCCCGAGGAACCCGTGTAGTGTCATCCTCGGAAAGCAGGGCAGGAGCTGCATCTGCAGAAGTGTGTGGACGCAAACGTGGCTGTAAATAAAACTAAAAGCATTCTTCACTCTGTTTGTCTCTTCAGCTTTTACACATGGCTGAATCCTGTCTAAAATCTGAGTGCTTGGCACAACTAGATCTTGCCCTGTTTTAGTAAACTTTTTCCTTCAGAAGCACTCCCAAAGGTCTCTATGTAGCACATCAAACAAATTCGGATTCTTACTAAACTAAATATCCCACATCCTTTTTCAGAGTGTGAGTATTGGCAAAGCACGTTTCCCAGTGTTTAACCCTGAAGAGTGAAAACTTTCCATGTGAATTTCCATTCATTCTCAAATTGGCAGGTCCTGGGACGCCAGGAGTTAAAGGGTTTGGATGGGAACCGCTCTAAGGGGATAAAAGAAACTTCCATGGGTTTAGCTCCTAAACTCATGTTTGGGAATTCACTGTCTCTGTCCTGAAAACACTCTTAGGAGACAAACTTCTTGCATGTTAATTAAGTGCACAGACATCTCTGTGTTTCATTCAGCACTTTGGAAGGAATTACAGCCATTACAGTGCCAGCAGGAATAAAAGATAAACTGAATGTTCCAGTCCTGCACGTTTGCATTTTACTCTTTTACTGTTTACTCTTCAAACTTCTGCTGTGTTTAAATTCAACAAACCCAGATTCAGAGTGTGAGTTGTGTTTTTGGGTGTTGTGTCACGCCCCATTCTGGCACCACCACTGAAGAGAGACAGGGGTCAAAGGACAGTACAGACTGTCCAGTGCTGTAAAATGCACCTTTACTGCTTTGTTTAATAAATTACTCATTCTGATTAAATATCTGACAGCTGCTAAGTACAGAGTAATACAGTTGAGTATTTAAGCAAACAGTCTCTCTGTATTAACTCACTGTAAGCTGCAGCAAAATCTGAATGCGTGAACTGAAACAAAGAGAGCAACTTCTGTAGAAATTATACTCCTGGCAGAACTATCCTAGATAAATCCTGTGCTCAGCTTTTCCTAGACCTACAGTCTGTCAGCCTGGGATATAAAACCTTTCAGGCACTGGCCAAATATTCTCTCAGTCACTGGAGTATCATCTTAATAAAAAAGAATTGTTCAATAAACATTCTTTATTCTCTTGCAATCTAATATTTGTTATATTTATGTCATGAGTCATATACCAATTGCAAATACTTCTGTCATTTACAGCAATAAATCTTATTTTTCTGTTAATAAGTGTGTTTATTCTAAATGTTTTGATTCTCAGGATGGAAGTTACAGCTGCTCTTTGGCTTAAGCTTCAGAAGCCTTTCTGAATGTTTTTGGAAATGGAAGAAAAGTTGCTGACTAAAGTTTTTTGGGGAGAGAACAGAACTATTGTCCCATCGTGGTCTAGATCTGTTTCCTTTTTAATAAAAGACTGAAAAAGTTAAAGGGTTGTCCCTGGCAAAGTTGTTTCAATGTGTTAGAGGTCTGTGTTAGCAGATCCCAAGACAGAACTGGAGCCAGAACTCTCTGGGTAAGTCAGTCATGGATAAATTGCACTGTAATTTCGGCTCGTGTTCCTTCTAATCACTGTTCATAGGATTTCTAAAACAAAAAAGGTCGGACAAGCCACGACGTGCTTTGAGGAACTTGGCTGTTCTTTGGCTTTTTTTAGATGAAAATACTTGATGTTTCAGCATTGTGTGCTGGACTAGAGCCAAGATACAGTTCTTATTTTGCTGATTTTGCTCACTTTAAATCATTCTGCCCTTATAGAATATAACACTTCAGTAACTTCAAACATACATAAGAATACCTGTTGCACCTATTTACAGTGCAAAAATGCCTGATATTTAAGTATAAAACCAGTGTTTTCCACTGTTCATTAGCACAGCATTTCCCTATAGATCATACATTATAAAGACTGCCCAGAGTTAACTTTTGGACTGTGGAACAGTGCCATTAACAGCCTCGGAGATGTTACTAAATACAGAAACCGAAGGGGAGGCTCCTTGGGGAGGGAGGTTGGAAAATCCCGCCTCAAAACTCGGTTGAGAACTGTTGGGAGAAATGCACTCACTTTCTTTTTGCGTCTGACCTAACCAGAAGGAAGACTCTCCTACTGGAAAGAATTGATTATTATTTTTTTTCCCCCCTCAGAGAGAAAAAGTTTTGCTCGAGCATGAGCTCCCCGTGTGCTCGGGTGAGACGGGTCGGGCTCTTCGGGGGCACTCACGGCAATGAATTATCGGGGGTGCTCCTGGTCCGGCACTGGCAGCAGGATGGAGCCGAGATCCAGAGAGCAGGAGTGCAGGTGAAACCCTTCCTCACCAACCCCAGGGCTGTGGAGAGGTGCACCAGGTACATTGACTGTGATCTCAACCGGGTTTTTGACCCCGAGAGCCTTGGGTAAGAGCAGTTGTGCTTTCTGTTGTTCTGCTTTTCTGGGTTTTAAAATTCTTTCCAGATTAAAATGTTGAGCGCAAGTTCCCCTACTACTTTAACAGCGCAGTCACATAACTGAAATTACTGACCTTTAACCCAAAAAAAGAACAAATTGCATGTGTTAACAGACTCACTTCTGTTGCTGGTAGAATCAGTCTCAAACCAACACATTATCTTAAACATAATTTTAAATTAGCATTAGATGAGCTGCATTTGTGTGAATTGGAGTACCACTGTTCTGAGTCAGTCATCATTCTCATGTCTTGTGCAATTCAGTTTGGGAGCTCTTCTGAATACAATTAGATTTCCAAGAAATAGCAGATAAAAGCAATTAAACACGGACATCTGAGTGTCTGAAAGAATGGCACAGAAATCAGGGAAGTGTGTTTCATTCCAGTTATGTACAGTAAAAGGTGAAAACTTGAAATTAGAAAAATTTGAAGCTAGAAATAATCTATTCTAAGGCAAAAGCATAGCCAAAATCTGAATAATTTAACTGACTCATTACTTTAAAAGAAATACTGTCTATAATTACTGTAACATAGTAACTCATTTTACATTTTTAATAGGACTTGATATTTCTGTGCTTTTGAGACATCTATTCCAGAGGTGCACCTTGCTATATAAACATTCTTAGTATAGTTGCTAACCATGTAATTCTGTTTCAGAAGAGTTTTAATGGCAAAGGTGAATATCACAGAAAGGAATATACTTACTGTATATATTTTTACAGGCAGTTATTCTTGCCCTACACATCTTTCCATCTGGCTTTTCATCTTAGAATTTTGTTGTTGATTATTGCATCTAAGATAAGCAGATGTTAACATAGGTATTGAGGCCATTCTTATAATTGTTTATTTTGGAAAAACATACTAAAAAAAAAAAAAAAAGGTGGTTTTGTTTGGTTGCAGCTGCTTTGAGCACAGAACACTTGAAAAAAACACCAGGTTAAGACACCTGCAGGTTTCCTTCATATTTAGCTACTATTTCTCAGTAAATACTATGAAGTTGCTTGGTTCTATTTCAGCACTACTGAGTGTTTGAAGTACCTGCCCCTGGTCCCTTAAGTGCAGAAGCTTCAAAATCATAAATTATTTTACAAAATAAGAAAAAGGAGAGTGAAATTTTGATGCTGCTGAAAGCAATGGTGTAAATCTCATTGGCTTCAATAAAAAGTATTAATTAACAGTTTTATTTGAAGAAATGTTGAATTTCAAAGGCAGAGCTAAAGAATAGAAAGGTGGATTATGTGATACACAGAGTCTCCTCAAATTACAAATATTAAAACTTTGGAGGAACAGATTTGAGGTAGCAAGACCTTCACTGAGCTTTAAGGATCCTACAGGAATAGACTGTAAAAGTCTGCTCAGATCGTGAGAAGACAAGAAATAAAACAGGTTAGAAAAAATTTTGAGGGTGATGTCCAAGGCAAAACATCACGGACTGATGTCTGAATATGGTCTCCAGCAGGAGGGGGATCCAGTCTTGGAAGTGCTCTATGTTTTTGCTAAATTTTTAGTTCATTTTATTATGCATAGGGGGAAATTTTGGGATGTAAGGAGAAATAGTTTCCAGCCAAAATTTGATTAAATAATTATACCCTTCTGCACAAGACACAGAATAATAAAACAATTACTAAACAATCATACTTGATTTCTTCAACAAATTCAGCCAATTTGAAGTTTGGTAATTAAACAGGTGATTTCAACACCAGTCAATTTTGGATTTAAGGTGAAAAGAAAAGGCTAATACATATTTTGTTGACTGTAAAGCCATGGAATGAGCTCACTAATTTCTTTGTGCTGATATTAACAGCAGGCCAGTGGTGGAAGATATTCCATATGAAGTGAGGAGGGCTCAGGAAATCAATCATATATTTGGTCCCAAAGGTAGTGATGATGCCTATGACCTTATTTTTGACCTTCACAACACCACTTCTAACATGGGTGGTACCATTATTCTTGAAAACTCCAGGGATGACTTTACAATTCAAATGGTTCATTATATCAAGGTAAAACTAATTTAAATGAACTATTAAAATACATTATTAGTTGTAATGTTGTATTCCTATATATTATTTTGTAGTTTATTTAAATATACTATTTTTTCTTCTGCAAAACTGTTTAAAATATTTCATTACTCAGGATGAATTGTTTTAATCAGAGGCAACTATTAATTTGATTATAATGTCAGGTAATTCAGATTTAAACTCATCATATCTTCATGTATTAAAATGAGCATTATTAAGACTGATGGGCAAAGAGGAATACGTAGAATAACATCTATGAAAATTAATGCAGTTTAATCTGCTTTCACACTGATCTGTCAGGAACTTGGATACATTTGGGTTACACATGCTAAATAGTTAAACATTAATTTCATTAAATAAAGAGATGGAACAAATAATGGAAGTAGGTACTGACAATGTTCCCTCATCAGTGATGTGTCTTTAGAAGATGTTTGATTCTTCTGTTCCTGAAGCTGATAAGTTTTGGTAGAGTGAGGTTTGCAGAAGTGCTGCTTTGTGCACAATTTCCTTGAATTCTGGTGGCCTGGACAGTGACTGATGGAATCCAGGTTGGGCCAATGGTGTGGAATTTTAATTTTGTTTTGTTTTTTTTTTTTTTTTTCCTGAGAAACAAAGTATTTTCTGATTTTTTTCTTATTACATGTATTATTTTTAAATGCTTATAAAATATATGAAGATCTAAAAAGCTTTTGACAAAAATTATATGAAGGGTAATGGTGGACAGTCATTAAGAAAGAAGCCTCAAGTAGCAAAAATGCCAATAAAGAACATTAAAACGAGGCTTAATTCACAATCTGTGTCCCCATAAGAGAATTGGAGTCTAACCCCAAATACAATAGTTGAAATCTGCTTTATGGTATTTGAGTTCTCTCTTTTGAACCATGCTGAGGAGATTTTTTTTCTCTGCTGGCAGTTCAGGACTAGAACTGTGCTCAGTTCTGGTTCAGCAGAGCTGCCTGGCATCAGTTAATGGGACAGACACCAACAAACACAGCTTTGTGCATTTTCTAAAGATGTCCTACTTCCTCGAGGGCCCTGAAATAAAGGCAACATATTGAAGACATTGTGTAAATCACTTCTGCATCAGTGATCTTTTGTGGCACAACGTTTGAAGCCGTTTTGCATGACAAAGGCGTTTTTAAACCATCTCCACAGAACGCTTTGGCTCCAGAACCTTGTCCTGCTCTGCTGATTGAACATCCCAGCCTCAAATATGCAACAACTCGCTCTGTGGCAAAACATCCTGTTGGTAAATATCAAACCTAAAGGCTTTTTCAACCCAGCAGCAAAGATTTGGAAATATGGCTCTTTTCAGGTGTGTTCAGTGCCTTACACAGAGTGCTCTGAGCACCAGGAGCTGCTTGTGTGACAATATTACCAAAATGAATGGATGTGATTCTCCATTCTTCTCAAGGGCTCTGATCTACACAATCATTACATAACACAGAAACCCTTAAACTCAATTAACCCACTTTTTGGAGAAAATATTTATAATATATGACAAGGACTTGCTTGCCTTAAAAACCCACATAATTCTGTGCCTTACAACCCCTCCTAAACATTAAATACTGACCCAGCAGACATTTATTTTTGCTCTGCATGTGATGTGTGATGGTGGCATTAAGTGACACATTAAGTGACATTAATGATCTCCCTCATCTCCAAACAGGTGTCGAGGTGGGGCCCCAGCCACAAGGTGTTGCTAGAGCTGATGTTTTGGACAAAATGAGGAAGATTGTCAAACATGGCCTTGATTTTGTGCAACTTTTTAATGAAGGTAATGAGAGGTTACAGCATCCTGTGTCATGGCAGTGGACTGTTTTAGGAGAATGTTTTAAAAATATGGTTGGGCTATGACACTTTACAGTTAAACAGATAAAGGTGGGAGGAGAATTAAAAAATTAAAGTCAGACCTGTGCACTACCTAAAATACACTCTGACAAAATAAGTGTTTTTAATTATTTCAGAGTATATTTTGTCACTGGATTGCTGTTTTTTTTTTTTATAGAAAGAAAATAATACAGTTATGCATGTCAGAATTTCTATTATTGTGCTGGAATAGTAAAGATTAAATACCCCTGATATCACTCTGTGCTGTGCAACACTGATAAACAGACCTTTCATTGATTTTCCCATCTACAAAAAAGGTCTTTTTATGTGAAAAATAACATTTCAGTAACAAATTTAGACTTGAACTTCATATGCCCCAATACATGACTGGACCATCTTTCTACAACTTGGCTTTGAGGGGACAACCTGATGATTTGAGCCATTCTGCAGAGAATAAATAATGCAATGTTCTTTTTAACAGGCAGTTTTTCATCTTGACATTAAATTACATTTATTCTTTCTAGGCAAGGAATTTCCACCATGCACAATCGAGGTTTTTAAAATAATGGAGAAAGTAGATTATCCGAGGAATAAGAATGGTGAAATTATTGCAATAATTCATCCTCAACTACAGGTAAATTCTAAAATAGTTTTCTTTTGTGACATTTTCTACTTATTCCTGTGTTGCTTCTGCTATATTGTTGTATATTTTAGTAATAAATATTTAAAATTCCAATATTGCCAAAGGGTTTTATTGAATACTTTAGACTTCCCCTAGGGTTAAGTTCTCTCACTAAGGTCATGCATTCATTATTTCAGGAACTGTCTTGGGAATCACTGCATCTAAAATCACTACAAAGAAAAAGCCAATAGGATAGCTTATATTTTAAAATATAAACCTAATTTTTAATTCTAAAATGAGTGTCTGTTTTCAATTTTCAATCAATTGTGAGCATCTGCAGTTTCCTTCTAGTTCACTTGAGCAGTGAATTCTGAAAATGAGGGCCAGACACACAAAATTATTTATTCAGATTAAACAGAATTTTTTTTAAAAGCTTTTGCCATAAACTGCAGAAATTTGCATAATTAGCATTAACTCAAGAATCACATAAAATACACAAAAACCTGAAAGTGGATATATTCTATTTATTTTCTTTCCCTAAGGATCAAGACTGGCAGCCACTGAAGAATGGTGATCCTCAATTTTTGACTCTTGATGGAGAAGTAATTCCATATCAGGGGAACTGTACTGTCTATCCAACATTTATTAATGAAGCTGCATATTATGAAAAGAAGCAAGCTTTTGTAAAAACAGAGAAAACCAAACTCACTGCAAAACACCTCAGGTTGTCAGTCTCAGAGTAGAGCATTTCTTAAGAGCTTTTTTTCATATAAAAAATGGTTTCCTTGTGAAGTCCAGGGTCATTCAGTAGTAACTTGTGGGATACATAAATGCAGAATCTAATTTTAAATTGTAATTTAATTAACCTTGCTGAGCACTTTGAGATCTGTTGTCATAATGCTGATTATGAGTCTGTTTATTGTTCTAATAGACTCCTATAGATGCAAAGAATTTAGAAATATTTTTGTGAAGTTTTTATGAAGAAGCTCATCCACAGTACTACATTATATACAAAATTTACAGCTTTTCTACTTCATAACCCCAAACCTCAATAACCAACACTTTTTACAATGGGTTAATCCTTTAAATTAATTCCTCAGGTAAACATACAAAATGTGAGACAAAGGAGAAGCTGGGCAGAGAGAAACAGGGGGAGGGTGTGTGTAATAAATGACTTTATCTGCATATGTGACTGACCCCCACTGTGCTGAAGTGGAAGCCTTGGGGTTTATTTTGTTTTTATACTTAAAAACATAAAAATAAGCTAAAAAAGGATTTCAGAGAAATATGCTCTAAAGAGCTTTACATTTCATTTTAGTGTATTTTCACTATTAATTCAGGCTGTTTCTGATTTAAGGCAAGATCTAGGCAGTTATTCTGGTTTTGATGAAGAGCAATACACGAAGCATACCTGAGTATTCCAGAATGGAAATTAAGAAGAATTCCATATGGGGAGACTTGTTCTATGTCTGTTGAGACAAAGCCTGTCATAACATCTTAAAAAGATTTAAAAATGGGGGTTTAATTAATTTTCTAATGTTGTTTCTTACATATTTGACAAGTAGGTGATAAACATGAAGAATTTTGCATAAGGACACATTAATTATTTACTGAAAGATTAATTATCCAGATAACTCCTATATTCTACCTTTGAAAAGTGATGTCACCCTCATTTACTACTAAATTTAAAGTATTTTTTCCTTGCCTTTGTGTAACTCCTATGGCAATAAAATAAAAAAAAACAAAGGACAATATTGATTGAACGACAAGTTTTATTTCCTTAATTTAAAAGAAACCTGGTATAAAAAGCACAGCATTACCTGCTCCAGTCATTTTTCAGAGTGTCCTGGAGCCAGCACGTGGCTGGTGTGAGGTGGCCAAGCTCCTTGGCCACACGAAGAGGGATTTCCTCAGTGAGAGCTTTTAGGAGCAGCCCTCAGCTGGTTCCTGAATTCACCCACGGGTTTTGTGCCTGGGCAGGGGCACAGCGTGTTCTTGTAGGGATTTTTGTGTTTGTTGTAGGGTTTTTTGTGCTTTTTTCACAGCCCAGAGCAGCCTCAGCACGGCGCAGAGGCCTCGTTGTGTTTCCAGTGGCCTCACGGCCCAGCCTGGTTCCTGAGTGTGTGTGAAGAGGTATTTTTTTTCCCTTTGTACAAAAACTGGCACAGAAAGGATCCAGGCAGAGCTGAGCAGCCCTGAGGCAATGTCCTTCCTTGGCAGCTTTGGTGCAAAATCAACGATCAAAGATTCCCAGACCGCAGGAACTTTTCTTCTCATCCTCACGTCTCCTGCTGAGAAAGCCAAACAGCGCTGGGGTGTGACGTGGTCTGTGGGTACACAAATGTCCTTCCCCTGCAATTCCTGTGCCCAGAACACAGCCCAAGGTTCCTGTGGATCCCATCCATCCATGCAGGCCGTGGTTGGAATCTCAGGGCACGGTGTCTGTCAGGGGTGGTTGGGCAGCAGGACCCACGCTCACCATCCCTGTAAATATTTTGCATTATCCTTCCCACTGCTGGCTTCCCTCACGCTCTCTTCTGTCTTAAGAAAGTCTTTTGGATCATTTTGCCCACAGCTGCAAAATCCAATGCAATTCTTATTATCATTCAAACACAGAACTGAGTTCCCCTGAGTCTCACCTAAAATAGCACCTTTAAAACAGGCACCACATGAATAATTCTGATGAAAAGCCGTGACACTGGAGATACATGTTAATTGAAATTTAAAAGTACACAGAACAAATATTTATATATATTTGTCCTTATATATACACACATAAAATAGAAAACTAAAAATATAATTCATAGTACTTGGTCATCACAGGTAATTAAATAAGAGCTACAGAAATGCATTACAGAGTCCTCTGAATAAAAAATAAAGTCTGGAATTGCATTGCATTGAACTAATTTTGTTCACCTGGGGAAGAAATATTGACTTCTGATTTTTCTAAAGTGGTTAAATGCAAAAATTAATTCAGAAAAACTTCCAGTGTGGTAACTCTTTATGTAGGAAGATGCAACAGCATGGAAAAGCCAAGGAGGAAAGGTAATGTTGTGACTGGAGCAAAAATCCTCCATCAGGAATTCTATTTCTGCCCTGTTAGTTCATGGGGAGGCACAGACACACAGTAATAAATACACAGCAATAAACTCCAATTACACCCTGGGACTGCACAGAGGAAAACAGACCAGCAAAGCCACTGGGATCTGATTTTCCAGCTGATGGGACCAAGCCCCCAGTAACACTGACAGTCAATGCAAGAGCTGCAAATGTACCCAGAACCTTGTGACTTCAAAATGACATACTTCATTTAGTCATCTTCAGAACTGAAATGCTTTTCTTTTCTCCACAAGAACTTTTTTTGTTTCAGTCTACAAAATGCGTTTCTCATGAGTTAAGGATTCCAAAAACCAGCAGATTGGGATCACAATGACCTTAATTTTCCACAAAAGGAAGAAATATCTCACATTTGACCTTTTTTATCCAGTTAAACGTCTCGAGCCAAGTTTGAGGAGCATCAGGCAAACTTGGACAGCAACAGTTTGAGAGGCTCAGAACTGACCCAGTGAAATAATCCCATTTATTTCAGCTCAGCTGCTCTGAATAAATGGGTGCAAGCCATCAGACTGTGTCACTGAAAGTTTGTGTTCCAGCTGGCTACAGCTGTCCAAAACAGCCACAAAGCTTTCAGCCTCCACTGCTGATGCTTTTAACCTTCAGAAGAGCCACACGTCAAGCACAGCACAACTAAACAGAAGTTTCAGGCAAATCATCCATTTCTTCAAACGTATTCAGGGTGTTTTTGCTATTAGTTCTTGAATTATCTTGAATTTTGCTTGGATCTGCAAAAAAATGCATTGTAAACAAAACAGGATATGGTAGAAACTGTATTGCTAAGATCAGAATTTTGCACCTTTTTTTTTTCTTTTTTGTTAAAAACATGTATTATTTAAACAGCAAGCTCTCAGTTTGCTACCATATCTTCTACAGAAATTTTTCACCCCAGAGGGAGCTCATTTCTCCAGGACACTCCTGTCCTGGCAGCAGATGGATGTCTTGGATTTCCTGGGCAACATTTATGTCACCCAATATATATGTTACAAAACTTGTTTGTCACCAACCCTCTCTCCAAGTCTTTAAAAGTAATTTAACACCACTGCCATATTAACCATTAGTTTCTCTAGCAATAATATGTGGTTTAATATAAGAGCTTATATTTTAAAGGTATAAAACTCTATCAAAAACATTTCTAATAAGAAAAGATTCTGCAAATAGGTGTCATAAAATTCCACAGTACCTGTTGGCCCTGGATCTTCATTAATAAATGAAACATGGGTTTTCCACTCGGTCCATTTCACTTCATTAATCCTGTTTACATTGTACATAAATTGTGTTATCACCATGAATTATCCCCCAGTTAACATTGTACATAAATTGTGTTATCACCATGAATTATCCCCCAGCTACATCCCTGACCTTCCCCCTTTGTTCCTTCCTGGGATTGTCACACTTGACCACCTGCTTTGCTGGCACTAAAGCCTGAATGTCTTTTGCACTATATGAAGGTGAGAATAATACCAAGACTGCTTCATAATTTCACACACTGTTAGCACAGCCTTGAAATATTAAAGTCTTTTTCATTAAACAGCACAGTTCTTTAATATGGTAATCATCAATTACCAATCAACTTAACTGTGATTGCTTTTAAGCTGACATTCAAAGGAGATTATGATAAAGTGACATTTACTGCAAACAGATTTGATGCTTCTACAGTCAAAACATATGAAGATGAAAATAATTTCTTACCAAAAGATTGCCTACATAAAAATTTATACATTTTCCCTATTCAAACAACTGGTTACAACTGAAAAAAAAAATCCAAATTATGTTTCTGTACACCTAGTATAATTTGTAGAGATAATAGACATATTTTAAAGAGGGTTTTGAGGAAAAATAACCTTGAAGCAGCACAAAGAGAGCAGAAATGATAGCACATGATTCCAGCTTTGCTTTACCTTAAACACACCCTGGTGTCGTTTTCAGCCACTTTACACCGTTCTCCCAGCTGGAATTTTTTCCTCAGGCATTTTGGTAAGAATTTTTCAAATTCCAAAATAGTCCTGGCTCTCTATTGGCAGTAAATAGTAAAATGAGTATGGTTAGCCATGGTCTGATTTCACAGCATGCAGTTTGCAACAGGTCAAACCTCCACCCACAGCCAACACCAAAACCAGCAAATCAGTGATAATTTGTGAAATAGGAATTCAGATTCCTGGAAAAATAGTGAATATGTCATTCTGTGATATATCCTGGGGAAAGAAAGTCATGACAGTGCATGGGTTGGAAATCCAAACCTTTAGGATTGTTAATTCCAAAGTTCCTACAATTCTCTAATACTGGACTTATTTATGTCTATTATTCATGCAAAACCAGATGAGGATTATCTTTAACACTTAACCTGCTGTGTCAGTGGAATTACTTATTTTTATTATTTACACACAAAACCAGATGAGGATTATCTTTAACACTTAACCTGCTGTGTCAGCATGAGGGTTTTAGCCCAAGCATCTCCCAATCTCCCAAACAAACCTGGAGTTTCCAGATGTGCTCACTCTCCTTAGAAATATCCTCCACAGTTTCTCCCATTAATGCAATCAGCATGTTCAAGAGAAGAACAAAAGTCAGCACAACGAAAGTAATGAGGAGCAGGAGGAACAGGACAGGGTACTTGGAGTTCTGCTGGATCTCCAGGTCACCCAGCCCCAGGGTGAGCTTGAACAGATCCATCAGGACAGGCCCCAGGCTGCTGTTGGAGTGGCATTCCCCACCCTCCTGGCACGTCTCAATCAGGGCAGCCAGAGCTGAGAAGGAAGCACAAGGAAGTTTCAGTCACAATCATTATTTAGGAATACAGGCACTTCATCCCAAAGAATTCAAACTGCTGAAGAGAGCCAGAGCTGCCCGGCCACACAGAGCAGCCAGGTGACAGCTCCAGGAAAGAGCCCACATCAAATGAGATTCCAGGGATTTGAGACCAAGGCAAATCTGTTCACGCCTAAACTTAACATCCAGAAGAAACCCCAACATGAGCTCTCATGAAAACAGGGTTCTTATTCATAATAATGCTAAAATTTTTACTCACACAGAGCATCAGTGCTTTTCTCCAGTGATATTTACCTACGCCAAATCCCAGCAAAAACACCATGTACACAACTAAAAACTTGATCACATCGTGCAGGATGACCTGAAAATGGAATGAAACAATTGACAGAAATTAAAATTCAGAGCTAGCTTTGTGCTTTTGAATTCTGCAGGGGTACAGGTGAGGCACACACTAAAGCATCAGACTGCCTTCCTTGAGCAAACAAATCCAAAGGTCTGATTTTTTATCTCAAGCCTGATGTGCTCTCTAGTGAGAGTGACTAATTCTGTACAATACAGACATTACAGATTATGATGCAATTAAATTGCAGAACTACTTTAGCTGGAAAAAACACAAGCTACTCACATATTTAATGTAATAAAAATGTCAATATTAAGATACACACTAGTTCCTGCTGTTGAAGAAGAACAAATATTGTGTTCTGCTGAAATAATGCAGACAAACTGGAAAGAAGGCATTTCAAAATGAACTATAAAATACATATAATTGCTAAATATACTTGATTTGGATTGTAGAACAATGGAGTGTTATCAGGCAGGTAAAAGAAAAGAAAAACTTGCCTTTTGTATCATCACACTGTAAATGCCCATGGACTGGAAACCTCTGGTGAAATAGAGCATATTGGCCCAGCCAAGGGCCATTGCCAAAACAAGACACACCAGGTGTTCTTTGTAGGAAAACAAGTACAAAAAGACAGAGAAGATCACAAGCAAAGCTTGTATAAAACTGTTAAAAAACAAACATATACGTAAAAGAGAAATTACTAGCACAAAACCAACAACAGAATGGAAAAATATGAAAACAAGATTTCTTTGCTCTTTAGGCTTAATTTCTAATTTCATGCTGCTTTTTTATTCTCCCCATGAAATTGGCATTATAGTTTAATGATAAAATAGGTCAGTGCAAGCAGTATAAGTATATTAACATATAAGGATTCTATTTATTAAAGCTTAATTTAGGTAAACTATTCTCCCCAAAACAGCTGCTCAATGCAGATATTGCTGACAGAATTGTAAGAATCCTTACAATATCTCAGAAGCCATTTAATTGCAGCTTTAGCTTAAAGAATTGATAGAATCATTACAGATTTTCCACAAATAGGGAAGACACTGGCACGAGGGAAAAATCCACTCCATGCACATCAACCCTGGCATTGTCACTGACAGTGGAACCCAGAGTTTGTGTTACAGAAAAGCTGCAGGCAAACTTACATCCTTCCCTCTAAAACTGATAATTTTGAGGGGGAAAAGTGAAAATCTGCTACAGGAGCACATTCTCTGTGACCATGAGATAGACAATTTTATATACAGTAGGAACAAAATATATATATACATGTCAGACTTACAATGCAAAGTGGAACCAGGCATCAGAGAGGATGGACTGCAGGTCTGAGGGCCTGAGCAGGAAGATGGCCACACTCTGAGCAGGCAGAAACAGAAAATGTAGGCATGGTAAAGAGAAAACAGACCTCAAAATCTGTTTTTCAAAATAATTTAACTGGTGTTCTGAACTATTCCATCTACTGATAAGATGGGGTAACTTTTAGAGTTAATTTTTTATAGGGCTGTAAATTCAAAGGTTAAAATTCTGTCATCTGTGGCACAATTTAAGTTACTGTTTTTAATTACTTACATGGCAAAGTTATACCATGGGATTTGTTTTTCATTACAACTTGCAATTCTTTTGTCCTTAAAGCCAATAATTTGACAATACTGATATAATACAAATATCAGATCTCTGCATTGACAATTTGAAAAGCAAACATCCTTATATTTGTTTCACAGTTGTAATCACATTTATAACCAGGGTCATTCTGAATAAGTGATTGTGCCAAAGATTTGACAATTACACATATCAAAAATACTCCATGTGTGATACCAATATCAGCAACAGCATATTCATAAATTTAGAGAAGTTCTTTACAAATTAGCTGTATGTTTTTTACAAAAAAAAAAAAAAAAAAGAAAATCTTACCTCTTTTATGGCTAAAAATATTGCTCCTAACATGACCATCACCTGTCCTGACAACTGCAGCCACCCCACCCCTCGGGTCAGAGCCAGGGGATAAGGAGGAGCCTGCAGAACAAATCCAGAAGGAAAATCTCAGTTCCATCCCTGAAGGGTGAAAGGCAAAGCAACAGAAACTCTCCCACCTGTAACTCTCTGGGTTCACAATTTCTCCCCTTCCAGGGAGAATTGTCTTGATGTATTTACACATTCAACCCCCTAAGAGTGGTGTTTCAAGTATCAGATGTTTCTTTCTTAAAGGAAAACCAAAATACCCTCTTTCCTTCAGAAATTTCACTGAGTCTTTGTATCATTTATTTGTATTTTAGGTCACTTCCACAAAATGCAATTCTGATGTTCCTACACTAATGTGGGGATGTGGTCTCTCTATATCCAGATATTCCAATATCTGTCCTTGTTTTAGCATTTCAAACCCAATTCAGGAAATACTATTGCTTTTAAGTCAGTAAATTTGGTGAGGTTCAGCTGCTGTACTCACTTCATTTTCATTGGGCCTGTGGTAGGAAACCAACGTTAATGTTACATTGTACAGGAAATAAAACCAGCAGGACATGAAGAACATGTGCCGTGCAAACTTCTTCCACTTCATCCTCAGCAGTGAGTTCAGAGGCTCCAAAGTCAGCATCTCATGACGATTCTGAGGAGGGGAAAAAAATAAATAAATAAATTAAATATTTCAACTCATTGCCTGTAAGGAAACTGAATTTTAGGTGTGAATTTTGTGTATTTCACTCCATGCTATCCTTGCTGCCCTAGAAACACCTCTGTGCTCAGGGATGTGCCAGACCTCCCTGGGATGGAAAAGACACTTCCAAAATCACTAACCTGTGTTGCAGGAGCTGAATGCATATTTGCTTACAGCTGACATTATGCAGCAGCATAAATTTCATCTTGCTCCTGATACAAAAACTGAGAATCAAAAATTACTGTTCACAAGTAATTCAGTTGTTTGCAAGGCTGACAATTCTAATATGGGGATACTGTTAGAAAAAAAATATTTAATATATATTCTAGCAGTTTATTATTAGATTAATCTTATTATAGTATTATAATAGTATTCTTATATATTTAATAATGTAATATTTTATTATAATAATACTTCATTATATTTTTATAATATAATAAATATTTTATATAATAGGCAACTTACCCCAATATTTGTATTATAGACAATGATTTCCAGCACTGAGTTGTCAGCAGTGGTGTCCAGCTCTGTCAGGTCATACAGAGAAGACTGAACAGGACCATAAGCCCAGTCTGTGAATTTTCTTGACAGGCTCCTGTTTGCCTTCTCTCTGATCTCTCTGCTCAGGATGTACTTCAGAATCTAAAACATGAACAAATGATTTGTCAGCAGCTGTTCAGGGAAAGGACAAACACATTAATACATGAATTGCCCAAACTCTCACCTTTTATCTGCAACATTTTGTACAGTTGTTCAATTTAATGTATTTGTAATTTTGTTATTCAGTGAGGGGTGCTGGAGGTGAAAAACCTCTAAGAAATAAGTTCAGTGGTTTTAATGCCTTCAGATTTTCTGTCAGAGAGATTTTTCTAAAGAATGAAAGCACAGTTTTCCCTGTGTTCATTTATGCCTTCCTTGAACTTAATTCTTTTCTAAATCATCCCAGTGCCAATTCTTTACACTGCAGTGGATTTATGCAAACCAAACTCTACAGCAGTACAACAGAGCAGTTCTAATGAGATTTCTGAAATTGTTTGGTGGTAAATGCAGAATTTCTGTACAACAGAAGGCTGGTTCTAAACAGCTTGTGTAGGTTGTACAGAGAGAGGGAGTTACAGAGAAACCTTGAAGCATTAAAACAACACTGCAGTGGAAATATTTGTGTTTTGAACAAAATTAGCTCACTAATACTGACAGAAAACAGCACAACCAGCCTGGAAAGAGATCTGTCAGAGCACAAGTTTCTCTTAGATGCTGCTAAAATCACACCCACCTCTAATTTCCCAGTTTTTGCAGCTAATTGCAGCGGTGTCAAACCCTCCCTATTCTTGGTTGTTTCCAGATTCCTGTCTTTACTTTTCAGCAGGATCATGTCATACATTCTGATCACAAAGTCATTCTGTGTTTTGGAGTCCTCTGCCACGGTCACTAATGCATGGAGGATGTTGTTTCCTCTGGAATCCTGAGAGGAAATATTGGTCCTGGCATTGTCCATTAACAGCTCAATTATGTCTGGCTGGTTGGTACATGCTGCCAAAGCCAGTGCAGTCTCACCTGCAGAATCACAAAATGCAACAAGTGGTCGTGGTTTATTTCATCAGAATAAAAAATATTGTGTTAAACATCTTAATATATGAAAGCTCATTTATACATTGATTGTACTGGATTAAGCTCTTGTTTTATGGAAGTTTTGGGTATTCCTTGTTAACTTTTCCAGAAATATCTCAATTCCACTTACCAAAATAAAAGCCTTCATGCTTGTGTTTGGGATTAAAGAAAATACCCTGGGCATGAGCATTGACATCAGCTCCTTTCTCTATGAGGCTCTGAGTGATTTCATACTGTCTCCTCTCAATGGCAATATTTAGAGCTGTCTGGCCTGAAAAAGCAGACACAGGAATTTAGGGCTGAGTCTCTCAAGCACACTCTGAAACATTAATGATGTTTCACAAAGGATGGCACCAGTGGTAATGAATAAAAGTTGGTTGAAGGGATTTAAACCATTATTATTTTATGGAGGTTATGTTTAACCATATACCTGAAACTGCTATCAGATGGCAATACCTTTATATGCCTCTTCTGTGTATGCTGCATTGATAAATCTCTCCAAAATGCCATTTTCCTCTGCAAAGGACAGGAGCATGTTCACTATCTCGTTTGTGTTCTGGTTGATGTTCAGCAGAGCTTTCATCAGACAAGTTTTGCCAGTGTCTGAAGCCGTGAACTTCTTCATCAGGTAATCTACAAGAGTGAATTTTGAGATTAGATAATTGTTATTTATTAAACTTCTGCTCATTAGGGGTGAAACCTGATGGATATAGATGAACACAAACTATTTCCCAAACCATGACTCCATCCTGTTCACTTAGTTCTTGAGCACCAAGGCAACCTTGGTGTTCCTGTTGGACATCCTGGTGCCATAACTCTCAAATTCCCAGGGAAATAAAGATAATTCCTAGGGGAAAAAAGATAATTCACAGGGAAATAAAGACATTCCCAGGGAAATAAAGACCATTCCCAGATTTAGGCTGCCCCTGAGCTTCCAGGAAAGCTGGCAGCCCTCCCCTGGTGCCTTGTGAAGGCTGACCTAGAACAGAGGCTAGATGGAGTTAAAGAATAAAATAGGGATTTATTAAAAGGATCTCCTCCATGGATGCACCTTGGGCAGCACAAGAGCCCAGCCAGGGCTGCACCCAAGATGAACCAAAATGGTCCCAAAATGCACGAGCGCTCACGGGGTCTCTCACTTTCACCAGTTCTGCTCCATTTGCATATTGGATTTAATTATCCAATTACAGCTTTAGTTATGAAGTCCCATCCTTCTTGTTTTTCTCTCTTCAGCCCACGTTGTTTGTGCTCTTGGGACTGAGATTTGGATCATTTGTCCTTGGTCCCCAGCTGGAGAAGGAATTGTCTCATCTCCCTGCTCTGTGAAGAGACCTCACCATCCCCTAATACAAAGCTCAGAACTGCACACTAAATCAGTAGAGAATCTAAAAAAACACAAAATGTAGCAGCTGAGGCAGCAGCCCGGGTGCCTGCAGGGCTCACCTGGCACGGGCAGGGAGGTGCAGGCCCCCGAGCGCTCCCTGAGCTCGGCCAGCAGCCGCTGCAGCTCCTCCGCGTTGCCCTCGGACACTGCCCGGAACAGGTTCCTCTTCAGCTTCTTCCTGGCACTCCTCAGCTCAGGGCCTGGGCATGTGGTAGCACTGAATTGTAAGAAATCATCATGAAGTTGCTGGTGTAATTTATCCTGGTTTATTTTATTTTTAAGAAGGGTAAAAGCAAATGCAATTGTTGGCCCCAGACTGGATGAACTTGCCCCGCTGCCATGGATAGCTCAGAATATTTCTCACATTGCTCATTTGCAGGTGAGTGGGCTGTTGAGAGGCTGCTTTATTATAAACAGCACATTTTTCAAGTATTTTATGTTTTATTCAGTTTATGCATTCTTCTAGAATAAAGGCTAAGGAGCTCTTCTTTGCTCTGCCACAGTGCTGAGGTTAGCTGGGGCTGCTCTCACAGCTGAAGAGAGATCTTAACCTCACAACTTACACCACTTTCTGATCATCCTTTCTTCTGGAAAAAGAATTATTTAATATTTCCCCCAAGCAGAAATACTCCATGCCTGGTTGTGGTGTGTGGGTCCTGTGTTGCCATCTAAAAAAACACCCATTTTATATGAAGAATCCTCACACTAAATATGAAAATTGAGAGATTAGAGTTGTTTATTTCAATATTTAATTATTAAAGGATCAGAAAGGCATGCACACATGACCTTTTTTTTCTAAAACATGCCAGGAAAAATAGGTAATATCTACCCTTCCACAGACTGAATCAATTGAAAATGTGCTGAGAAATATTTGTGTCTCCACTCACCCACAGCTGTCCACATTAGGGCTGTACTCAGTGGCATCATCCTGAAGGGACTGGGGGGAATCCATGTCTTCCCCATTTGCAGATGCACTGCAGAGAAAGAAAAGCAAATGTGCCAAGATATTAGCAGGTATTTTGGCAAATTGCACGAAGAACCAGTCAATGGTAGGTTAGAGTATCTGCACTAGAGCTTAAATTAGTCCAATTTGACATTGGCCTTTTAATTCTATCATTTTATCTCCCACATGGATTTTAAAGTGAGTGATAAAAATGAAGAGACTCACAGGATTTTATTATATTTTAAAAAAGACCACATTAGGAAAGCAATCTGCTTTGTGTTTTATTATTTCACTACACATCCTTAAACCGTGGGAACTTTTTTTTTTTTCCTTTTTAATAATCACTGCTTTTTATGCATCACCCTGAATGCTTGAAGCCTGCATTCTTCCTTTTCACATGCTTAATTTGTCATCTGGCACAAAACAAGTGCTAAATCAGTAGCAGTGAGGGGGTTGCAAGCCCACAATGAAAGATTTACCTAAAGATTTACTACACAGAACACTGGAGGCAATTCAGGAGTGTTTTGTGACTGACTTGACTGAAAGAAATTGAGGACTGGGCCCTAAATAGATGTGTAGGTGATATATTTAAAGGATTTTCAATGGCATTGATATTTTGTAATTGCTGTACATAATTTCCACACAGTCCTAAAAGCAGATCTGACTTAGAAAAATTAAGATAAATGAGTTTCTTACTTGTATTATTGTTTTCTCTAAGGTTCAGATTGGATGAACTACCTCAGGTTAATAATTTAGGGAACCTGAGCTATTAATTATTGGCAAAACAGATGCATGGACAGCACTGCTCTGCAGGTATTCCCTTCTCTTTGAATTAAATCTGGGAGCTCTGAGTCCATTCCTAATCCATCTGTGTCTCCTCTGCAGAAAGCTGAGTAATGTGGTGACAAAGCACATGTGCAGGTCACTTCCTGAATGACAGGGGGAAATTTGGACACCTCTCCTCTGAAACCAAAATCAGCCTGTCAGTCAATTCCTAAAAGCTGACCAGACACCCTCAGCCACAAAAACCTTTGGCCATTCTGGGCCTGTGCCTGATTTGTGACATATTTCCCTTACTCATAATTATTGGTTGTTAGCACCCCACACATTTTTTAAAATTAAATGTATTCTTCTCAGTCATAATTTTTCTCTATTCATTCAGCATAAATGGCTGCTTTAGATATTTCAAATTCAGCATTTCCACGTTTGATTGTTAATGAGCAATAGAGGGAAGACGTCAGCAACCAGCTGGGAACAGCTAAATTAGGCTGTGGTCTTCACACAGCAGAAAACACCCAAATGAGAGCATGGAGTTTGTTCTAATAAGAGGCTAAGATTTAAAAAAAAATGACTGATTTTAGATTTATTCAGATCTGAAGCCTGATTTATTCCATAGAAATGACAGCAGTAGATAAAACCAGAGATAAATCTCCAGTGAAGTTCTGTCTTTGAAGTGACCAAAAGCTGTAAAAAGTCATGTGAAATCCTGGCACTGAGGCCCAAGGAGAATTAAGGGGAAGGTGCTGGAAGAAAATGGATATATTTGCAGCAGGATCATTGCTTGTGCATCTGGAACTTACCACGGGCGAATGTTGGAATCCATGGGTTTGGAAAACACAGGGGGAGAGGTGTTATTGGGACTGGCATTGCTTTCAAAACCATCAATCTCCAGGAAAAAGTGGGAACTGTTGAAGACAGTGCATTTTAAAAAGTATCAGTGATAAAAGGCAAGCCCAACCATGAACCAAGAAAAGAACTACCAAGGACAAGCTTGATAATTTATCTCTCCTGGCATTAAAGCTGAGCTGGAGCTGAGGCTTATCTGCTTTCCCTGAGGGGATCCCAGCCTGTGCCCAGCTCTTCCAGGCTGGCAGATGGGCAAAATTCCCAAGGTATTTTTGGAACACATGGCATCAGATCCTGACATGTGTGAGCAGCAGTCTCTAAACCAGCCTTGCACCCAGTTCCTGTCACTGCCCAGCCACACAAAAATTATTTTTTTAAATCCCAGTAGTCCCTGCTCTTCCAGCCAGGAGCCATCAGGATGGATCATTTCAAATAGTGATTGTGATTAAATCAGAAAGTTTGAAAGGTCACACATTGAGTGACATCAGGCATTTCCACCAGCCAGGGCTGAATGTGTCCCCTTGCCTGCATGACATTTAATTGTTCTCCCTATAAATAATTATATAAATATCGATAGTGAAAAGAAATAAAATTTGGAACGACACAGACAAAGTGATATGAAAAGAAAGATTTCACCTTTTAAAAGCCTGCAGAGTTGAGAGGCAAAAATCAATGGCTTGGTTTTACTGGATCTCAGTAAAACATTGCTACAGCTCCCACAGACTGAGGAGTTTCAGGGGTGGATGCAGCAACTCCCACAGGAGCTGTTGTTCAGAAACTGCCTTACATCTCTAAAATGTTGCAGTAGTCACCTGGAAAACCTTTCCAATTCACCCAATATTTATGGGTTTGTCCATAGGGCATTTCTTATCTAACTGCACTTCCAACAAGATTTTTTTGGGGAAGATGAAGTAGTTGCATTGATGGTAAAATGAAAAAAAAAAATAAAAAAAAGAGGTATTATTTAAAATGGTATTATTAGGACACCAGTGAATAAGCTGCTGATATTTGCTAAAACCAGCAGTATCTAGTTGACCTCCTTTTCCAGTGGCTCCATGATCCAGGTGTTAATTCTGGCACCCAACAGCTGTGCAGACCCTGGGAAGGGAACCCTGCTTTGGGGGCTGACAGAGCTCACCTCTCCTGGCTTTGGGTTACCTGGGCATGTCATGGGAGGGAAATGACACCCCAAAGCCACCATGCAAAGCAGGGTGCCATCAAATAGCCGGGTGCTGACGTGGCTGGGTGCTCTGCCCATCAGCAGCTCTGCCAGCCTCTCCCCACCCTGCCTCCCCTCGCATTTCCTGTGCTTAATTACAGCCCCAGAACACCCCAGTTCCAGGGGCTTCCAGCAGGGAATGGCACTGCCTGTAAGAAAGTGAATATTGAGAGTGAGAAATGCCACCCTGGGAGTGCAGCAGCTCTGCTGGGGCAGGGGAGGGAGAGTTTTGAAGGAATAGCATGAAGCAGCATTGGAACACATAATTAATAGAATGTGTTAAAGCCCTGCATTAAAATCCACGTGATGTGGGTGCTGTGTGGTGCAGGAATGCTGCCAGCCACACCCTGAGCTCTGGCTTGAGAGGTGGGAAAAACCCCAGGGTTCCTGTTCCTGAGGCCACAAGGAGTGTGAGATTGGGGTTCAGTAATTGAGGCTTGGCTTTGGCAGTGTTCCTGTAACTCCACAATCTGCCAGGGAATTGCCCCTTTTGAAGTGCTGGGTGTATCATGAGCTGTTCAGACATTTAGTCTCTCCCCATATGCCACCAAAGAGCTTCTCTTCTTGAATTTAATGACAAAAAGAGAAACTGGACCACCCAGGCAGTGGATCTCAAATAACTAATGGCACCATTCCTGTGAAAAGTGATTCCTCTGATTATTGAGAATTACAAATGTCAGAACAGCCACAATTGGCCAGGTCTTCAGAGTTTCAGAAATTGCCATAATAACCAGTAATCATTCAGAATGAAAAGTTTATGAATGAAAATTTATCCTCACTCTACAGTAACTTAGTTGTTTTCATAGTATCAGGCAGGAATTACAGCTCATATTTCCCCATTCATATTAAATACAAACCCTCAATCCCTTTATTAATTCTCTAACATCAATTATGAATGAAAGTGAATATTTTATAAAACAAAAAAAAAGTCTCATTAATCAGACTAATGAAAAAGAGAGTGAATTTAGGTTTCTGTTTGTGATAGGATTTTTCAAACCTCCTGCCCTCAGCCTTTCCATAGCCTCACATGGAAATGTGACAGATTAAGTTTAAAATGCTCCCTTTTTTCAGGCCAGCCTTTTACATAAAACCTGGTGTGTTCTTCCATGTGCTCTCTTAAAAAGATCACTTTATACCAAACATTAACCATCATTAGATCAGGTCCTTGTGAGGTTGCACAGAACAAAGGTGTTGGTGGTATTTCAGTGCAAAGATCTCCTAAAGAAGATAAAGCAGGGAGTTTTAGTGGTTTGGGCTGAGCTCAGTCCTACCTTTTCTTGGTGGGAGTGCCTTCAGTCACTTTTTTCTCTTGCTGGTTTGCAGGGGGATTTCCAGGTGGGTTTGTTTTCTTGCCCATTAGTGGAACAATTTCGTTGTTATCTTTAATCATGTCTCTGCAGTAGAGAGACATCGGTTACTTGGGTCCTGTTCCTTTGAAGGAAGTTTTACCTGTTTACAGTCTCTTCAGTGTAAACACACAAATATTGATTCTTTTTCCCCCCAAGTTTCTCTTTTTCAGCTGTTAAGGTCACACCTCCACTCTTTCATGTGTCAAATCTGGAGGGTTCCACACATGACTCATTAAATTTCAGTCTATGACAAGTCACATTAAAAGTGGTACCAGGAGAACCATAAATTCAAGCCTGTGCCTAAATTAAACTGAAGGCAGCCTGTCAGTCCCAGTGACAGTGTGTGTTATAAAGAGAAAAAGAAAGATGACTTTTTAAAGTAGCCCTAAAGTCGGGCATCTTTTCAGTTAATCTGAGCAGTCTGCTCTTGACCAAGAAAATTTCAGAAAAGTGGTAAATCCCAGGAAGATCTGTGCAACAGCAAACAGATGAAGGAATGTTCCAGATGTGAAAAGAACAGAGAAAAATCCCTGGAAGTTTTCACTGCATTGGAACAGCAAAAGCAGCAGACTGAAAATGATGCCCAAGGTGAGCTCAGCTAAATTATCACATGGATAACATCCAGGATTTGTGTCCTGGTGATTTCCCAATATTTCCCCAGGAAAAATAAAAAAACCCCATGATTTTGCTGGAGGGAATGACCACCAGCACATGACACAAAAGGATCTCGATGCAGTTACCTGCCTAGGAACACCCACAGCATGAATTCTCTAAGGAATAATGAATAACTATCTCCCTGTTTCTCAATCTAATACTCAAGGGCATCATTTTAAATGGCCCAGGATAATTTGAAAGCAAGAAGGTGAATTCAGGATACATTAAAATTCACTGAAGGTACACTCAAGGAGATTTATGAGGTCAGGGATCCATTCCCAAGGAAATCAGGGGAGTGGCCTCCATACCCAAGGACAAATGGTAAAAATAATTTGCCTGCAAAGTTTGAGCAAAATCAACCACACATTTTTCCCCCTCCTACTCCACTTTCCTTGATGTGACAAATGTACACACACATATTTTCTGCTCCTGTCACAATGCTGTCACTGTGCCTTAGCACCAGGATCCCTTCATTCTGGGAATATCAAGACACAGAAAGCAGATTGTTCAGAGTGTTTGAAAAGACATGACACCTGGTGTGAGAGAGGAGCCAGGAATATCAAATACACTGGTATTGGAGTGAAAGTCTATTAATGCATAAACAACAAATGTTTAATTATGGCAATTTTCAATCCCAAGTACAGAGAGCTGAGAATTTACAGGGTCCAAACACTCCTAAGTGCAGCTGTAATCTCTTGGCACTCTGTGGAATAGGAACTTGAAATATTGGAAAGGACTCCTTACCTTCCAAAGGCTGGCTGAAGAAACAGGCATGAAAATAAATTTTTATTGTGTTTTCTACCATTGGCAGGTGTGTTCACACTAGGAAACATTCCTAGTTTGGATGAATTCCCTAAGAATTCATATCACAGCTTTCATAGAAGTAATTTATAAAGGGAAAAATATTTTTGCGTACAAAGTACACCACAGCTTCTAGTAAATGCAGAGAAGAGCTGAATTTGGAGATGACACTGGAGGTGGGAAGAGGGGCTTTGTCTGTGCCACTGGAAATGCCACTCACGTAGTCCCCAGGACATGTTGTGTCACTGAACACACTGATAAACATTTACTCTAAACACAGCTAAAACAAATGACTGTTATCCTGCTTAGTTCGTAAATAATTCTGCTATTTACTCCTCACCAAGTACTTAAAGAATACAAAGCAGAGTGTGGGGAAATACATCTTCCATCCCAGGGAAGAGGCAAATGGGATACTTGACATAAATCAAATCATAGGAGACCATGGTGGGCATGGACATTAAATAGCTTCACAAAATAAGTGACTTTAAAGGAGGAGAACAGTTGAGAACAGATTAAAGAAGTCCAAAAGCCAACAAAAGGAGTTGCCAAGTTGAGAAGGGCTCAGTTGGGTGGGGTGTGAAGTCAGAGGGATGAGAGAGTAGAAGGAAGAGCTGGAGGAATAAAGATCAAGTTCAATTCCTAAATTCCTCTTGTTTGTGAGTGATGCTGGAGCTGCTCAGAGATGGCAACACCTCCCTGCAAGGGCAGCAGCTCCAGCCCCATTTTCAGAGATTTTAGCAGTGACTCAAGAACAGGCTGCACCTCTGAGGAGAGGTGGGAAATAACCAAACATAGCCCTGGAGTTGTGTTGGATGGTGAAGGACTGCTGAACCACAGTGATGTAAGGAAGCAGTTTGGGTAGGAAAAAGAGGACAGATTTCCTAAGTACAGAGGGACTATGCTTTCAAAAGCACAGAGATGTGACTGTATGCCAGCCAAAAACTCTATTTAAAATGAGATTTTAATCAGCCTGCCCAAGTAAATAACTGCAGGCACTGTAGCAGAAGTACCTTGCTACAGTGCTGAGGCAGCGTCTGCCTCATTTTTAATCACAATTAATTGTGTGCTGAGATGAAAACTAAGCTGGGCTTTCAGCAGCAGCTTCCAGTGCACTGTCATTTTCTGTAATCTCTGACAGAAAGAGTAAAATAGTGCAGCAGCCTGAACAGTGTCAGATCTAAGCAGTGTAGCTTATGTAACCTGATACAGAGTGTTGTCTTTGGTTGTAACTATTTTCTATTCCTATCTCCTTAATTGTCACTTCCAGGCCACCAGAGAAGTGCCTTGTTTGAAGTGGCCAGCAAGACAAAACCCCTGCATTGATTTATAGTATCAAGAATGACTTTGAAAGGGATCTGAGGAGTTGGTATCTGACCTCCAGTGTGCTGGGGGTAAGAAAAGGGAATTTATCTGTGATGGTGAATGGGATTCTGCCATTGCTACACATTATCACAGACTCATCTTCTGCTTATCTGAGAACAAGAAGAATCACACATATCTGTATCTTTACATCTCAGTAACAGTTTATAGGACATGGCTAAAGAGAGAATCCTACAAATCAGAAAAACACTCAGCTGTGATGTTGTGGCACAAAGGTCTCCCCTTCCCTGGGGGCAGAGGAGGGGAAGTGACTTTCAGGCGCTGTTTCATTCACAGGCTGCTCAGAACAGACCATGGCACTTCCAGCACCTACAACCTAATTCTTACTGGCCCATAGAAAAATAATACCCCTTCCCGAGGGGAAAGCTGATAAAACTTCATTCTGACTTTTCTGCATTATTTATGAGTCATATCAGCAGAAAGTTACACTTGGTAGGAAGAGCTTCATCTTAAAAACCTGTAAAGTTTTTAAACTTTTGAGGGGCATTCATAGACTTCAGGTGCTACCAAGAATGCTCTTCTTTGGTGAGAAATTTTCACTTTCCTATGAAAGTTATTCCTAACGGAAAATTTTTAAGAACTCTGAAAAGCAACATTATGCTTTGAGATTATTTACCTGCCTATTTCTGAATTAAATAAAAAGAAGGGTTTTTCTGAGTTGAAATAACTTATTCTATACCTTATATTTGATTTTCAGTGGTCACTACAGTAGCTGAAATTTTTGGTGGAAGATGATGAATGTATTAAAGTTATGATATTAAATTTTGGATCCCCTTGGCACAGGAATTAGGAAGTGCAACAGTGTTCCAGGCTGACAAACACAAATTAAATCAGGCCTGTCCTTCTTCACTCCTGAATGCCCAAGGAAATAGCACAGCTCAGGAGAGCCATTTACAGACTAGAAGAACAGAAAGAAGCACAACAGAAACACATGCTCAGTGTGAAGGATGGGTTCCACCTCTCTCTGGAAGATTTCACCCCCAAACACCCTCGGAGCACTCACCCTGCTCACAGCACCTCCATGTCGGCGTGGACGGATCCGGGCGGTGAAAAGCGAAGCAATGCCCTGCTGACAACATCCAAAACTCATCTGCCAAAGGAGCAAAACCTCAGTCAGGCTCCAGACTACCCCAAAAACACAAAAGCACCCTGCTCCAGGCATCCAGTGTGCTCAGCTGGGGAGCAGAGCCGGGAGAGCGCCGAGGAACCGCGGCCGCGCCGAGTTTGCTCCATCTGAAATTAGGGAGCAGGGAGAAACTGGCCAGGCAACAACTCCTGACTCCAGAGCTGCTAAAATGGGATGACACACAGGCAGTAATTACATGCTGGAGTGTTACTAAAGCTGGGTTGCTCACAGGTGACTTCATGGCAGCAGTGGAGTATCTCAGGTGATTGCTGCTCTGCAGTTTACAAAGGAAAATGGTTGTGCAGCTGCATTTGGGTTGTAAATGACACCTTTATGTCATGCTCAGTTTATTACAGAGCATGGACCTACTCAAGGCAGAAAGCAAAAACAAGGAAATGATCCTAAGTGCTACAGCAAGCAAAAATTTTTGCTGTTGCTTCAGAATTTTACAAACTACGTTAGAAAATCTTGTAATTGCACAGCGCTGTCAGGGAAAATGTGGTGGGTGTGTTTAAATTTTTCCCTACCTGTAAAAGTTTTTAATGAATTTGTCTCCACAGGGACTGTGGGAACACAACCAGTTGGGTTTCACATCCCTGTGACAGGCAATGGCTTTTCTACTTTGGAGTTGTTGAGCAATGGTGAATGCAGAATTCTGGTCTGGTACATGCCAGAAGAGTGACCATGAGTTCCTCTGCTCTTTTTATAGAATCTTTGCATTGTCACCAGAAATAGGATGTGAAAAACTCCTATGTCTTTGCAGTCAGACCTGCAAGGTGTATTTACAGCTGCTGGTCTTGAGTTAATTATTAGATAGGATTTTAAGAATAACTATGCAGGCAGCAAAACAGGAATCTTTTTTTTTTCAGCTGTAGACAAGGGCAAAAAGAAGTCAAGTTTGGGTGGAGGAGTTTTGTTAGGAGGTAGGTCAAAATTTGGAAGTAAAACCAAAATAACGTTGGCTACTATAACACAGACATTTTAATCCAAAGACTATGGCATTAAAATACACCTACAAACTGAAGGTAAGCTCCTCCTGTTCATAAATTATCTTTAAAAACAGGTCTGCTGAGTGTTACATTTGCCTCAGACCTTGTGTGAAATGCCAGGAGCACTGCACAGCTCCTGCTCATGAATCAGCTCCCAGGAGCTGCGTGGGGAGAGGGGCTGTGCCCAGGCTGGTTGGGTTTGGCACTGGGGATCCCTTTGCTTGGAGGGGCTGAGCACACATCCAGCTCTGCCTGACAAATTCCTGCTCTGCTCCAAAGCCTGTGCCAGGAAATGTTGTTCACATCTTGCCAAATGCCTGAGCTAAGCTGTGACAACCCAGAGGCAGCTGCTTTGATGGTCTTTTAGTGCAAGAACCTGGAATAAGGACTGGATCCTGCCATTCCCTCCTGCCTGGGACAGCACCAGCTTGGTTCTCAACACAAACTGCAAGGAACTGTTTAATTGAAGTCACTCTGAGGGTGGAAATAGGCAAAGCCACATGAAATCTGGGTGAAGGTGCATTTGAGGACTCTTGCTTTACCTCTGATCAACCACAGGAACAGAAATCCTTTTGCTAAGGAGGGAAAATGAGTTTGGCAGCAAGCAGGACTTTGAACTTGGAAAGCAGCTATATCTGAAAGCCCCCAGATCTGTGGGGTTTAGCAGAACACAGCACCCAGCAGCAAGGTCTATTTATAATGTTGTGGCAGTTTTCCAGAGAGGGAAAACTGGGACAAGCAGCAGCAGGAGAGGCAGAGCCCTGCTGCCCAGGAAAGGTGCAGGGACTGCAGGAGCTGTGAGCAGCTCACAGCAGCTCCACTCCATCCTGCCTGTGAGTAGCTCTCCCTGCACTGTCAGGGCAGCCTTGACCCCCTGAACCCCAGTGTGGCCTTTCCTCTCAGATTTGGGGAGCAGGAGCCCTGCCTGGTTCTGGCTGATCTCCCTGAAAACAGAATTTTGGGGTGCTGTGAGCCTGAGCTGGGCTGCTTGTGAGGACAGACTCGAAGGGCAGGAAATGAGAGGCAGAGCTACAGCCAGTCACATCTGTGCAAACATTTTCTTCCAGTTTTAATCATTAAAAAAGCCTTTAAAAAGGCTCAGCCTTTTTGTTCCCTGCTCCACCCTGATGTTTCTGACAAGGGCAGCATTTTTCAGGAGCTGTGGAGGGTTTTGCAAGAGGATCTGTCATGACCATTTTATAGAGTTTTACAGCAGTCACCAGCTGCTCCAGCTACTGAAGAGATGCCATAAGGGCCAAGAACATTAATAACATGCATCTCCTATTAAAAATTACTTGAAAATTCCAGCTTTGGACAGTCTGTGCAGCACAAATAAGCAGCAGAAGCCCTATGTGGCATTATTTTGTTTTCCTAGCAAGTGTTAGACTCAGTAGAAACCAAAATGAACAAGATGAAGGAAAGCCCAGATGGGAGGGAATGAGCATTTGGAGATCTTCCATCTGACATCAGCGAGTCAGAGCAGCATTTTCTCTTCTGCTGATACAGGACACCATCCCAGGCAAACTCACATTAGAAGTTATTCAGATTTTATATTTAATTCTGTGATTTTCAGTACCCCAACAGAGTCACTTAGGGGAAAAGCCACTCTAAATGCATTTTTGACCTTGGGTAACATCAAGAATAATTGCAAATTACTTATTGTCATCATTCCATTCCCCAAGCTCCTTAAAAATAATCCAAAATATGAGAATTGAAACACTGAGCATACCAGTAGCAGCCTACTTTCCCTGAGCATAGTGTTTAATTGATTCACAGGAGTCTCCCATGATTTTTCACTGTGCTTTCCTCACCCCTCCCCTCAGAGTTAAACTTGTCCTGGGATCACCTCTGTGTGCTGCTACACAAACAGCTTTTCACACCTCTCCAGACAACTGAGTAGCACTTGCAAATATTTATACATGATGCTCACAAATTGCAAGATAAGAGGCTGCTTTATGCAGCTGAGCAACAGGAAAATGAATTAGCCTGCAAGTGTGTGACTGTCACCTACCAGGAGACAGCCTTGTGGGAAGTCATTCCAGGAAAATACATTCCAGGGATGTCACTTACCAGTTGGTGCAGTCTGGGTGCAGGGACAATCAGCCTCTTTAGCAATGCTGGGATGCATTTTTGCACTGGAGATCTGATTCCCAAAGATCCCTGCCAGAAAAGAGCAGTCCCATGCATAAGGGGAAGGAGAAGGGTTGCTGGAGCCTCCATCACAAATATATTCCCTGCAACTGTGGCACTGTGTGGTTTATTCTTTCTGCTTGGGGAAAAAAATTGTTATTCTAATTACTTTCTATTTTTCCACACTACACATCCTGGACCCAATTGCAGCTGCTGCCCTCAGAGTCCTGCTCAGCACAGGGAGGAGCTCCACTCACAGCACTCCTCAGTCTGTCCCTGCTGTTTTCTTCCTTTTTGCAGCAGGGAAAAGGAACATTTTTATTCTGCATTTGAGCAGTGCCCTGCTGCATCATAGCCAGGGCTCACATGCAGAGCAGAGCCTGATCCTATATCTCAGCTTCTACCCACTCCCTCCAGCCAAAAACCCCAACGCTGCCTCCCTTCCCCCCTTATTACCCCCTCTCCCCACCTGACAGAGTGCTCACTTCCACCTGCAGCTCCCTAATTCCCACATCTGTGCCAATTCCCAATGCAGGCATGGGCTCAGTAATTATGAAGTTGAAATAAATGCAGTAAAACCCCACTTTATGTTAGTGGCATCAATATTTGTCTTCAGGCCACAGTTATCCCTTCTCCTGGCAAAGTGTCAGGGCTACCTAAGCATGAGATCATGACAAGCAATGGCAAGAATGGATTTGTTACTTTTTCCCAATGTGTTTTCCTGCATTTGTGCTGTTCTCAGTCTCCCTGCCACTCTTGAGGCAAAACCTAACAGCCCAAACCTACAGATTCATTTGCCAGCCCTCACTGGACAGATGTGCAGATCCAGATGTGCAGGGTGGTGGCTGCTCCTCTTGCCCCTGTCCTGTGAGCATGTCCTGCTGCTGGTGCTGTGGGTCACAGTCTGGGCACACAGGGGAGAGGCTCACCAGGCCATAAAACCTTTGGAGGAAAAAATAAAACCAGTTTTAAAAGCAGGAGAGAGGCAATTTTCCTGCAATTGGCTCTTGGCTGAGAGAGCCAAGCCTCCTGTGTGACACATCCCAGCTCAGAGAGGTCTCCCAAAGCACAGACCTCTCTTGGCTGCTGAGTCTCACTCTCCCAACTAGGTCAGGGTTGTTCTGCAGCTGTTTCAGGCTGAGTTTGGGACTCTTCAGTTGTGGTGCAGAGTTTCTGGTAACACTGGGGAATGAGGCAACATGAACATGCCTCAAGGAATGCACAGTGAGGAAAGCGTGGCCCCACCTAAATGCTGCATTTTTTTTGGCTCAGGTTTGTGCTGCCACTGCTTGACTCAAGCAGTTTTTGGAGGGTGAGCACCAAAACTGGGGAGGAGCTTTCATGTTCTAAGAAATTCAGGTTGAACCAATGGTTCAGTCATTTGATTTTTTAAAAACATCAAACCTCCCTTCTTAGAATGGGGATATTTTTATCTGTCTCATCCATCTAAATCTGGGGAATGGTTCATTTCCATTCCCTCTCCAAAGATCTGTTTAGACCTGTAAAACACAGGAGGGGAACAAAAATTCACTCACTGTCAAGCCTTAAACGGAGAGCTAAACTTTGTATCAGCTGCAGCAGCATATGAAATACTCAGGAGACTGAAGTCCCTACAGGCCCCTTCCACTTTTTGTCAAGTTCTTTCTGGAAAATAAATGAAGAATTGAAGGTGAACATCTTCCAGTTGAAATAAACCCTCAGATGCTTTGTGTCCCCAAAACAAGAGCTCCAAAACCGGCAGGTCCCTCATTGCTGCAGTCAGGAGGGCACTGGATAAATCTGCTGTTTGAAACTTCCAGTGATTCCAAAGGGAATTCTTTGGGTAGACATGTATCATATGTGCCCCAGCATCTTTCCAGGATACATTTTCCCTAGCTGTTTTAATCCATTATTCTAACTAAAACCTCTTTCATTATGCAAACAATCTCCTCTCAGTTTTCAGTTATTCTGTGCATATTTCAAAACCAGCTGTTTCTATCTTTCCCTGCAAATCATCCTCTAGAGAAAACTTCACCTATTTCCACCCTAAACCCCTGTGATGAGGGATGTTGAGTTCATTGTGTGCTCCTCTTTGCCCCTAAAGCCCTGCAGGCTTTCCCCCTCTAACAGGAGCTGAGGCTCCCACTTCCCTGGGTGGTTCATTACCCACATTCTCCTCTGGAAAAAGAGGAACTGCCTGGCTTAAACCTCCTCTGTCAGCTTGGAGAGAAGTGACTTGGACTTGGTGACATGGCTGGAAACTGCTCTTTCTGGCCCACTGAGTCAGACACTTCCTCCAGTTCCTGGAACTGGGAGCTGCTCCTGCTGCCAGACACGGCAAATCCACCTTTCATACCAACATCCAGGTGACTAAAATGTTGATTTTAGAGGCTGATTATAGCAATGACTGAGGAAAACAGCTCTGGGTGATGATGGAGCCTGAAAAATCTCGATGATCCTGTGAGTGTTGGCATCTCCTCGTGCCCACTCATGCCCTGCCCACAGGAACAGGGAATGTTTCAAACGGAGATGGAGCCACAGCATCACCAGCACAGCACAGTGCAGTCCAGTGAGCTCAGCTGGTTGATTTCTCCTCCTTCCCAGAGAAATAAGTGCTCCCCACCACGTGTTTTGAAGATTAACATCTCCTGTAGGAGAAACTGGATCCATATTTCCTCTGTGGAAGCTATTCCAGAGTGAGAAGGAATCCCAGCCTGCATGGTGTGGCTGATGGGAAGCACTTCAGAGCCCTAGAACCACATCAAGAAGAGCCAGGGTGTCTGTGCTGACTCTGGCAGCATCAATTAAATCCTCTTCCTCCCCAGGCCTGGTAAATCCATGCCTGTGCTCAATGGAGCAGACAGGGAGACTTGTAGGAAGCATCTTTCACTGCAAGAGGGTTTTCTCTGAGCCTGCAAGTTGGTCTCAAATCAGCCTGATCAAAATCAAAATCCTGATCCCCGGATTGCCTGGGATTTTTAATGGATTTTTTTTTAATTTGGAATATTTACCATAACAGTTTGAACAAAAACACCATAAAATTCCTATTAATATGATTCTGAAAACTTGAAGCCTCAGGAGCTGAGAGCACTGGCTTTATCCCTTAAAGCTTTATCCCCTGTGTTTTGTAGCACAGCAGCACCTGCTGAGCACACACCCTGTGGGGTTTTGAGTGTTGAGTATTTGAGGGCTCCAGCAAAGATCCTTGAGTGAGTCTGATATCCAGGCCACAGAAGAGTGACAGAATGAGCTCGCATGTGACAAATAAATCTGATTGTGTGCCATGAATTTGAGGAGAGCAGCAAAGCAGGACAGTGGCACCAGAGGGAGAGGGGCTGCACTGGGGACAGGGGAACAGCAGCAACCCCACCCATGGTGTGGAACCCCTCCTGTGGGCCCTGCCCTGCCACAGACCCCACTAAAAACTGCTTCAGAAGGGATTAACACTGGTGTTTAATTAGGACAGGGGATATTCACACTCCAGTGTAGCTGTGGCAGAGGGCACATGAACAACAGGATGTGTGGCTCCAAGGTTTTCAGGCAGGGTGTGTGCTTTTCTCAATAATTCAGGAATTACTGGAGTTTGAAAGGCAGCTCAGTTTTCATGGCTGACTCGACCATTTGCATCTCAGGTATGGAAATGCTGTCAACACTGAGATTGTGGTTTTGTTTTTCCACATGTTCATGGGTCCCTTCTCACCTCCCAGGGAAGCTGAGCCCAGCTCACCCCTTCCTGCTATCTCCATCCACACACATTTACAGTCATGCTTAATTACAGCTGCCACTCTCTAATGGGAGGTGAACACATCAACAGCCTCCATTTCTTTTGCTCCAGTTCCACTGTGGATATTTGGAGCTGGGGGTTATATATATATATATACAATTGTCCAACCTGATCATGTCCTATTAAGTGTAGACACAAATGAATGTAATTAATAACTGTGAGAAGACAGATTTTTACCCCCTGCAAGCCTCAAAGAACAGCACAGGAGCCATGTGCTGCTTCTAACCCTGTTCAGTGTGAAATAATTACACAAACTTCAAACTAAAAGACTTTTTCAAGACCTGCAAAATCTGTCAAGGTGAGCAGAACCTCCACAAAACAACCCAAATAAAGATCATTTATTGCAGGGCCATGCTCCTCCTCAGTGGAGGTGTCAGCAGTAGGAACAGAAAGATGTTATTCCTAAAGGACAAACACTTCCTGAACTGGAGTCACTGCCAAGCTGAACCTCCCCATCTGTGGGAAATAAATATAAATCTGTGCCCATTGCAGGAACTGAAGTCATGATTTAGCTGGAAATTTTGAGAGCTTGGTAATAACTCGGTCTAGAAAAGTGGGATAACTTTGTTTGCTTCCCAGAGAAGATTAAGGGATTTTAGAAATGCAACCAAAAACCCCACCAGCACCACCCTATCCCACAAATATAGGGCATTTACATTCTTAAGCACAGCATCATTCTGATGTATGTTTTCAGCCTGAATTTCAGCATTTCTGGTTTTAAGGAGTCCCTTGCAGTCTTTGTGGTCTTTTGGAGCAGGAAGGGACAGGAAGCAGAGGTGTAGGATGTGTTCAGCTTACCCAGGGCAGGGACCAACCCTTCTGGACAGGCTCTTGATGGAAATCAGGGTGGATTTTGAGCAATGAATTCGGTCTCTACCCAGGCTGATAATTATGAAAAATGGATTCCTCCCAGGGAAAACAAATTTCATGAATGCTTTCCAGCTATATCATAATCCTGGTGTCCCTCCAAGCATAAATTTGCTGGGGCACACAAAGCATGGAGACAACCAACCATGTTTTTCTGGTCAGCTCCTTTCTATGTTTATTCTTAGCAGTTTAAATAATAAATTATTTCACTGTCTCAGCTTGTCTGGCCTACTCAGCTGTGCTTGTTTTACATGTGGATTCTCTTGCCATGCTCAGAGTGGAACATAATGAAGCCCTAGTGGCATCTAGAGACTGCTACCAAGGGTTTAGAGATATGAAACTGAACACACCTACTTTAACATCTTCTGTGGCTTCCTTGTCCACCAAAGACTCTGAATTCTGATTATTTCCAGTTCAAATTCTGACTTTCTTCAAGTAATTCTTTGAAATCCTTTGTCAGTTTTCTCTGGTTATACCCTATAAACTCTGTGAAAATAAAATTACATTTGTCCTGAGTGATGTTAACCAAAGAAACAAGAATTATTAGTCCTCTAGATGGTGCTACTATTTCAAATAAAGCAGCTGGATGTTTAAAGATTTCCTTGAAATATATTCTGTAGTGCCCCATGAGGAAGGACCACAGTGAGAAATCCTGACCCCAGTAAGAGAAGTGATGTCACACAGCCCAAAATTTCACCTCAGAGGGCAGCCTGTGCACAAACACATTGGCTGCTTCTCTTTAAAAGCAGTGGGTGTCCCAGTATTTTAGTAAATGCAGCAAAATTACAAGATTTACTGATGAAAATGATCTGCACTTCAGTGAAACCCCAGGACCAGCTGAAGGCCCTGGTTAAACACTTGGTTGACTCAGGGAGTTGTGTGTGCATTCCTTGAAGGCTGTTTACTCCAAGTGCTTTAGGGATATAAGGAAAGAAGGTAAAACCATTTACCTTTTCTTGCCTTCACTGTGGCCCAGCACTCAAATATGGGGCCAGCTGTCAATAAATCAGATTTTCTTGTCCTTAGCTCCTCTATGCCCACTCACTTTTCAAGAAGATGCCAAAGTTCCTCCTATTCTTTCCTCTCTTTCCAAGGCTCCCGTCTCTATTTTCAGAACATCTGCCTATTCTCTCTCTGACATTTTTTGTTATTCTCTTTATAGATCCTGCCAGATGGATTTTCAGCACCAGATTTTTTCCTTATTGCTGTCAAAGTCAAGAACAAAACTTTCTAATTTCAAGATTATTATTGTTGTACATTGTTATACATCTGACCTTTGAAACATATATTCTCTATAACCACTATCTCTTACTTTGTGCAAAGTTCATCTGTTATCTAAATAAATGTCAAATTTGGGATCTTGTTAAGCTTTTACCTTCAGTAAAATAACTGTGAATTTCTGGAGTTTACTCAGACAGTGTAAAAGAAACATTTATTTCATTGATTTTGACTATTCAACCTTTAAAATTTCAGAGTGTATTTGTTCTTGTGTTATGAAAAAATTATTTTGTATTCTTCCCATGTCCCCATTTATTTATCTGCTTTCCAAAAAACTTTCCCCACAGGAACATCTTGGTGACTTTTACTGCTCTTTTATGAGTGCTTTTCCAGTATCATAATAATTTGGTTGGTTGAGTTTTGAGGCAGCAAAGTCACAAAATCAGGGCCTGTGCGTGCTCACAAAAATGATTTTTTAATACAAGAGACTCTAAAAACAGACAGAAGTTTGTATTAAAAATAACCATGAAGACATGAGCTTAAACAACAAATAGTTTATTTAGCACACTTAGTGTAATAAATAAATCCTTGCACATGGTAATTCCCTAAGTCCTCTGACCTTTTTCCAGAAGTCCCTGTTCCTGCAAATGAAGTGCTCCATTGTCCTGCTTGTGAGGAGCAGCACAGGCAATCAGAATTAGGCTGACTTTGGAATTGACTCTTTCAACTCCTCAGAATCTTCTGGCTCAAAATAAGGTTCCAAAACAGGTTTTAATTTGACTTCTTCTGGTGCCTTCTGAGGCTCTTCTCTCCTCTTCTCTCCATCTTTTAGAAGTGGAACCAATGTTTTCCAGTGCTTCCCTGAAACTAAAAAGGAAAGGAATGGTTAATTTTTTTCCCCTCCACAGAAACAGAAGAAAATATTCAAGAGGTTTGAATAGGAAGCTGCTGAAAGAAGAAGAAAGAAGCAGGAAGAAAGGACTTTGTGGTTTTCTTCCCCATCCTGCTCTACAAGTTTTCCATATTTCAGGTGGTAAGTACTGACTGCACAGTGAAATGCTTTGGTGCTGGATGCTGAACTCCCAAATCCTGGGGTTTGGGGTCTCCAAGGCAGCTCCTTGGTTTTTACTCCAGAGAGTCAAACTGTGAGCAAAGAGCCCATTTCATTCTTTGCCTTTTGTGCTGGCTGAAAATGCCATCAACTCAGTCACTGCACTGTCAGTAAGTGCTAAGCACTGACTGCCCTCCAACAGTTAATCCATCACCAGAATGCAGGATTTGGGTCCCTGAAAGCCTCACCTCTGCCAGGCTTAATGGAGAAACTGAGATTTCTTCTGAGGTCCCCAGAGTAGCCAGGGTCTTCATTGATGATGCCCAGATTAGTGTTCCACGTGGACCAGTTCACTTCATCAACCCTGGGGAGACAACAAACCCAAGATCTATTCTAAGGATCACCAGACAGCTCCAGAATCAGTTTATACCACAAAATGTTACCTCTCAAGCCTGAGATCTGACCCAAACCCCAGATTAAACTGACCACTGCAGACACTATTAGTGCTCTATTCTTCAGAGTGCTCCAGGGGGAAAGTTCTGCTTCCCACCACCAGATACTTGAAGTTGTTTGTCTACAAAAGCTTGTTGGCTTGATACACAAACAAGCAGGTTACCTGAAGCACCATCTGTAATCATCTTGGCCATCAGGGGTGACCCCCACCAGGACTTGCTTCCCAGAGCGGAACGAGTGCCTCAGACAGTTCAAGTAGCTGTTCTCAATGTCCAGGATTGTGATGGCTCTCTGCCAGGTAAAAGAAAGCAGAGCACTGAGGGACCCAAACACAAACAAACCCTGAATTCTGTCTTTGTTTTGAAAGCCAAGAGTTTTTATCATTGTTAACATCTTAGAGCAGACACTGTAACACTGCAGCATTACCCTTTGTTAATATGTCACTGAAAATGCTGAATTACTGCCAGTGAATAAAACTGTGAAGTTCCTTTCTTACCTCCAACAAAAACTGATTCTGATAAAGATTGGTTTTCCCCTTATATAATCTTTCTCTTCATAGTCTAATCAGGATTTTCCATCATACAAAGCCCAAACAATTTTGTCCAATTACAAAAACACTTATTTTCTTACGTTCTGAAAATCTGTGGAACACTGGCAACATCTGCTTAGTCAAAACATCAAATATACATGGAAAAGGAGCTAACACACTTTTTTTTAGGAGTTGTTCAGGTGAATCAGAAAGAAGCAGTGACCTGCTATTTAGATACATGTCAGCTCCTAAGGATTCTTTCTGAAATCTCTTATAATTCCCCACACCTTTCTTTTGGACAGCAGCCTGACAGCACCAACACACCTGGAGTTTCCAGATGCTCTTGCTCTCCTGTGCAATTTTGTTGACAGTCTCCCCCATCAGTGCAATGAGCATGTTGAGCAGGAGGATGTAGGTGAGGATGACATAGAGCACCAGCAGGATGACAAACACAGACTTGAACCTGTAATTCTCTGTGAACTCCAGGTCCCCCATGCCAATGGTGAACTTGAAGAGCTCCAGGCAGGTGTAGTAGAGGCTGTTGTAGGAGGTGCGGCCCCGTTTCACGTGGCAGCACCTGGCATAGTCAGAGATATTTATTTCCTGCCCCTCGTTGTCATCTTCAATCAAAGTCACCACAGCTGTGGCAAAAAGAGAATTACAGTCACACAATGGAAACACAGTTTGAGATCACAACTTCATTGCAAGCAGTGAAAACGAGCAGAGAGGTAACACACATTCCCTCCACGGCACACTGACCCCAGGAAAATTGCCTTATAAAATATTCCCCAGAACTGACACCCTCTTAGCAGGTGCTGCCTCAGTTTTCTCCACATAGTGGATGACTGGTTTTCTATTCAGCTTTACAACTTTGAAAAGCTGTTTGAAATTATTACAAATAATCATTATTCTGAAGAATTTTTTTTAAATTAGGTTAATTTGTTCGTTTTTTGTTGGGATCAAAATGCCTAAGCAACTTAAAAAAAAATTTTCTGAGATTGTTTAAGGTAAAAAAAAAGGAACTCCAAGTAGAATATTACCTGTAGAAAATCCCAAGAGGAATACGAGATAGACAAACATGAAGCGACATAAATCTCTAAGGATCATCTGTAGCATGGAAACAGATGAAAGATTTTAAAACTTGAATGTAAACTGCAACAAAAACTGGTAGAAAATACTACTTTAGCTCAAGAATGTATTTGCTCTGAACTGGCTGTCCATGCATTGAACTGTTGTTTATCCAGCTGAGATAATAAACTTTAATACAGAAAACATTTTTCTCTTGTCCATGCAACAGTTTACACACAAATGCAACACACACATGGGAACATGTGTGTTTTCCTCTTTGTGAGCACAAACCACATAAAGGCAGTTGCATCTTTCTTCCCATCTTGGGCTGGCTGGCTACATCACAGAGAGGTTTATTAGCCAGCTACTGCCTCTTAGCTAATTGCTCTGTTTGGCAACATTTTATCTATAGCTGGAGAAATTTCCAGCTGGTAGAAAGCTGCGCCATCTCACTCCAGAGCAGCCTGCACTGTTCTCAGTCTCCTTGCATCCATGCTTTCCCAATTATAGTTATTTTGAAGCATGGCAGGTAATAAAAATAATAATAATCATCATCATGCTATCAAGACTGCTATAAAACATATGGGTGAAAGGCAGGGGTTTTTTTTTACATCACTTCCATTATATCACTTCGCTCAGAAAATAATAACGAAGGCTAGCAGAGTCATGAGAGGCAGGCATGGCCAGGTGTGCCCTGGAAACGGGGCTGTTGGCAGAACTTCCTGCCGTGAGGCTCCGCTGCCCCCTCAGGCGCTCCCTGCACTGACCTTGGCGATCATGACCGAGTAAATCCCCATCTGCTGGAAGCCCCGGGTGTAGTAGAGCATGTTGGCCCAGCCCAGGGCCAAGGAGAACACCATGGAGGCCACGTAGAGCTCCTGGCCACAGAAGTACAGCACCACAGAGCTCAGCAGGAGCAGGGAGTGGACAAAGCTGGAAGACAAGAGTGGTGTGAATGCAGAGGGCTGAGCTGGCCACAGGGGCTGGGAGCAGAGCAGCCCAAGGGATTGTCCAGTTGGGAAGAGAAAGGGCCTTGGTGAGGCAAAGCTCCCTTAACAATGGGAGGATTTCTGCATAAACAATGTGTAAATCCCACCAAACAATGTGTAAATCTATTCCTAACTCCTGCTTGACAACTGAACATTCAGACACTTAATTTGCTTTATCTCCACAGGAGGTCACTGATCCAGACCCATCTGTTCAAGGATATCCACTGGCAACTCTGTAGTAAAGACTCAAGGAATTATAGCAAAGCTCCTATCACAGGTGGCTTCAGCCTCAACTACAGATCCCAAACACTGAGATAAAATCAAACATATTGGAGCTTACAAAAGAACCTCACTGTAGCCATCAACTATCAGTGTCCTGAGTGATGGGCGCCTCTGCACGAAATACTGGATCTGAAAAGGGAACAAAGACCAGGTTTGCATCAAGCAAATATTAATATTCCCTGTGAAATAATTAACTAAGCACTGACCCCTGTATCAGGGAGCTGGTACCCATAATACACCAAATAAAAACATCTCAAAACCAACACTGGTGCAAGAGCTAGGGAGGACCTTTCCAGTAACATCAGGTCAAGGAGAATGATTTGTACCTCTTGACTAAAGAATGGATTATCTAAGCAGCCAATGCTCATGAACAGGAAAAGTTTGTTTGATTCTCTCCTACACCTACCCAAACAGCAAAAGGAAAATTTTCAAATATCTTACCCCTCTGAAAAAAAAATAGAGGCCTCCCAGTACACTCAGGATCTCTCCAGTTACTCGAAAATATTCCCCAGTGCTGTAACCAAAGGTGAAGGGGGGCTGTAGAAGACACGAAAATAGATATGTTCAGCAGAACTGCTGGCCTTGCAGCTGCTGGAAGCAACTCCATTTCTGGGGGGAACAGGGAGTGGTTAACTTTCTCAATGTGCTGCAGCAAGGGGGTAAGACTGGGAAACAAGCAGGGTCTAATCCCTCTCCTGCCTTTAGGAAAGGGGAAAATTTGGATGCTAAGGGCACGCATTCAAATTGGGATATCATGCAGTGGGTGGTTCCCCTGACACATGACAGGAGTGATGCACCTTTTCATTCTTCTGTACAGGTCTGTAGTAAGCAGCTGCAGTGAGGATGGTGATGTGCATGGTGTAGACAAAGAAGTTGAAGTAAAACAAGTGCTTGACAAAGCGGTCCCACTTGTCTTGCAGCAGCCTGTTAAGGGGTTCCACCAGCAGCATCTCGTGACGGTTCTGTGCAGGAGCAAAAGGAGAATTTTGCTAGGACCAGAATATACTGGACTTTGGAAAAAACTCATATTCTATAAATCTTCAGCAAATGATCCTTCTAGTTCCCTTAAGGTCAGTATGGAGGTTGCTGTTTCATGGAAATGAGGGAAAAGATGTTCTGTGTGGATCATGAAGCTCTCCCCAGCCAAGGAGGTGCAGTACTCACTGGTGTCTCACTGCTGTAGGCAAGGATCTCAAGCACTGAGTTTTTCTCACAGGTGTCAATACAGGACAGGTCATAAAGAGAGGAGTGGACAGGTCCATATGCCCATTCAGTGAACTTCCTGGACAAGTGTCTGCACTCAGGGTCTTTGATCTCCCGTCTGAGGATGTAAGCGAAAATCTAATTGCAAAAGAACAATACAACCAACTTTCAGTGCTAATGGACTTGTCATTCCTCAGCCTCTCCACAACACAGGAAGGGTCCCTAGTTTCTCCCTAGTTCAACTGAGCTGAAGCCAAACCACTGGAGCACTGCAGAGATCACAGTCTGAAATAAACACAGTTAATTTTCTCACTGTGTGATGGGAGATGGGAAATACAAACATCTCTTACAACTTGGAATTATCTGTCTCAAAGCTGCAAGAGAAAAGCAGAGATGTTACACATCTCTGAGTAGTCACTTTGAATGGGAACTGCCAAAGATGAGTTACATCAGCCAGTGTGAAATAAAAGCACCAGTGGTTCAGATGATATCAGAGACCCACTTTGTTTCCTCTGGGGCTGCCTTGCATACCAGTGGGGTGTGAATAAACCAGCTGGGCACAGACACACTCACTCTTTGTAACCTTTAGGGCTACAAAGGGCTGTGCAGTTAAACTACAGCATCAGTTCCTCTTAACTAAAAGGTCTCAATAAGGAAGTTCTAAAATCCATTCTGCATAAATGTTTTACACATTCTCTCTATAATGTGATACAGCAATGGGACAGTCAAACACCTTTGTTCACCTACCCCTATCTTCCCTGTTTTGGCTGCCAGAGTTAAAGGAGTCAGCCCTTTCTTGTTGGTGAGCTCTTCCAGCTTGAGGATGGGATTAATTTTGGCACCAAGGATCAGTATGTTATTATACATCTTGGTTACAAACTTGGTGTTATCCTTGGTGTTATCTGCAATCTCCACCAGTGTGTGCAGGACCATGTTGCCCATGGAGTCCTCAGCAGCAATGTTGGCTGCCTGGTAGGGATTCTCCAGGAGGAATTTCACAATGCAGAGCTGGTTGGTGCAGGCAGCCAGGGACAAAGGCAGCTCTCCTATGGCAAGCAATGGGAAGGAGTGGTCAGAAAGCCCAGTACTAGAGGTGCATAAACAGAAACATCACATTGTTTTCATTTTTCACCATGAGAAAAGATTAATTTCTCTGTCTGGAACAGCACCAATTCTTGTGATAGCTGTTAAAATAGATTTTCTTTGGTTTAACTACATCACAGAAACAGAGCTGCTTTAAAAAACCCTGCCAGGACAGGAGCAGGTTACAAAGGATACAGTGCTCAGAGAACAAAGGAAAGCTGACACCAGGCTCACACTGAACACCATCAGCTACCAAGGGTGTTTCTTTATAAGCTCAGTCTTTGGGAGGAAATGTTTGGCCCAAAGGTGGAACAGCCCATTTGGTACTTCTGAGCCTTCAGTCCCACATAAACAGGATTATTTAACAGCTTGCACATGGGATGCTGCTAGGACAACTCCATCAATAAAGACATTACTGTGCTCACTCCTACCAAAATAAAAGCCTGATTTTCCTTTGATTTTCCTGAAGAACTCCCCACAGGCTCTGGCATGAACATCTGCTCCGTTCTGGACCAGGAGCTTCACCAGGTACATGTTCCTCCTCTCAATGGCAATGTGAAGAGCAGTCTGGCCTGCAGAGACACCCATCAGACAGAAATCCTCAGCATTTAGTACAGACTGAGAGCTTTCAGCATTGCAATTCCCTCAGCTCCATGTAAGATGCTGGAACTGAGAGCTCTGCAGGCTAAAAAGCTCTATAACTGAACAGGAAAAAACCCACACAAACAGCAAATGCAAGTAATTAAATCACTGTATATCAAAAAAGGCAGAATATTGCACCTAACAGGGCACAGCCCCAGCACAAATGCACAGATTGTCAATCACACACCAGAACTTTGGGGTGCATAAGGCCTCGTGCACAAGACTTTGAGAGCCCTGCCTGACCCCATTTCAGTCTGAGCACCCTAAGCATTCACTGCAGCAGCTGTTTCTCTTACCCTTGTAGTAGTTGTCAGTATATTCTGCATTAACAAACTCTTTCAGGGTTCCAGTTTTCCTTGCAATATCCAGCAGCAAGGGAATGGTATCATTTTTCCCATCATGTAGATTCAGCATGGCTTTCAGTAAACAGGTTTTGCCAGTTTCAGGCTCTGCAAAACAAAAAATTGCAGGTATATAGAAGTGACTACAAACCCACCAGGCAAGCAGGAATTAATGAGGTTCTTTTCAAAAGACAAGAAACCTCATTTAGTGTTTCACAGAAAATTTCAGCTCCTGTAACTCCAATCAATGGGTTGCCCAATCAATAGGGCTATTAAAGGACCTCCTGCAGACATGTAACATAACTATCTTTTTTATTTTCATCTCAAGAGCACTACTGGAAGAAGAAGAAGGCAACTCGAGGTATGTGACACTAAAGGGTACCTTTGAACTCCTCATCTGTGAGATGCTTGAAGGTTCTGTTAAGGTACAGTAGCAGGTCACTGAGGTCCTTTGTGTTGCCTTGGGCTACAGCATCAAAGATCCTTCTGCGGTCATAAAATCTGAAAGCTTTTTCTGAGCAGCCTGTGATGGAATCTGTAGATAGGAGCCTAACAAGGGGAAATGTCAGTTACCTAAAGTCAGATATTTAGCAGTTTTTTATCAACTACCAGAACACTGTCCTTCATTTACTCAGGTGAAGTAGTAAACACTGCAGATTAGCACAGGTACCTCTGCAAAGACTAAAAGAACAAAGTCTGCAAGCAACTCTCCTGATAAAATTACAATTCTGTTGCTGAAAAGCTGAGAACAAGTGATCAAAGAGGCATTGGAGCTTGGCAGTGTAACTGCAAGCCTGGAGCCAGGCAATCCCTTGTTCTCACTCTGTACCATGTCCATTCACTGAGTAGCCTCAAGCAAGTGAACTGAGGCCTACTGCCAATTTTGGGCACAGTATCCATGGAGATAGAGATTTTTAGAGATGCCAAGAGACAACAGTTATTGTCACTTTCAGTTGCAACACTCCTTCATTTGGCATAGAAAATAGTGAAACTGAAAAAATGGTCATGCTCAAGTGGAGAGAACAAATGCTGCTCTAAGAACCATGGCCTGCAGCTGTCAAACTACTCATTACAACCAAATCTCACCAGGCAAACTTACTTGTGAAATTTGCCCCTCTCCAAATTCACATGGAATTTGATGACAGAAGGTGCCGTCAGGTGATCCATCTGGCAGAAGGAGTCCATGGGAGCCATGTCCTTGTCACTGTCCCCCATCACAAAGCGGCCCCGTCTTGCAAAAATGTTGCTTTTGGGTGGCTGCACCCTGGAGCTGAGTGGGCCCTGGGGGTTGTCAGAGGTTTCCTGGACAGAGTCCTCCCCATCTGTCACTGTGTGTTCATCTGTCACTTCAGATTCCTCCATGTCAAAACTGCCAAACTTCTTCATCTTGCCAAGAATGGAGGACATGATGAGCCAGCAGTCTGTGAGGAAGGACACAAACACCTCAAGTCAGCACTTACAGGGCCATGAGTCTCTCTTGCCCAGGAATGTTTTCCAGAAAGAGCAGGGAGTGGATTGGTTGCTCTCATCCCAGAAATGAGGCAGATGGACACATTCTCACTGTGCTCACAGGCAGAACAGTTCAGTAGGGTCTTTACCTCTATTCCATTTGTTCCTGTTCTCACTGCCCTTACCCATTCCAGAATGCAGAAAGCAAACCTGAGCATCCCAGAGCTTCCTGTCCATTTTACTGCAGAGCTCAGCCTCAGCTACCTCTGCCTAAAACCACTGCCTCATCCTCCAGTCATTGCTAAAGCCTGAACAACCTCAAACCCCAAAAAGTCTCTGCTTTTCTTCTCTACTTTCTGACTGGTTTGTGCCACAAACCATTCTCATGATTCTATCAGGGATGTGAAAAGCCCTGTTTGTGCTATAACCTGATCTCTGGGATGCTGAGCACAGAGGGCTTCCTGCGGCCAGAAAAAATGATCCCTTAAGGGCTTTGCCAGAGTCGTGGCAGTGCCTGATGGAAATGGGAGTGTGTGATCCTTGAGAGGTGAGTGTCACCTCAGCCACGAGGCACGGAAACACAGAGGAGAGGTTACCACAGATAAGAACAACCACACAGCTGATCTTGTCTGATTCACAACCACACAGAACCTGACACAAGCAACAAATAGACAATCAGAGAATGCTTTGGGTGGGAAGAGACCTTAAAGCTCATCTCATTCCACCCCTCTGCCATGGGCAAGGACACCTTCCACTATCCAAGGTTGCTCCAGGCTCTGTCCAAGCTGGCCTTGGACATTTCCAGGGATGGGACAGCCACAGCTTCTCTGGGCAGCCTGTGCCAGGGCCTGCCCACCCCCACAGATAACACACTCTGCTGAAGATAGAACGGGGTGCCTTTTTTTCCTTTGGTTTCTTATCAACCCATTTTAATCAGACAAATATTGTCCTTGTGCCACTGAATGCAAAATATCCTGAATTCCAGCAGTGGAGACAGTGGAACACATCATATCTGAACTGATATCTGAGCAGGATTAGAGACATGCTCTGAAACCCCACAGCTTTGAGCACAGGAATGTCAGAAAATCTTTAAAAAGCCTCAAATTGTAAACCACATTAGTGTGGTCAGTAATTTTCTCTGTACAGTCAGGGTGAAAACAACATGAACACACTTCAAGGTTGTTTCTCTTCACAAGAGAAACATTCTGAGGATTGTGTGCAAACCTGCATTGAAGCTGGATTTTCAGTTCTGTGGGAATAACTCATATTTACATCAAGGGTCACTTACATTTTTCTGTGAAAGCAGGACAGGGAAGAAAATTTTGTCATTTGCATTTTCTATAATTTTGTACCATATACACATAAAATATCAATTTGCAAACTTGCACATTTAGGGTTACTGGAAGCAAACCAGCATAGCAGAGATAAAATACTAATGACTACAATTTAAATTGCTCACCTTTCAAGTCCTTTGTCTCCTTAGAATCACTCTGAAAAAATAACATAATATCTTATTAACTGAATTGTCCTATAAATAAGAAATAAAAATATTTCTATTTGGAACAAGAATCTGAAATTACAGAAGAACTATTAATCCAGTGAAAAAGAAATAAAAACAGTTCTATAAAATATAGAAAAAATACAGTGGGAATTTAGTAATGTATAATTTTAATTTTTTGTCTTATTTAAACTCATGCAGATTGAGCCAAAAACATCAGTGAGTGGCTACAGAACACACAATCAATTATTTTCCACAAAACAAATATAAATGTGCAGAATAGGCTACATTATACATGCTTTCCTTTCTAAACCCTAGTAATATATTTGATAATGAAGACAAAGCTGCATTTCCTCATGAGTATAAGTTTGCAAGGGAAATAACCCTCACAAATCTGTGGAAGGATTATAAAAAAAAAAACCCCAATAAGCATTATCTAGTTTAAAAAATACAAAATGTACTTGACCTTCTTGAAACCCATGTACACAGAAGTTTGATACAATGAATAAGGAAATATTTTGGCTAGAATGCCTTGCCACATCACAGATAATAGAGTTTAAAAATAACCAACCATGCTATTCAAATATACATGCAGAACTTACAAATATTGACAAAAATCCTGTCTTCTGAAAAATGGTCCAGTCTCAGTAAACACCCACTGATCTACAGGAATTTGGTGCCAGATATTCCTCCTCCAAGGTGCCTGGACTGCAAATCCCTCAGAGTTTGCTTCTCCACTTCATTTGTCTGCAAAATGTGATGATTTTTAGAACCCAGGGAAGTTCACTGGAAAAACAGAGAATAGAGCAATAAGATAATGAAGAACAATTCTGGAACCAGAAGCATCAGTGGCTTCTATTCCCAGAGGTTTAGCAGAGCTCTTTACAAGAATTGCAGTAAGTTGCTGTTGTTTTTCCCTCCCCTTTAATTGCATTTAGTAATGGATATTGTTCTCCAGATTTCCTGTTCGTAAATACACTCAAGTTTGCAGGAAAAAACCAGCACCCAAACCACCAGACAGCAGTTGTTTCTGGGGGGTCACTGTTTCAATTCTTGAATTTCAATTCAATTTACAAAACTTTGTAAAATATGCCACAATACCTTTCTGGACACCTTTCTTGGCTGGCTGATTTAAAAATAAATATTTTAATGATAAGCTAATTCAGAACAGAGTTGAGGAAGAAGCAGTAAGTCCAAACCCCTTTTTTATTATTTCATGTTTCTCCTATGTTTTATTTAAATTTTATATACATGTATGTAAGAGTCAGCCTCTAAATATTAAAGTTATAAGGAAAAGAAACCAAACTTATCTAATCCTGGATGGATCTAACACCCTCAAAAATTCAGAGCTGTGTCATATATTGCTAAATATATAATTTACATAAGATCTTTTTGACAGAAACTAGTCTGGAGAAAAAGCTTTTCCAGAGGCTATTAGGCTGGGAGCAACCCCCCAACTTCCTGAGATTTTTAATAGAATATGAAATTATCTGTCTCTTGTTTTGCAAAAGGTAGCTGTCTCTCTAGTCTTGCCATCTATCCATGAATATATAAAAGAATTATGTATTTACCTATTTAATAGCAAACTAATTACACTCCTTAGATCTGTGGCACTCAGAGTAACAAGGCTCTTTATTAATGCATAAATATAGATTACCAATAGGCAGGGCCTCAGCAGCATCCAAAATGCTGCAAAGGCTTTTGATGCAACAGCATCAACAGCTCTTGCCTGTTATTCAATAAAAATGAAAGCAGACTTGCTGATAAAAATGTATTTATAATAATGTAAGAGGGAAAAAAACATATAACAAATTCAGATGTTTTCCAACATCTTTAGTCTACATTTTCTCTGTAACATGCCAACAGTTTCTTAAACATGACATGGAATGGAAATGGAGCTATCTCTGTGATTAAGATCTCAGAACTCAGCACAGCTTTCTCACCATAAAAATGTCAGAGGTTGCTAATGAGCAAGAGAGGATTCCATGTCCATATTCCAGTGGAAACATGTGCTTCCTAGGAATGAAACTGTATGCAGGTAACATGAAACATCTTACTTGTTTCCCAATGTCACTTGAGCAAAAGAAACGTACATGTAGACAGAAAAGTATAAATGTTTTAACATTAAAATAAAGACTAGGAGAAGAAATAATTTCTAAGAGCATAAGATAGGGGATAAAATTTGGAAATTTTAAGGGGGTACACAAAAGCATCAGACCAAGTTACAGGCAGCAGTTCATCTCTCCCAGCCCTTTCCAACATATTTCCTACCAGGAAAATGAGCCTCACAAGTGTCTTTTTATGAAGAAAGTTAATGGATCTTTCCCAGTCACTCAGATAAATTTAATGTGATAATTACTTCTCATTTCACAAATGGGAATGACAGAGCAACAAAATGTGCAGACCCAGGAGAAGCAGACATTAAATGCAGGGTTTTGTCCCACTGTAACGAGTGAGAGTGCATGTGGAATAAAGTGAAAAAAACCACTGTAGAGTCAGGAAAAAAAACAGAAGCTGCATCTCAGGCCATTCCAAATAATGACTTTATTTACTATGGAACATCACCATAGCTGCCCCCACAGCAGCATCCACATCCTTCCCATAAACCACGGGGAATGGAAAAATCCTCTCCACTTCCTGCCTCAGCACCTCGTTCCTGGCAAGGGCACTGCCACTGCCCAGGATCCTCCTGACCCCCACCTCCTCCAGGTGCTGCACAGGTAGCATGGAGCACAGGTTCTCCACGAGGCCACGGCACAGGGCTCTGGTGACATGGCCCAGGGACAGCTCAGAGGCACCAATGCTGCTCACTGATGCCAGCAGCTCAGGAAGGTGTCTCTCTCCAAATAGGGTTGGGTGGACTGAGAGCTTGCTGTGCTTTTGGGCCAAGGCTGCTTGGATTATCCTTGGGTAGATGGCAGATTCCTGAACCTGAAATCCTGCAGATGGGAAATATCTTGTTACCAGTTGAAAGGGTTTGGTGTATCTCACACATGGACAATTACAATAGACACTGATGCACCTTTTGTTCAGCAAAATATTGGATATCCTTTTCTGTGCCCCAAAGGTAATTGTGTCCAAGATTATGAACTATAATTCTCCCATCCAACTGTACCCAGAATGTGCAATAGCAGAAACCTTTTTCTGATTACAGCAACTGCCTTTCCTGACAACAACAGCTGCTCCTCATTGCCTGTACTGTTCCACAAAACAATATCTTTAAAGGGACAAACAGCAGGGTTCAGCTTCGGTGGCTGGATTCCACATGAAAGCAGCATTCACCTTGAGTACTTACTGAAAGAACAATTTCAGAGCTGATTTCTGTAGTGCAAAACCCAAGAGATGATTAAAAAACCTGTCAACACCATGCTTAAAGCACTTAGAAGATATTCCATGAGTTTGAGTCTTAAAATCCATTAGTGCTGCAAAATATGCACCAAAAGGACTCCTTTGGACTACAGTCACACAAAATTACAGGCTGTTGTCCTCAAATCTGCCAACCTTGCCTTTCGAAAATCAACTTGCACAAAATAACTCTGTGCTTGAAACAAAAGAAGGCCTAGAGGGAATATGAATGTAGAGTCCAAGTACAACTGTCCCAGCATGTTCAAAAGCTTCAGCAGGAAATTCCAGAGATCTGGGAAGCATGACCCAGGAATTACATCCTTGTTCCCTTTATGGCATGATGGAACAGCTCTAGGCTTGTCCCTTTGCTTCAGCTTCCTTTCACCTTGATGAGCAACCTCAGTTTTGTGCTTCAACTCTCCTTGAAATGACTCACCCAGCTCTTGTGCCCACTGTGCCACCATTCCCACAAACGTTGCAAGCACATTCCCTCCATTGAGTGATGCTGCCACTGCCAAGTAGTCACCATTGAAGTAGGGAAAATAAGTGACAGCTGAGGAAGGATCTGGTGCCTCTGGAGGCTGGAAACCCAGGGGCATTGAGATGGTCAGCTGAGCAGAGGTGCTGATATTAAGAACTAAAACGTGCACAAAAAAAAAAAAAAAAAAAAAAAAATCAGTGTTTTTCTAAGCTACCCTGAAGGAGAACAATGAGAAAAACAAATTAGATACCAAAATGACCATACCTGCATCAGTCCTCTCAGTCAGACAGGAATAAACAGAGCACTGGAAATCTCCCAGAGCAATTCCCACTTTTGCTCCTTTGGGTATTCCATGCCATGCACAGGTTGTCCTGCCTGCAATACTGCCAGGGTCTCCCACCTCTGGAAGCAAGTGGACAGGAAAGCCAGATTTTTTCAGTCTGGAAGTAGAACAACATTATTGGAATAAAGCAGTTTGGGAATGTGTGGCATTACTACAAAAAACTCTTTGAAGTCACAGATGAACCTGGCCACACATTTGTGGCTGCTGGATTTATGGATGCTTTCACCAGTTTAGAAAGCTTTGTCTTGGACAGCGGGGCAGCATTCCAGTCCAGTGGGCTGGGTAAACCAGTCTGGAAGAATAAAGAGTTTTCCTTTCTATGCAATCTGAGCACCTGAGATTATACACTGCATGTTCAGCAAGTTTAACCTACTGATGTCATATGGACCAGCAGATCCAGGGTGAAGGGACAATCACAAAACCAGCAAAAAACGCAGCTAAGTGTCAAAGAACTTCAGTTGTCATGCAATTAGTAGTTCAGAACAAAATCATGAAGAGTTAAGTCAAACAAACTCCTTATACAATCAGCTGCAGGTGCTACAGCAACACCACCACATTAGTAATAGTTCAGTCAGCAGAATGCAAATTTCTGTCACTCTTTCATACCTTGATGAGAAGATCTTTCACCTTGAGGTCCTGGCCTAACCTAAGCCCTGAAATATATAAGGCCTTAGCACTCAGCCCTGAAAGAGCAAATCATTAAAATAAATAAGTAAATAAATAAACTGATTCCTTCTAAGATTTCCTGTAGCTTAATAGCTCTTAAGTATTATCACAAGTAAGTCTTAGAAGTTAGGAAGCTCAGCTCAAAGAACTAGAGAGTGGTAACTGTTTACCATGGCACAGGTAACCCTGTGGTTGCACTTGTCCACCCCACCCCACCACAGAAAGGGAGAAAACAGCTTGGAATTCCTGATAAGTCTCTCAGCTCTGCTGTTTGTAGGTATTTTTAAAATTACCAGGCCAGATTTTATCAGATTAAAGAGAGCAAACTCTCAATAGCTCTTCAGTACAGGCCACAATTGATTAGGAATAACTTTCAATCCCTTTTTATCTGTAGCACATCAACAGTCAGGGCCCAAAGGGGTGCTCACACTGCCTGGCACAAGCAGTGCACAAACCCCACTGAGTGGCCTTAGCACTTACATGTCAGTATTCCAGCTCTTGTTTCTGCAGTTAAAATATCCCCAGCTGGCAGCATTCTGGACAGACATCAGTGGCTTCTTCAGGTCACACAGCATGGCAACCACATAGTCCTGGATGGTGCCAGCTGCATCATAAGCCTTCAGAAAATCTGGACTTTTAAACAAGATGTTTGAAAACAAACAAACAAACAAAAAAGAGGGGTTTTTGCTTTAAGGCAGTGAGAGAAGACAATTTTCATTGTTAGGGGGAACTTCAGACATGTGGATCCATTAAAATATCAAAGAGCCACCTCAGTGATCAACCTGAATGTTATTGTTTTGGTTTGGTTTTTTAAAAAGGGATTTGTTATCCAAGCTGCAGCAATACTTATCTGCAGGTGGAAGATGGAGAGAGGGCAGCTTTAAGGAATGGGTTGTCTAGGTTGAAAAGCACAGCATTGAAAAAATTATGAGGAAAGTAGTAATTGCTTGTGTGAAATAAACAGCACTTTGTTGATCCTGGAGCATTACTGAAAAATAGGTAAATCCCACTTGCTCTGGGATCCACAAATTATATGAATGGAAATGTACCAAATGTGAAGCAAAACAAAGCAGCTGGACTCATGACTTATGCAGCTCTAAAGATCACACCATGCTCCATATATTTGCTGGACACACAGTGGAAAAAAAAAAGATCTAATAAAATTTTCCCCATTTATTGAACCTGAACTCATTGCAGACAAAGAGCCTGGCTCTTTGAGAAAGATGAAACTGAAGAGCAAATCTCTCTGATGCCAAATCATAAGTGAAAAATTGTATCTCTGCAAACACACCACAACAAAGCAGAGCATTTGTGTCACCCCATGAGGATCTGTCACAGTGTCTGAGGAAGGAAGGAACTGAAATTAATTTAGAGGCTGTGTTTTGGCATCTGGCAGCAACCAGACCAAGTAACTCTGTTACTGTTTTAGAATGTCTGTACTTTCCACAAAGCACAAGGCAAAATGAGTGTTCAAACTGCACTAGCAGAGCTCCTCTGAGCCATGGTACATACCAGAATTATTCTATGGTACTTTAAAGCTTCTGTTCCTATATGGTCAAAAGCTTATCCTTTTATTAGTGATCTGTAGTATTTTTATGAGATCAGACTCTTGCACGCTTAATTGCACATATTTTATATTAAATACTGCCATTTTAAATATTCTTTGACTGCTTAATTAAGATTATGATTACAGAGAAGCACAGTCCTCAGCCTGTAGCAGCATTAACGTGCTACAGGAATACTAATTGTCACATCAATTCAAGATGAGAAACAGCCTTTGGAGCAGCAATGTACCTGTTCTTTGAATACCAGAAGACTGTGGCACATCCAAATCCTGTAGCCAGGCTCACGTGTGACTGAGGCAGAGGAAGGGAAGTGAGGAAGGTGGGGCTGCAGCGCCCGTCCTGCCAGGTGACCAGGTGGCTGACCTTGTCTGGCTCAAAGGCAGGGCCTGTGCCACTCTCTGACCACTTGCACCCTGGAAATAAAACAGAATCCAAGAAATCCAGTGACTCCCTGCAGCACAGCCTGCCTGGCATTCCTTATTTCTGGACACACCTGATAATTTGTTAAATATATCAGAAACAGAGCCAGTAGAGACTGTAATGAAATTAGTCTTAGTTTCCAGCCCTAGATAACATCATAATGCAAATTATCCTTTGTAACACAGAGAACAGTATCCAAAGCCTTCCTTCTCTTGAAGAGGGATATTAAAGATACAACTTAAATAACAGGTGAGCCTCAAAAAAACCCAACCACAGTCTGCTATGGGAGGTGAGAAGCTGGCATGGCAGCTCTCACATGAAAACCTCAGCTGGGATGTGCCACATCACCACCTGGAGAATGCTGCCTCAGAAATGCACTGCCCAGGATGGACAGCACAAAGCTGCATCACCTCTGGAGCCCAAGCAACAAGAAACCTGGATCTGGGAGGTTAAACAGTGCACTGCAAAGTGCTTCAGAGTAAAATCCTCACAGACTACACAAGAAAGGTAGGACAGGGTTTAATTCAGGGTTTAATTCAGTTTCCTAGTCCAGCACATTCCTTTTGAGCAGAGAACACCACACCTTTGAGGAAACCTTCACATTCTTCCATTGAAGAGGAGAGGCTGGGCTCAAGCATTGTTTGCCTGCACATTCCAGGGCACAGCTCTGATCCCTCCCAAGCCATCCCTGGACACAGGGCAGGGACAGGACAGGTCACTCACTCTGGAACTGAGGCAAACTCTTGAGTTTTGGCCAGGGAGCAGAGAGTCAAGAGAAAATACTCAGCTTCCTGACTTGCACAAGTATGGCTGAAAAATGTAATTCTTGGGTTGGATACAGGGCTTGGAAGTCACACTCACACAGTAAAAAGCAGCCCTGAAGGCTGGGAGGTGCCATGAGAAACATGCAAAATAAAACACATACTTTTTCTTGTTTCCTCAATTCCCTGTTCTATCAAATCTAGTTGAACTGAATTTCCAATTGGCTTTCTTTTCTCATTTTAAATGGATTCTAAGAAATATTATTAGTCATAAATCTAACCCTAAAGGACGCTATTAAAATTTTTATTTGTGTCCCAAAGGTCCTGGATTCACTTAGTCCACTCAAAACAAATGAAAGCAAACACCCTCTTTCACTTGATAGAAATGAAACTAAAGTGGCATGTGGCTTTAGGACATAAAATATTTACCAATATGACATAAGAATCTGTGCCTATGAATACACAAGGCTTTGTTATGCAGCTCCTGGGACAGCTGGAAAGCAACAACAGCTCCTCCAGTCCATCAGCCTTGGACTTCTTTCTTTCTAATCATTTTTAGTATTTAATGTAAAATTACAGCCAGTAATGAATAGTACAGTGCCTCTTCAAGCAATTAAGGCCCTGACAACTTCTGACAGGCAGTGACCAGCACTTTTGGGAAATCTGCTCTGTGGTTTACAACACATTTTTACTTCATCTGCATAATTCCTGTTATAAGACTTGGATAATTGTCCAGATGAGCACATTACAGGGTTAAGTGAAAGAAGTCATGCCTTAGACTTCAGTAGGTCTATAAGGCATTAGCCAAGAAGATGATCCACGCCTATCTCATAGGATTGGCAATCCAAGGCCTGGATTCTTCAAATATCCTCCCTATCACAAGGATTATCTGGGTACTTGCACAACCAAGCCCCACATGACTACCTCACTGCAGCTGACTTTGTCTCTGAGGTCTTGGCAAGCAGCTGAGCATCCACAATCCTGACCACAGTCCTTTCCCAGCTCCTACTAACAGAAGCATAAGCAACAAAATGAATGCAACATGACATTTATGTATGATTTGCTAGGAAAAAAAGTCTTGGGATTTTAGGGGAGAAAACAGAGTTATTGAGATGCTGGACAGCATCTAGGTAGGGGGTTTATGAGGTGAATAAAAGCCCCCTGCAAGTTATTCACGTGATACAGAAGTTTTTCAAAGGGCAGCAGATAGCATGTGATGGAGAAACAATTAACAAGGCACAAATATACTCTGCTATTCCTCCTTTATATTAATAATTGTGCTGAATCTGCAGGGATGTCATTAGGCTAAATCCTTTATCATTAAATATAGTGAGTAGCTGAAATTTCAGTATAAAAAGCAAAATTCCCATAAGAGATCTTCTGTTAATTCTGTTTTAGAGAAGACCAAAGTGATGGAGTTTAATCACAGAATCACTTCCCTGTTACAATTTGATTTTCTGCATCAAAATACTCTGAGCAGGAATGTTAAAGAATGACTGTTACCTTTATCACTTTTCCAAAACACAACCCCATGCATTTGTCCAGAAATACCAATGTGGGTGACTTGCTGAAGCTGCTGCTGAGGCAGAGCAGCAAGGCATTCATTCAATGCTCTTATGATTTTCTGGACATGCTGCTCCATTCCCTGCAATCACAAAGCATTATCCTGAGCACGAAGCCATTAGGAATCATTCAGTGTATTTATTAAACAAGGCTGCTTTAGTCAGAAGTGAAGGACAGAATTCATTTAGTTTAATAGCATTTATTAGAGTAATATCCACTACTAAGCTGTAACACGAAAAGAAAAATTGAAAAAAAACCCACAAACCCTCAAAAACTAAAAATCAATATTAACACTGAAGGCCAAATAATTTTTAATTTCCTAAATAACCACACTCAACCATAACTTTAAAAAAAAATCCATGGTCACTGACTACAAGTTTTCATTAATTCACTTTATCTATTGCTCTTCATTTTCCTCACAAAGAGAATTATCCATGTGTTCTGGCAGGTTTTTAGTCTCCTCTGCCTCTTCCTAAAGCTCCTTCCTGTTTACTCAGTGATGATTTTGATGATGGATATTCAGTTTCTGCATATTCTATTCCTAGAACAACCCAGGAAACCGAGCAAACTGTTCCCCAGGAGAAGCTTTCACACTTTCAAAGGTTCAGGTTACTTTGTGACAGACCAGTATGAAGATTACAAAACTATTGCAACAAAGTCTACAAATAGATGTGAACTTTGTGCATAGGTACTTTAGGCTGCATAAATTGGCAGGAGGAGGGTTGGCCTGTTTGTTATCCTTGGTATCAGAAACAGTGCACATTTTTTATGATTCTGATTAATCGTTTTTTTAGATTGACCAGCACAATGGATGTAAAGATCTTTAACAGGAGCACTTGTTCCTGGTTATTTCCACAGGGAGTTTCCAGTTATGATTCCACCTCATATTGAAGTGCAAAATAAAATACCCTTCCAGTTGGCAAGTGGTTGCTGTTTCCTTACTGGGAGTGTCAAAGATAAGGTGGTGGCTCATGGGAGAACAGTTTTACAGTGTCTTAGGCAAATTTTCAAAACCTGGGTCCTTCTTAAGTCGAGCAGCGCTGCTTGACTTCCTTGAACGGTGAGCAGGAGGTGTTTTAATTCTGCTTTTTAACACCCAGACACATGCTGCCAACCTAGGCACCAAAACAATCCAGGAAAGCCACCGCACTCTGCCCAACGTACCAAACAACCCAACCACTGCCAGGCAAGGCCTGTGCCCTGCAATGTCCCTCAGCACTCCCTGGCAGCCCTTACCTGCGCTGCAGCTCCCGGGCTATCGCTGTGTGCCTGCGTCTCCCTGGAGCAGCTCTGTGCCAGCGCCAGCCCTCGCTCTGTCCCTGTCACCAGCGCTGCCTTCACCGACGTCGTGCCCAGGTCAATGCCCAGCACACAGGTGGGCCCAGGCCCGCCCGCCGCAGCCATGAGGGGACTGCTGTCACCTTGCCCAGCACAGACAGGCGGAACAACACCCACCAAGCTGAGCCTAACACGGCTCCTGTGCCGCCCGAGCCCCACACGGCTCCCGGTGCCGCACTGCGGGCTCCCAGGGACGGGGCAGGAGCGCGACCCGGACTTCGCCCTCAGGCTGAAGGTGCTTCCCTGCCCTCAGCGCTCCCCGGCCACTACCCCTGTTCACTGTGACAATGACAAACCTCCCCTTCCCCAGCTGACCTGCGCTGCTTTAAACCACGCTTTTTATCAAAACCAAACCACCACGGCTCCGTGCCCGCGCTGTCCCCCCGCTCACAGCTCTGCCCCCCTCATGGACCCGCTCCGCCACACCCAAGATGGCCCCCGGGGGCGGCCGCAGCGACGCGGTGGGCGCTGGGCGGGGAGTCCACAGGCGATCGCCTCACGTGAGAGCTGAAAAGGGAAGAACCGGGACAGCGCGGGGCACTGAAGCCGGTGGGTTGCCGCCAGCTCCCCGGTACCGCTGCCTCGGCAGCGGCGCGTTCCAAAGCACCAGGTACCCCGATCCACCGGAGCGCAGAGGAAAGGGAGGCAGGACTACAAGTCCCAGCGTGCACCGCGGCGCGCCGCCAGCGCCGAGGGTCTGGCGGGGGCGCGGGGGCTGCCGAGATTTGTAGTCCCGCGGGTCGGGGTGGGGTGGGTCCGTCACGGGAGCAGCGCTGAGGTAAAGATGTGCCCGGGACGGGGAGATCGGTGCCCTCCGAGGGGAGCTGAGGGTCCCTCGGCCGGGCTGGGGGCCGTGGTGCTGCGCTGGGAGCTGCTTGCCGCGGCTTCCAGCGGAGGGGATGGGCTGTGTGGCCGTGTGGGTGCTGAGGGAAGCTTCTCCCTGCTTTTTCTGCAGCTTTTCCACCATGAGGACGCGATGCCTGCTCCCCGCTCTGCTGAGCCTCTCGCTGGCGCTGCTGGGGCCTGGCGGTGAGTGTTTGGTCAGCCCAGCTTGGGCCCACAGCGCTCCAGACCAGTAAGAGATGGAAAAGAGCAGCCCTTTAGTTATCCCTTTACATCTCTCCAGGGATACCTGTGCCACGCTTCACGTCAGCTCTTCTGTCACGCCTTACCTCGGCTTCTTGTGCTCCTACACTGTACTGAGGCTGTGCACCTCATGCTCCAAAATCACTTCTGCAGATTGAACAGCGCCTGGGGTGCAGTCTGCAGTCTGAACCTCTGCACATAACTTCTTACAGACACTGTGCAATATGTGGCAATAGAAAAAAAAAGTGTCCAGGCCAACCTGTACAACCTGTGTCTCTCTCTGTTTCTGTACATGTATATTCTCTTGGACGTCTGGGTACTTGGATTGAGTTTGTGGCCCAAGAAACAATTTTATATTAAATTTGGGGCTTTTATGAGTCCTAGATCACCAGGATCACATCAAGAACCAGGGTGGGTTTGCAGTACCCTATAACCTTCCCTTGGGATGAACTTTTGTTACACTTCAAGCATTTAAATTACTTCCTTGCAACATGTTCAAGTGACAGTTATTTGCTTCTCTTTTTAAGTTTGATTGCCTTGAAATAAGAAGAGAGAACTCCCCCTTTGCTTTTTATCATGTGTACTTATCTGATTGTTCTGACAGTGCAGGGACCAATGAGTAAAATATCTATGGCACAAAAAAAAAGTAGGTTGTTCTTCTGAAGGAGCTGTTCATACTAATTGAGATTTGTGTGGGTGTTTTTTCCCCCCCACAGATGGAGCCATTGTGTTGTCAGTCCCTGAAGTGGTTTCTCTAGAAAGTGGAAGTTCAACAAATGTCACTATCTCTCTGAGGTAAAATCATGATTGTAGCCTTACTTTCCCTTTGGAACATGGGCTGTCCTTCATAAGTGAATTTACACTTCCTCCCTTTCTAAAAGTTGATGCTTAAGAGAAACTTGCATTTCCTAGAAGGAGCACGTCCTGGACAAATGCTCAGTGGAGTTCTTTAGGAAAGCTGTGCAGGACTGTATCACTTGGAAAGGTTTTATTTGTTTTGTTTTATCTTTCTGCTGTAATTTCTGTCCTTCATCACCCCAAGTACATGTGCCTTGTTTCAGCAAAGGGTAATGAGCACCAGGACAGGATAGGACAGGACAGGACAGAATCTTTTGGTGACTTTGCCACTTGTGTGGAGAAGAGGGAGTTAAAATATGGCCATAACTGGATCAGATAAAAGAACCAGTGCAATACTCACACAGTTTGGTGCTGGTTCCTCTAGTATGAGGCAGGTTGTGTTGTGTGTGGGCTGCTCATTGCTGAGAGGATTGAGCAGATGCTCCCCTGCAGCCCCAAAGCAACCCCTGAGCTCAGATACCAGCCTAACTTGTTTTTTCTGCCTTCTCAGGGCTCCACTAAATGAGACACTGATAATAACTCTTAATATTACACACTCCTCAAAGCACAGCACCATTGTTGAACTTCCTGATGAGGTAAGTGAGAGCACAGACTTGTAACCTTATGCAAAAAGCTCCTGCTATTATGGTGCAACTCCTCTTTCTTCCCTCTGCTCTGCCTTGCAGGTACAGTTCCCTGCAGGTCACACTAAAGCAGACTTCCAAGTGAAAGCAGATGATGTGGGACAAGTAACAGTTTACCTTTATCCCAATAATTCCAATATAACTGGGTGAGAAACTGTTTTGGGTTTTTTTTTGTTTGTTTTTTTTTTTTTTTTTTTTTGTTCTACTTACTAAAAAGTTGGGGTAACTATTCCTAGGAGTTAAATGGGACATGGGTGGGATGCAGTTAAGAAGATTGGTAACCCTGCAGCAAATCCCCAAGTACTGAGATAAATAGAGGGCACAGAAGCAGAGTGGTGTCTTAGATTTAATTACAAGATAACTGAGTTCTCATGGCTCCTTAGTCTTGTTTTAATAATGCCTCCCAAATGTATGAAGATCACATGTCAGCTTTTCTGCTCTGGGAAGCATTTGGCTGTCAGTGTCCAGTGGGGTGCTGTCCTTACTGTGCAGGATTTGTTCTGGAGTTCCTGGGGTGTGTCACTTAGGGGAGCCCTCTCCTCACAGATGCCACTTCTCCCTTCTGGGAAAAGGCTGTCCAGATGGAGAAAGCTGGATTGTATTTGCCTGTGGCTCAGATATTAGTGAGCCACAGGGTGCTCCTGTTTTACTTCCTTGTTTTGCTTCTGCTTTTGAAACTCAAGGCGAGCACGTGGAACGCTCACAGGGCAGCACAATCACGAGGGTGAGGAGTGCAGCTCTGCTCTTGCCTAACAGACCCTGTGCTGAGAGAGTGGAAGCCACAGGCACAAAGTGACCTTTGGGAGCATTCCCATGGTAAAAGGATGGAAAGGAAAGACTCAGGGAGTGCGAGGTGTCCCAAACATAACAAGGTGACAAATGAAAAGGGGAGCAACTCAGCTGAACCCAACAGAATCTTTATTGTCTTGTCTCAACACCTGGACTCTATTTCCTCTCTGAAAGCAGAACAAGATAAAATCTCCTGAAAAAAACATGAATTAACTGATTCTTCTTGCATTAACCACCAGGCCTAGGATTCAATTTCAAGTGATTCACAGCATCATAGTGAGATATGCTGATGAGGTGATTGGCTGGATCTATTTTGTTGCCTGGTCCATCTCCTTTTATCCTCAACTCTTTGAGAACTGGCGACGGAAAAGGTAAAGAGATGTGTTTGCAAGTCACTAAAGCACTTCTGCAAATTGTGTTCATAGCTTCAGCTACATCTGTCTTGGTTATTGGGAATTATCTGTGGAAAAGTGGGGGAAAAGGCAAAGGTAGGATCTGTGGAAAAGTGGGGGAAAAGGCAAAGGTAGGGTCTGAATAACTGCAGCCCCAGTGAGATTTTATATATTCAGGTTAGAGGGAAAGCAAGTGCATTCTATAAACACCTAATCCTAAGATTTGGCATCCAGTACGAATTTGTGATAGAGGAGACTTCCCCATTTCTTTTGGTGTCATGTTGTAAACCATCTGGCTGAGGCAGCTGTGATGATCACTGTCAAAGATTACCAGCCTTGAGAGCTGTTTCTCAGACACCTCCTTGTAGTGTCATCATTAGCTAAGTGACTCGAATTAGGAACATTATCATATATGAGAATGAAACTATTTGATCTGGCAATGATGTACTTGTTCTTTATGGATTCAGGCTGGAATGGCTTTATCAGACAGGCTGAGCTCATGGAGGGGTGCAGTTAAAGAGCAGAGACACCAATTGATCCATGAGAGCTCTGTTATTTCACCCAGCTTCCTGATGAACTCACAGCATTGTGTGGTCACAATGTCTGAAGCTTTTGCTTACACCAGAAACTGCTATAAATCAATACATTCCAAGGTCAATTTGGCCCTGAAACTGCCTGTAACTCTCTAATGCATGTTTCTCTTTTTTTTTTTTTCTTTTTTTTTCCCTCTTCTCTAGTGTTGTTGGACTAAGCTTTGACTTCATAGCATTAAACCTTACTGGCTTTATAGCATACAGCGTGTTTAATGTTGGGCTCTTCTGGATTCCCTTGATTAAGGTGAGCACGATTCTCTCCTAACATGTGCTGGGGGGTGGGTATGTGCAGAAGGGAGTTAAGACACGTGGCTGGTTTTGCTTTCTCTTACCTTTAGGAGGAATTCCTGGTCAGTTATCCCAGCGGGGTGAACCCTGTGGCCATCAATGATGTTTTCTTCAGTCTCCACGCAGTAGCCCTGACCCTCTTCACCATCATTCAGTGCTGCATCTACGAGGTGGGTCTGGGTGCTGGGCTCACCTGTGGGCTCTGCCAGAGCTCCCTCTGCCGGGCACCTCCCTGCTCTATTTGGGCTCCAAAATCCCAAATTCCCTGCACTTCCACCGGCCTTTCCAGGAGCCAGGCTTCACAGTCCAGCTGCTTTTCTGAGCTAACCTTATCTGCTTCAGCGTCAGGGATGTTCCAAACTCATAAGTAAACTCCTTAGGGAGTCAAAATAACTGAGGCAAACAGCCAAGTTCATAAAGTTCCCAAACAGATCTCTAGCCAGCACATAGATTACAGCTCTTCACAGCACAAATGCTTTGCTGTTTCTTTGGAGCATTCTTCAGGTTATGATAGCACTTTAGATACTCCCTGCAATTCAAACACAGTTTTTTCAGCTGCTTTCCTAAAACAGCTGTAAATGCCTTTTCATAATTCACACCTTTTCAAGTGAGACTGATTGTTACAGTCAAGTGATTCTTACTTAATCCCATTGATTGTTCCAGTCAGGTGGTTCTTTGTTTGATTGTCATTGTAAAAACCTCTCATCTGAACAGGCCAATTTTCTCTAGACAGTAACTGTTTCTCTCTTGGGGTTCTTCCTCTGGTCATGCTAAACCTAAAACTGTAACAGCCCATCTGTCATCATTGCCAGGTACTACAGAATTTTCTAGGGAAGAATTAGAAAGCAACCATAAATATTTTACCATAATGATATCATCAGCCTTTTGCACATACAGCAACTCTTGATCTCATCAGGTTGAATTTTGGAGATTTGTTGTAGTGTATGCACCATAAATACTCAAGAATACTGTTCCCCCTTGCTCAGGGACAGCAGTGTTTTAAATTATTTATATGAATATTGCTCATCAGCTCTTGCAAACCTCCAGCTGGTTGCTGTGGCACTTGCTTAATTTTACAGTTCTCCTGTGAAACCAGCCTGACTGGTAAAACAGGTTTGGACTGTAGCATTGCAGGGTCCTGAGCAAACTGTATCTTTGTGTCTGGGGATGTGTGACCTGGCCAAAATGTATCTGAGAAATAGAAAATGTATTTCTGTTTCAGAGAGCAGGTCAGAAAGTATCCAAAGTTGTTGTTGGACTCCTGGCACTTGCATGGATCTTCACCTTCACAACGCTGTTCCTGGCTGCAGCTGAGGTGATGACATGGCTGCAGTTCTTGTTCTGCTTCTCCTACATTAAGTTAGCAGTCACACTGATCAAATACTTCCCACAGGTAAATCTGAATTATTCTGCTTGCATTCCATATCCCTGCCACCCTAAGCCTGCAGTGTGTGCTCTTGAAAGTCTGAAGAGACTAAACCACCACTGATTACTTATTAATAGAGACAAACCCGTGGAATTGTACTGAAAGCAGCTTGAAAGTCAATGCCAAATGCCTGTGCATGACACTCTGACTTCTTATCACACTCCCAGGCCTACATGAACTTCCGTCGGAAGAGCACTGAGGGATGGAGTATTGGAAATGTGTTACTGGACTTCACTGGGGGAAGCTTCAGCCTTCTCCAGATGTTTCTGCAGTCATACAACAATGGTAAGCCTGGATCTGAGATGCTGGAGCCTGTCTTTATGTGGTGGGAAGTCCCACTACATAGCAGATATAAAGCAGGTTATCTCAGAATGTTTGTGCTCTGTTGTGGAGAGCTGTCCTTATAGGAAGGATAAGGAATCTGTTCATATTCCCTCAAGATATAAAATGAAGTAGCCATCCTGAAGAAACCACAGGAACAGTTATTAATTAGCTTTGCATAAGATGTGCACTGCAGTCTGTCTTAGGTGTGTCTGAGCAGTCCAGGTAATAGACATGAACTTCTCTAAAGGGTCTTAAGACAAGACTACACTTAAGGGGTCAGACTTAACTCTAATTTTGTGTTTGACAGATGAGTGGAGGTTAATCTTTGGAGATCCAACCAAGTTTGGCCTGGGTGTCTTCTCCATCATCTTTGATATTGTTTTCATGGCCCAGCACTACTGCCTGTACAGGAGACGAGGGTATGAACCTTGTGAATAACCAACCTCACTTGTGGAGACCCAAACTTTAAACTGAACTTGGCCCTACCCTGTCTGAGGGGTTTCAAGATTCTTGCTGCCAGTTACCAGAAACACTGATTCTGATCTCTGTCTGTGACTTGATCCTCTCTGGGCTGGAACACAAACTGTTGCCTTGCCAAGCACTGGCTGCCAGATGCCTTAAGGACAGCAAGCTCCCAGCTGCACATGGGGGACTTGTGCCTGTTGGAGCTGCACACACAGCTCAGAGGGAGCTGTCCAAGCAACACATGGCTCTTTTTTCACCAACCATAGGGAAGAGAAAGACCAAAGTGATGTCCTTCTGATTGGAGGTGAAGCACAAAGAGCAGAGTTCTGTCTTCCAAAAATCTGAGATCCTGTTTAAGCAACCACTTAATACCTTTAAGTAATGACTGAAGACTGTCTGTGGATCCAAGTGCTGCTGCTGACTTTCCCAGACAGCTCACAGTCCACCACCACTCAGGCTGGCCACAGTGGTACATCACAGTAATGGAGTTGGTAACAAATGCACAAATATTACAATTTGAACTCTTTATTAAAAAAATTTCCTAAAAAACAGAAGCTGTCTTCTTATTTCACTGAAAGCTCTTTCAAAGGTGCTAAGACAAGTAATTAGAAGGGAATCTGTGCATTTATGCTTCAATGCTTAGAACCTAATGTGTCTTTCTAGGTGTCAACACAAAGAAAACTAGATCCCAGGTGAGGTTTGACAGTTCCCCACCAGTGAAACCAGACCTTACTGACCTCAGTCATTCCAAAATGTACCCTTGAGCCAAAAATGGTCACAGCACCCAAGTGATGTAGCACTATTAAATATAAGGAGAAACAGCTCAGGAAAACCAACTTTGTTTTATTGTGTGTAAAATCAAGTGAAAAAAGCAGTACAAATAGCAGTGTATCTTTATAGTAACAAAAATAACTCCAACTTGAAAGACTTATAATTTACTACTGAATTCTTAAGTAACAAAATTCTAAAGCAGGACTGTAGTAATTCCAGAGATATAAAATTGGTAAGTAGGCATCTGCTGGTGTGCACAGAACAGTCTGAGATGCATCAATCACAAGGTACATGGCACAGCAGTAAGGTACTGAATAAATTAGTCTGCCACCTCCTCGTGCTCTATTTACAACAGCTTACCCCAAGGCTGCTTAAGGAAACTATAGATATGTATAGATCAACTGAGGAGGATTAAAAACTTCAGGTTTTGGATAATTGTAAAGCTAACTGGCTAACAAACCACAGGATACTAGATCATGGACTTAGGGTTGCAGGAAGAATCTTCAGTCCTGTGGCAAGCTGATTTAAACCACTTAGCATCCTACTAGAAGTTTAAATTTGGTCAAGAGGCACTTCTGCAAAATTACTGGCATATTCGTCTCTTCCATCCAATAAATCACTGATTTAAGCAAAGTCTTCTACAAGACAAACCAAAATCCCTCCCATTTCAAGTCTGATAGAAGTGGAATGAAGGACTGAAAACTCTACAGCTACAAGCAGCATTTCTGGTAAGTTCAGGAACATTGTTTTGTTTCCTGCTCAGTATTCCTTTCAATTAAACTCAATTCATCCAATGGTCCAAACTGGGAACAAGGAGAAGTCAGATTTTACCCTGCCACTGAGGTTGATCTGTAGTGTCCATGAAGTTGTAGTGTATTTCACAGGCATTGATCTAACACTTGTGTGCTCCTCAGTTGTTCCTTGCCTGAAGAGGCTGCTTTGTCCAGGGAATCTTTGCAGGAAACTGTAATGCCCCAAACCCTTCAGCCACTCTCTATCTTGCACACAGTGAAGGATTAGTACAGTGCTCCTCCCCACAGCACTGTGCAGCTCTTAACTCTAGCATTTAAATTTGGTAGTGGGGGGGGAAAGGACAGCTCCCTTCTAAAAGCTTAGGCACAGCAAACCCTCTGGTCTCCCATAGCAGAAACCACATTTCCTCCTAAAATAGGAAGCTTTTGTGCTACAGAAGAATCCTGAGCAAGTTAAGGCTTTTCCAGTTGCTCTTAGATAACTTGGGTCTGTCCTGTCCTGAAAGCCATGTCTATAGAAGTCTTGCCATGTACCTGCAGGGCAGACTTTAGAGAAGCACTGCTGAGGGGAGTGTTGTTTCACTACTGCCAGTTACACCAGAAGAAAATAAAATAAAAAAGTAGCGTTTACCACAGGTAGGAATATGCACTCCTTCCAGACAACCTGTTCCAGTCTAATAATTGCTTCTTTCTTTGATACCAATCTATACATCTCCCTTCCCACCCCCTCCCCAGCTGGATGATGGATTAGGACATCATGGATTGCTGCACAGCCTTCTGCAGGGACTGCCTGGTCACCAGCAGCCGGACCACCTCCTCATTCCTTTTGGTCAGCCTCTTCCTGGCCTGGTCATGGGTCACCATTGTCATATCCCAGCCATTCACCTGGAAAAAAAACCCCAAAAAATAAGGTAAGTGCAGGGACTCACAGGTGTCCTGTAACTGTTCCATCAGAACCACATAGTGGATACGGTTATGCCACAGCTCAGTTTATTTATAAACCTCACAAACTTTCCTGGGAAGTACCCAGAAGATTATTTTCCCCAGCAGATGCTTCTCTGCACTGTGCAGCTGGTACTACATCACTACTGTCTTATTTTGGTGCTTACCTGCATGATCTTATCTCCAATCTGGAGTCCTGCAACTTCTGCTGGGCCTCCTGCTGTCACCCTTGTTACATAGATACCCTGGGAAAAAAATTGAGTGTTCATTTACTAAATGTGGGAGGATCCAAGGCCATTTGGCTGAAAACACAACAAACCTCTGTAGTGTATTATGAGATTTTAGTTAAAAACAGGCTTGTGCAATGCTGGAAAATAGAGAAGGTGGAGAAGTCACTTGAATAACTCAGTATGCAAGTTATAATGGAGCAAGAGATGAGCTGTGGCAGAGGGCAGATGATGATTTGGGTAGCTCAGCCTTTGGGAGAGGGAATTGCTACAGAAGAAGATTGTCTGACCTTGTCAGTCTTGTCTTCAGAGAAAGGATTCTGAGTAGGGTCCTGATCAATGCCACCCCCAATGCTGAATCCCAGAATCAAATTGTCACCTTGACGAAGCTTATGTATTTCAATTCTTTGCTGGAAAGAGAAAGAGATCAAATAGCTGAGCATTGTGACGAGTGCATTTCAGACACTGATACTTCAGATCCAGTTAGACTGTCTTTCACAGAGATCCCACGACACAGCCCAGCCCCTCAATTACTCAGAGCTCTCCTGCCTGCCCAGAAATAGAAAGGAACAGCACTAAAACCAGAGCAGCTCTCTGTAAACATGACTCATGCCTTGATAAGCAGCAGTCACTCATGACCAGCCTCATCTTGCTTGTTATCCACATGCCTTATGTTCCTGCTAGTCCTATCAGCACAAATAACAACCTATTATTAGGATGGTTCTTTTTCAGGATAACTTTTGTATCCCGGGGCAGGTTCCTCACTGCCCGATGCACAAAGGCATCTGAGCAGCTTTGTGCATTATGTCAGCATTGTAGAAATGCCAGCTGGTGCAATTCCTGAGCCAGGGTGAAAAGCCACGGTCTTAACTGACACAATAACCTCTCAAAAGGTGCTTCCACCCTATCTAATGGAAGATGTTCCTGCTCACTGCAGAGGGGTGGATGAGATGACCTTCACGGGTGCCTTCCAACCCAAACAATTCAGCGATTTTCCTCTCGCAGCCCTGTCACACAGACCTTGAACTTCCCCGCTGAATTCCAACATCCCTGGATTCCAAACACCCGCGTCCTCAGCTGGGGCCACCCAGCCAAGCACACCCCCAGTCACAGCCAGGGGAAAGCACAAACCCTCACTCGCACTGCGTGCTGATTAAAGCCATTATCTCATTTAAAAGCTCTGCTTCCTAAACCCCACCCAGACGAGCAGGTGCTTATCCCGCCGCTGCCCTCAGAGGGGGATCCGCACGGTCCCGGTACCGGGAGAACGCGCATCTCGGCGGCTCCGCTCCCTCTTCTCTCAAGCAGCCCCGGCCGGGGGTCGTTCCCTCCGCCCGGCGGAGTTTCCCCTCTGTTCTCCCACCCGGTATCGCGGACGGAGAATCTGACAGCGGGGAGCGGCAACCGGGGCCGGCGGCGCTGCGGACCGAGCGGCCGCGCCCTTCGCCGGCGGACCGGAGCTGCCCGGGGACCTCCGCCCTCCGACAGCCCGCAGGGCGCTACCGGGCGGCACCGGCACCCGCGTCCCCGTCCGCACCCTTTGCCCGCGAACCGGAGCTGCCCCGGGGCGGCACCTCCGCCCGCTGACAGCGCCCGGGCAGCACCGGCATCCCGCTCTTCATCCCCGCCAGCAGCCCCCGGCACGGTATCCCCGGAATAACGGTGACCGGCTGCCCCGGTAGGAGCGCCGTGCCCGCCCCTCCCGTGCCCGCTCACCACCACGGCGGTGACCGGCTGCCCCGGTACGAACGCCATGTCCGCCCCGTCGCCGCCGCCGCCACCCGAACAAAAGCGCCTCGCCCGGCCCCGCCCCCTGCTCCCCGCCAGCCAATCCGACCCCGCCCCTCTCTCCCCACCAGCCAATCCGAAACCGCCCCGCCCACGGCGCGCCCCCCCCCCGCAGGCCGGGCCCGGCGGGCGGCCCGCGGTGACGGGCGCTGCGCGGGGTCCCTTGGCGCGGTGCGAGGCCTGACGGAGCGGCGGGGCTGCGCGCCGCCGTGGATGAGAGGTATGGAGGAAGGGGAGGACGGGTGGGAGGACGGGTGGGAGGGCCCGCGGGGCTCTCCCGGTGGCCTGAGGGCGGGCGGGCTCGTACAGCGCGTGTTTGCTTCACCTCAGTGTCGGTGCGAGCGAGGAGGTGCCCGAGCCCGGCGCGGAGCCATGGCCGCCGTGGTGGCCAAGCGCGAGGGGCCGCAGTTCATCAGCGAGGCGGCGGTGCGGGGCAACGCGGCCATCCTGGACTATTGCCGCACCTCGGTGTCCGCCCTGTCGGGCGCCACGGCCGGCATCCTCGGCCTCACCGGCCTGCACGGCTTCATCTTCTACTTCCTGGCCTCCGTCCTCCTCTCCGTGCTGCTGGTGCTGAAAGCCGGGCGGCGGTGGAACAAGTACTTCAAGTCGCGGAGGCCGCTGTTCACGGGGGGGCTCGTGGGAGGGCTCTTCACCTACGTCCTGTTCTGGACTTTCCTGTACGGGATGGTTCACGTGTACTGAGCGGCTCCGCCGCTACCGGAGCTGCGGGACTGTTGCCAAAAGTCACTACACAATAGGCCGGCTCACTTTCCAAACTGTCGTCCGTGGCTCGTGTCGTTAATGCTGTTGGTAAATTATGTCCAAGTACGAATTAATCACTAGCACTGTTCTAATTAAACTGAATGTGAAGCACCGTTTGGATGCCTCCTGTATTTGTATCCTTGTTAAGGGGTAATTTCTGTCCTAAGAGCAGGCACATCTGTGGGGTTTGATTCATATAGTCCCTTGTATCCTTTGTGGTTTGGATACACACACCAGTTACAGTCCCCTCTGGATGTGCTGCCTGTCCCTACACACAAATACTGGAGCACTAACACAGCACCCTGAAATAATGAAATTATTTTAAAATAATTCTGCTGGCAAAAGAAAATAATTAAGTGGATGTAAAGGTTTGGAACAGAAGCATACATGCAAATGTTCTCTTCCCTGACTGCCATCAGTAAATGGCACTGTCACAGGTGCTTGTCACTGGTCTCCAGAAAAGCCACAAAAGGGGGATAAATCCATCACCCACCATCCAGGTAGTGCCTTTCCTATAGCCCTGTTCCTGCAAAAATAAGTGATTCATTGATGTGCTCACATCACTATCTCCAAGAGAAGGTGATATGACCTGAAAAAAACACTTACAGGACACTCCCAGGGAGCACTGGCCTAAAGTGACACATTTTATTGCTGAACATGAAACACAAGGAGGAAAAAAAAAAAAAGTCAAAGTCAAGAAATGAGCTCCTGAGAAGGAATCTGGTTATGTTTTATTAACAGCGGGGGTTGTAGGAGTTGTGTTACAGAGTCTAAAGAAAGGAAACCTTCTAGGGGGTCTGGGAGGCCTGGAGTCTTAGATTCAGGAAATAGCTTTGGTCCTCTCACAGGAGGATGTTTTGGCAAGTTGAAACAATGGTTTCAGCAGAGCCCAGTCAGCTTTGCACATCAGGAGGAGCTGCTTGCTTGCCAGCAGTTGTGCCAGGCCCTGATGTCGCACAGGGGTTCACTGTGTGTTTCACCATCTAGAAATTACTCAACTCCAATTAAACCCTGACAGTCAAAAGCCTGGTGGGAACTCTTGTGCAGTGACTTGTGTTTGCCTTGAGGGGAGACTTCTGACATGGAGAGAAGGCTTTGGATGAGATCAGAGCACCGAAGGTACACAGCTTATCCTAAATGAGCTCCAGTGTTTAATTCTATTTTCTAGCCCCATTTTTAGCTCACTACACAGAAGCAGAGGGGGAGAGCTAGACTGGGTGGGGTTTGCTGTCAGTGACTGGGTTCAGAGTTTGCCACTGCTAACAGGAGGTGAATTTTAATTTAGGATGAAGCTGTACCTCACAGTAACAACCTTAAAGAAGTTAAAGCAGAGGTGGGTGCAGCTGCTGGTGCCATTTGTGCAGCCACTCAATGGCAGCAGCTCCCTGATGCCACCCTCAGATGCTGCAGCAGGAGCCCTTTAACTTTTGGTATTCAAAGCATGCACAGAAACATTTAATCTTCATCAGGACAGCTCCCAGTCAGGGTGATGGGGCAGCACGTACAGAACACAATGATACTCCTTAAGCCCTTTTCTGAGATTAGTTACATCCTCACATGAGATAAATGGACCAAATGGGCTGCAGGGAGAGACTGATTCTGCTGAGAGACAAGCACTTGTATTTCCTGGAGGTCACTGGTGCTGAAGTAGCAGGCAGATACGTTCTAACTTTCCTTGCTGTTGTATTTGGAGGAGGCTGGCCCAGCCCGTGGCCCTGGCAGAGCTGCCCTCTCAGTCTGCAGCACAGCCCACGGTGCTGTGAGAAACAGAGGCTCTGAGTGCCCATCCAGACCTGCCCACCACGAGAAATCAGGCAGTGATGCACCAAGGACAGTCCTGAGCAAATGAAAGCAGGCACTGAAGGAAGGAGGCAGAAGCTGTGCAGGTGCTCCCAGGGCCACGCTGCTTCTCAGTGCATCAGCCCCCACAAGAGTGACTGTCCCCCCCTGCCTCACCCCTGCAGGATCACAGCCCCTTCCCCAGCCCCAAGAGCTGCTCCAGAGTGCCACATTTCCCTGCATTTCCTGAGCAGAGCAGTCCTGCTGCTTCACAGCTGATGTCACATCACCCAGGCAGGAGCTGGAGGCGGTGGCTGCCACGGCAGCAGAGCAGGAGACAGGTTGGGTTTCAGCTTCAGCCCTTCCCAAAGTGCTCCCACCACAGCTTTTCTCCACGTGGAAGCAAAGCACAGTCACAGGACAGCACTGGCTATTGGCATAAGTACAGATATATCTATCAGTGGATATAAAAACATTCTTTTTGTGCCTTCTTTGTCCTTTTATAAAAATCCTTTTATAAATCCATAGTGACGACACACGTTGCAAGCTCAGGATCCCAGAGAAATCTCAGGGAAGAAATGCAGTCTTTAGAGAAGGTTTCTTCCTCTGGAAATCCTGATCTTAGTAGGTCTGATCTGGGGTATGTCCACCTCCCAGTGCTGGTGTGATGCCACACCTGTGTGGATTTCCTGGAGCAGGAGTCCAGCTGTGCCTAGAGCCCATCGAGCTGCTCCGGGCTCTGATTCCCGTTCAGCGTAGGGCTTGACAAGGATTTCCTGGAGGTGGACCTGAGGAAACAGGCACAGGGACAGGATGAGCAGCCTGGATTTGTTTCAGGAGGCAAAAATGTTCCCAGCCAGGCCTGTGTCACCTTACCCAAAGGCCCCTCCACATCTCAGTTCCACGAGGCTCTTGGAGCTGCCCCAATTCCACCCTCAGTCATTAGCACAAAGCCATTGCCAGTGCAGCCACGACACAGCAGCTGCCTTTGCTCCCCAGCTCACTGTAGCAAGGAATTGCAGAGGAAGCCAATAACTTGGCCAAAATCATTTGGAAGAATATATTTCCATGGAACTGTGCTCCTCTATCTCCTCCTATTTCTAGCACTCTTAACAAAAAGCCATGATTTTTAACACAAAGCCAGGCCCACTTACTTGACTTCCTCATACTTTTTGCCTCGATAAAAGTTGCTCTTCTTGATCAGATATAGCAGCACCAGGTCACAAAAGAAAGCTCCCTGCAAAAGGAAAGAACTTGGGTTTTATCTTTGAAATGGAAGAGGAAGTGTTCTGATCTCATTAGAAATGAACATTAATGAAAGGATAACTTGTAGAAACTGTGTTTGCCTTCATTCTCCATGCATTTTCCAGGGTAGGTATATATAATATACAGGCTGTGGGGGTGTTTAGAGTACCAGGTTTATTAACAAATGGTTTTAAGACAGGACACAGACACACCTGGCTGAGTAGTCAGAGTAGTAAAGATTCTGCTGGAGAAGATTTAAGCCCCCCATCCCATTCTCATCCCATTTGGGGTCTGGGTCCCCTGGGGTTACTTTAACACAAAACATTCACTTACAGCTCCCATGAGTGCCAGCCCCGAGCTGATATTGATAATGGTGGGAATGATGTTAAATTTCCCTGCCTGGAAGAACAAAGGTCATGAAGTCACTACTGAGAGAACAACCCACAAAACAAACTCAAGGGTGTGGTACTGCCCTGGGGAAGCTGCTGCTGGTGCCCCTGGGTGTATTTTGTTCCCAGGCACAACCACGGGGGATTTGCAGTGAGCAATCTTGGAGGCTGAAGGTCTCTGTGTCTTAGATCTGACTGTCCCTGGCTGCATTTCTGAGTTTGCATCATCCCTGGATTAGGCTTCTTTTCTCTCTGCAGTGCTTGCACGTGGAAAAAGTCTCTAGGGCACATTTATTTCTGTTGGGCTTTACACGAGCCTGGTTTTAATAGAGGAGGTGCAGGCTCAGCTGCACTGCAGGTGATCTCTCTTACACGGAGATTAGCTCCACATGGATGGATGGGAAAAGCCCTTCCCTACAACAAACCAGAGAGGCTGTCCTCACCTCAGAGCTGCCTCCCCCCACTTCCTTTCTCTGCAGGCTCTGGGACACCCTGGCTGCCCTCACCTTGCCGTTCACCATCACATCGAAGCGGATTCCGTAGGCTTTAATGAGCGTCCGGTAGTCGACCCCCTGAGCATCCCGGTAGTACTTGGCAAACCTGGGAGACAGCAATGCTGGCCTTAATTCCACCTGCCCCTCTGAAGTCTCTCATCCCTTCCAGGAGATCTGTTCCCTTATCAAAGCCAGCTTTAGCCTGCCAGGAGCACTGCCTACCTCCCTCCCTCCTCTGCAGCGCTCTGTGCTCGGCTGCAGCAGTGCCTGGCACAGGCTGGTGCCACTCCACTGGCAACCTCCAGCACCTGCAAGCCCAAGCAGCCCAGCCCAGCTTGTACTGCATCGTGGCCTCCTCTGTACCCACCTGAAGTTGTACCCAGAAGAGATGGAGGTTTCTGCAGACTTGTTATCCAGCCGGCTAAAAGAATAGTGAGGATTACATTCAGAAGGGGCTTTATCAAGATCACAGTTCCATTCAATCTGAATTCCTATCACACCACCCTTAAAAGAGAGAGACAGGGTGAGTTGTTTAAGCTTAGTTCAGTTAAAGTGTCTTCAAATTTGTCAGACCCTTGGGCAGGTTTTCCCCAGGGGCAAGAAGCAGCTGCACTTCTGGTCAAACAAGGGGACACACAATCCTGCCTGGGATTCAGGTGTGTGACATTAATCCCATTATTACTCTACAACCCCACTTCTCCCTGTGCTGGTATCCTGAGGTTTCTCATCCCAGGACATTGATTTCATTCCATTCCACACTTCAGTGGGGAAGATGATCTTTTATGCAGGGGTGGATTTCCAGAGTTCTGGGTTTAAACCAACGCTGTAGTAATGTTGAAATTAAACAAAGAATCCCTGCTGGCATAGCAGCACTTTGGGCAGCCCTGAATAGAAATCACTGACCCAACCAGCTGTTTTAGAGAACCCCCATTCCCTGGGGACAGGATAAATGGGACCAGCTTGACTTTAAGCACTGGCACCTCTGCAGTGCAGTGCAGGAGGCAGCTCCCTGGGCAGTGACTCCTCACAGCCTCCCAGTGAGCCAGCTGGGAGCACCCACGAGCCCCGGGGCACTCCTACCTCCGAGGCCATCTCCTGGAAGTTGCCCCCAGCCCAGCGGACGATGTTGCCCAGCACAAAGATGGGGCAGTAGGGATGCTCCTGGCTGTACCGACAGCTCTTCAGGTAGGACTCGTTGTTAGTTGCCAGCACATTCATCCTGCACGTAGAAAACAGGGAAATCCACCTTGGCTCCTTTTTTTTTCCTTCAGAGCCTGCAGCAGGACTGCAGAAACAAGAGGCTGCTCCAACACCCTCTGTGCACATGAGGGTCACCATGAGGGTGTCTCTGCTGCTGGCCTGAGGAAAGCAGTCTGTCCCCCAAAAATTACATCCTGGCAAGGAAATTACTAGGCCAGCTGAATCTGGGCTCAAGAAAGGACTCACACAGAACAGATTGCCAGGCTGCTCCAGGGCCACCTGTTTTTCTCAAGGGAAAACAATACAATTCTAGAAATCTGAGCCCAGGACATGCACTTTTCTACACTGCTTTAGTCTTTTCACATTGCAGCAGCAAAGGCAAACTAATATTTTTTTTAATTTGCATTTTTTTGCCAACCTTGTCCAGGCACTTTATTTTTGTGGAGGAGGGGGAGTATCTATTGAGCAGGAGCAGCTCAGGAACCTGTGGCACTTACTTGGAGAACTTAAACTTGGGGAAGCGAATGGAGTTCTTGATGTAAACAGTGAAGTTTTCTGCACTGCCCAGAAGTGGTTTCCTGGAAGAGAAGGGTTTGTTCTCTGTCTTTGTCCCCTGCCCACATGTGAAATCTTGAATTGCCATTTCAGAAGCAGCTTTATCCAATAGGTTGGATGGCACCAGGCCAGCTGTGCCACTTCCCCCACAGTGCCAGCAAGGGGTTGGTGAGGAGCGTGCAGGTCCAGGGGACACCCCGAGAGCTGGGAGCAGCCAGGGAGAGAAGCAGGGGGAGCAGAGGGCCAGTCCTGCTGGGGGGACCTTGCAGAGCCCCCTCCTGCACTGAACAGCCAACATTCCAGCAAGCACCCAAGCAGAGGGGACACGGGAACTGCCCTGGGTGACAGACAAGCCAAGCAACCCAAGCTTGGAAACCAGACACGTACTTGGGCTTGGATCTTTTCTCCACTGGGCACCAGGCCAGTATCTCACAAGTCCCTCTGGTGCTGCCCCTGTCTTTCAAACAACGGCCAGTCTTAACCCCTGTGAGCAGACAGCACAGAAAAGGTCACACCAAGCAGTCACCTCCTCTCCTTGCCTACAGGGCACGTGAAAATAGAGGATTTTCCCTCTCCTCCCTGCTGTGAAAGGGCCTCTCAGCTGGAACAAACACCCTCTTGTTGTGCCTCTGAGCAGCCCAGGGTTCCCTGGCCCAGCCAGCACAGAGCTGTAAGCAAGGCAGGGATCTTAATAAACGAGAAGAAAGGAAAGAAAGGCCTTGGTGCTCTCTGGAATCCGAGATTTGGAGGGTGTACCCAGGCTGAGGGCTCTGAGGGACACCAGACACAGCTCAGACAGGGACATGTCCCTTACCATTGCCAGCCACCACTGCTTCCCCTTCCAGGCAGTCCATGTCCTTGTCACACAGGGCATCAGGAATGCTGGCACTCTGCAGAGGGGAAAAGGACACAAGTGACAGTGAGACAGGACACCAGAGCCAGGGAAAGTGGGGTGGATTTGTGTGAGCACTAAAACCACACAGCTGAAGCGGTAACTGGGGGTCATGCAAACATATCCCACCACTAGGATTCAGCCACACCCTCCCAATTTGGGTTCTGCTCAGTCTGGAGAGGGGCAGACTGAAAAAAAAAACCAACATCAGTACTCACCAAAACCAGGCAGGAGGCCACTTTGCTTTAAGATAACCCTACCTTGGATCTAAGCCACAAAGTTCTCTGGCCCAAATGTGCCCCTGTCCTGGCTGCAGGGCCACCAGAGGACAGCAGTGCCCTGACCAAGCCAGCTGTGTCCCCGGTGTGACATGGAAAATCCATCTGCTCCATGGACAAAAATCCATCTGCTCCATGCACAGCACTCCTGCACAGCCACACTCCTCCTCCCCGGGCTCCAGCCCACTCCAAACACCTCCACAGAGGATATTCCACATGACACAAGCACCTCATGCCTTTGGCCTTCAGGGCATGTTCTGGAAGGTGCTGGGAGGTAACCAGAGCCTGAATGTTCAGCACTTTCCAGGATGGGGCTCTTAAAAAGGCTCTTCTCCCCATAACTACCATGAGTAACATCAAAGTTGTCTTGCCAGGGCCTTTTCTAACCCTGAGCAATCACTGCCTGGTCTCATCTCCAGCTGGGCAGAAATTCAACACCACCTAAAGTCAGGAAGGCTCTGCGTGATCAATGCCTCTGGAAATTCAGACAGCTGAGCCTCCCAGGTTTACAGTCATTTCCCACAATGAGCTTTTACACTACAGGAAAAAATACTTGTCTTTCATCCTTCCTTTCTTTGTTGCTCCAGAAGTGTCCTCTGTCAGTTCTTACCCCCGGTTTTGCAGGGGTCTGGGGATCAAGGGGCTCAGTTCTTCCTACCTCAGCACACGTGGCTTGTCTCTGGTTTGGGGTCACAATCAGATTTGTCATGACAAAGAAGACACTTTCACCCTGCAGTAAACAAAGAGTTAGAAAAATTGGTTTAGTTTTCAAGTATTTGTACTAAGGAGCATGAGGCTCTCTTCAGAAGAGAGCAACCCCCTCTCCCCACGGCTTTTCAGGCTGAGATACAACATCACCCTTTGTGTGGATATTTGTTTGGATGAATTCCCTCACACTGTGGGTGCACACACAACCATGAGAGCCAGCCCACGGTCCTGGGGGGAGGCAAAGCACCCCCAGCATCTCAAATAAAAAACTAAAACCAGAAAACCCCTTCCAGCATCACTTTCTTGTATCCCAGCTCCTGCTAATTCACAGGGAAGACCTGGACAGATCACTTCAGCACCCACAGGGGGTGATGCCAACCTGGGGAGGGATGACATAGTCTGCAACATCCCAAATCCTCTCCCCCAGCTCCGAGGTGTTGGTGAAGGCCACCCCTTTCAGCTTGGTGATGACAGAGCTCTGGAGGGACGTGTCTGTGTCCTGGTAGCCTTTCTTGACCACAAACACCCACCTGTGTGAACACAGCAGCGTTAGGGGCGGTCAGGGAACGAGTCAGACAGAGAAATTCACACCGAGGTCAAATCAAAACATGCCACTGACACCAAACCCTCTGCAATTGCTACTGCAAATAAAGGATAAACTCCTGGACATGAGCTGTGCTTGCCAACAGTGGAGGAATGTGTAATAACAGGTCATGAGGTAAGAAACCAAAGCCTCCATCTGTGCTACACTCAGCAACCTCAGAAAGGGAAAGGAAGAGCAGGGCTGTGTCGTTCTCAAGATGGAAAACAAGAGAGGCTTTTGCAGGTTCACAGGTGCAGAACTCTCACTTTAGCACACAGACACCGAGCAACAGAGCAGGCTGGGAGATGGAGCCCCTGCAGCTGAGCTGGGGATGCCTGGCAGAACCCTGCAGGGGATATTCCCAGCTGGATCCAGCTCCTTTGTGAGCCAGGGTGATGGGAACAGCCTGGCTGCACCCTGGGAGAGCTCCTGAGCCATCCAGGGACAGGCTTTGCTTCCTCCTCTCCACTGGAAGCAGCAGGAGTTCCATTTCCCTGGCTGAAAACCTCTGGCTCAAATGAAACACTTCCAGCTCTCCCACAATACTGCTAACATCACCTGCCAGGACAATAAGTCACCCTTGAAGAAGCTGAGGGTTGGGAGAGGGAGAGAGGCTGAATCTGTGGCACAGCTCCCCTTCTCAGGCTCTTCTGCCCACAGGGAGGGGAAGGGGATGAGCAGCACTGGTGGCACACAGCCCTTCACCTGCCACGTGTGACAAACCTGCACATGAACACTGCACACTGCTATAAATACAACTTATAACATTGCCTTTTCACAAATATCAAAATGGATGCTATGTGTATAATGTCAAAGTAACTTTGCTATAAAGATATCGTTTTTATTCCTGTTTAGGAACTGGGGTTTATAGTTTATATTTCTGTTAGGGTAGTGAAATAGATGATATAAGCATTCTTGTGTTAAACTGCCTGCTTGGTTGGGATAACTTTCAGTGAACACAAGAAGAAGACCCCTGCTATTGATATGCCAACTGACAAAATTTGCCATCAGCAGAAAGTATGGACCAAAGCCCAAACTGGAGGTGATGATAAGAATGGACTAAAACCACCACCAAGAAATGCAGATGCTCTAAAAAGGCAGCCCTGAGGATGGGCCATGCCAAACAATTCTTGGAACATGTTAACTGGTTTGGGGGGAAAGTTTCAATATGCATAGTTTTTTATTAGCATGCAACAGGCTGATGCAATAGAAATGGCAAATAAAGGTTGTTTCTGAAATGGCCAGGGTGCTCCTGGTGGGATGCCAAGAGGCACCTGGCCGTTGAACTGTTTGCTTTATTTTCTTTGTCTCCTGCTGTCCATTATTAAACTTTTACATTTCTACAGGAGAGTGAACCTTGTTTTTCACCCCCACCCTGGGAAGTTTCCTACTCTCCCCTTTTCCCAAGAACACGGATTTCCTCTCCCAGGAGGGCTCAAAAGCAGATCCTTGCAGATTTCCTGCAGTGAATCAATGAAGCAATGGCAGCTGCATCCCAGAAATAGTCCAGAAGTGTTGGATGATCCCCACCCCAAGCCAGCCTGTGAACAGGGACGAGATCCTGCAAGCCCCAAGCACAAAGGGGTCACTGCAGGGACCACCAGTGACAGTGCCAGGGGTTTGCAGGAGGCCATAGATGCCAAAGGAGGAAAACCAGCCTGCCCTGTCCGTGCTGTATCCCTGCTCTCTCAGGATTCCTCCTTCAGCCAGCCCGTGCCAGACTGCTGGGGAGCTGCTCTGCTCCCTGGAGCAGGCTCTGGGGCTGCACAGCTTTCTATAAATACACCCAGCACGTAAAAATGACTCTGCTATATTTAATCAGTGGAAACACGAGGTGTGGGAAAGGTGAAGGGACCAGAGGCACAGACAGTGAGGGGACAGTTGGGTGTCACAATCTAAAACGCCTCAGAAACTCAAGAATCGACAGCACAGGCTGGATAATTCCAGGTCTGAGCCTGCAGGAGCCATCCCTGTGCCCAGTACACACCAGTGTGACCAGTGTGCTGCAGAACTGGGCCTTTCCCAGGCTGTTCCTGAGCCAAGCTGCCCTGCTCTGGAATGAATGCAAAGCAGCTGACATTGCTGCTGCCTCAGCCCCCACAGCCCGGCTGCTGCAGCCCACTCCAGCACAGAAATCTCCCATTTTCTACTTGCTTCCCTCCCATCTGCACCTGAGCAGGTCATGATGCTGTGCAGAAAACACAGGTGTGCCCCAAGGCTCAGCACCAGGGATGATAATGCTCATTTTTCCTAAGGAGTCAAGCAGTAGGGTTTGGCACCATTCCCACAAAATATAGAAATAAAGGCATGAATAATGCAGTACAAAGCCATAGTCACTGGGTCTATTTTTAACCCGACCTTAATCTGAAAGGTAGAGCTGAATCTAGCCATCCCTAGCAGACGAAAAATCAGATATAACCTATTAGACACTATAAAATGCAGCTGTATAAACCTGTCTGATGATCTGCATTGAAATCAGGAGGCACAGCAGGCTGTCACTGCATGCAGAGTACCCTAATTTATCTCTATCACAGCAAAACCCATCCTTATCACAACAAAACCCATCCTTATCATAGCAAAACATGAAGCAGAGGGTGATCCTTACCCCACCAGGTAAGCCAGGATGGAGAGCTGCACCACTCGGTAGAGGACCCCGACCTTCTTGTTCTTGGCAATGACGTATTTCTCCGTTTTATAATCAAAAAGAGACAGAAATAAAGCCTTCCAAGCCACCTGCCCCATGCTCCCAGCTCGCTCGGTGGCTGGAGCAGGCAGAGCTCGCACCACCCACACGTGCAGTGCATGGAAACCTGACACACCAGCCCTGCTCTCCTCCTCCTCCTCCTCCCTCAGCTGCTCTCCGGCAGCAGCTCAGTCAGGAGGCAGCAGCTGCACTAAGTCACATCCTTCCTGAGCTGATTCATCCCTGGGGATAGCCCCTGTACCCCCCAGGTTTCATTCTCTCCCCCCAGAAAATGTTTGGAATGAAATATGTTATAGCACAAAGCCGCGCTCACACGGCCACAGAATGTGCTGGGCTGGAAGTGAGCCACAAGAACCATCCAGTCCAACCCTCAGCCCTGCACAGACACCCCCAAAATATGTCACCCCCTGTGCCTGGCAGTGTTTCCAAACGCTCCTGGAGCTGTGGCAGGCTGTGCCCATTCCCTGGGCAGCCTGGCAGTGCCCAGCCTTTCCTGATGCCCACCCTGACCCTCGCTGAGCCAGCTGCAGCCCTTCCCTGGCTCCTGGCACTGTCACAGAGGGCAGAGCTCAGCTGCAGCATCCCAGGGCACACAGGGACAGCCTCTCACCATTTCTCAGTGATTAAAGCCTTTCTTCAGCCTTTACAGGATGACAACCCACTGGGGTAAATTTTTGATTTCTTAAACGTTTGCCTGAGCAGTGAGAGCCAGGGTCCTTGAGAGTCAGCCAAAACACCTGCCTGGTCCCCACTCCTTCCCAGCAAAACCCAAATTAAGAAAACTAACAAATTCTGCATGTGCCTAAGGATAAATCAATGCTTTCCAGGAAAGCAGAGGTGACAAAGATGAGCAGCCTGGGTTTGCTTCAGGGAGCAATGTGGGCAAGAAGCTGCCAGCCCAGCCTGTCTCACCTTACCCCAAATGCCCTCCCAGTGCAGCAAGAGCTCCAGATCCCAGTTCCATGAGGTTTCATGAGGCTTCAGGAGCTGCCCCAGTCCCATCCTGGGTCATGAGGGAGCACCAGGCCAGGGCAGTGACACAGCAGCTGCCTCTGCTCCCCAGCTCTCTGCAGAATGAATAACAGAGGCAGCCAGGAACTGCTAAACTCGTTTCAAGAAATATAATTTCCTGTAATTGACCTCTGCTTGCCAATAACAATTACTGTGCTCCTGTATCTCTTTTTATTTCTATTAGGCAGAAAAATGAAGAAACTGCCCTGCACAAATCCCTTCCCTGGGAAAATAATTTTAAGATCTCAGGCTTTATGAAAATGTTGTCCTTCATCCTCCTTAAATTCCACATCAAATTTAAGCAGATGGATCTGGTTTTTAATGAAGTTGCTCCAAATCACAGGAGAATCACAACCAGCATCATAAGGAACTAAGAACTCATTTTATCCCTCATCCAGGAGCCATCCCTGGAGTTCCTCTGCAAAGGGAAAGAAACCTTTCTCCAGAAACCTTCTCCCTGCAAAGGGAAAGAAACTTTTCTCTTCTTTCTCTTTGTTCTCTGCAAAACTAGAACACAAACCTGCCTGTGGCCTCGTGGTAACCTGCTGGCTGCCCTGAGACTTTGCAGTTATTTTCCAGGTCAATTAATCTGAGACAGGTTAAAAAAAAATCCCTAAAAGGAGAAATGTTCTGCTCTAGGCGAGGCCTGAAGGTGTAAACCAGGTTTGATCACTGAAATGAAAATAAAATGAGAATGCAAAACCGATATTTTCTTGCGGTTTTGGAGGCATCAGCAGAGGCACAGGTGGAATAGCTGTTTTGGAATAAAAAGTTTCCATTTGCATCAAATGTGCCTCAGAGCACTGCTCAGCACAAGCTCAATTTTTGCTGACAATGCTCTTGCTGCAGAAGTTTGGCTTGTACTGAGCTGCAAAAACAATTTAACTGGGACTTTGTGGCATGCTCTTGGGTGTTGTTTTTATCACCTGGTTTTCACAAGCTTGGGTTTTGGGATTTTTTCCCCTGGTCTGGAAATCAAGTCTACTGCTGGGTTTGTCAAAGTATTTGTGGATGTTCAAACAAAAGCAGATTCATTCATAGCAGGGGACTAAATAACCCAACAAAGTCTGATTGTCACCAGTTAAAGATGCAAATAATGTAGAATCTCTCAGTTCTTCTCAAGGGACAGAGGCTGAATCTTCACTGCAAGGTATTTCCCTTTTTTGAGTTCCACATCTTGGATTTCCCATGAAGGAAAAAAAGAAGAAAACAAAAAAAAAAAAAAACCCAAACCCAGTCCTGCTCCATTCCCACGAGGGCTGTTTGCTGAGTCTGGGAATTCTCCCAGGGAGGATTTCTCCTCCACAACGGAAACTTCTCCTTTCTACTTTTCCCCCCTTCAATTTCTGCCATGTCACCCCTGTATTTAATTCCTCACACTGCTGACAGTGATTGCCTCCTCATAATCCACAAATACTCACAGGATGCCCAGACTGCTCCTCATCTACTTTCCCTCCACCTGTCACTGCCCAGCTGCCCCAGAGCTGACCTCAGCCTCCAAATGCCACCTGAAGGGGCTGTGAAAATCAAATTTTCAACCTCTGCCCTGATCCAGGGACATTTGAAATGCTGCAAGGTCACATCTGACACTGGGAAGATTTCAAGATCAGCCCAATAATATCTTGAAATCACACCCAAACAGAGCATGTGCTTTGCAGGCAGCCCTGGTCAGGACAGTTGTGATTCACCATGGGTTTTTTTTGGGTTTTTGGGCACTCATCCTGGTCATTCTCAGTGCCAAATGCTCCCTCCAGGCACCAGCTGAACCCCACCCTGCTCCCAAAGGCTGGCTCAGAAATGCTGAGATGTTTCTCCAGCACGGAAATGCTCCTGCAGCAAATGTTTGAGTGGTGCAGATCCATCTTCTGTCAGAAACAGGCGCCAGAGCAGAGCCTGAAATAGCAGAGACAGGGAGGAAGGAAAGAGGGGATTTGGCAAGGAAATGATCAGAGAAAAGGCAGAGGTCAGCTCTCCACATTAGTCATTCAGTTTCTACATTTCTTGTCATGCTTGTAAACCAACATCTGCAAAAAAACAAGGTGAAGAGTCAAAGTTGAGAGAGGAAGTTGCTTCAAAGCTCAGCTCATGCCCCCAGAAATCAGTAACATCAGGCAGGAGCTGCTCTCTGAAGGTGATGGGTTTGGAGGCAAGAACAAAGAAATTAAATGTGTGGAGCCCATGGAGAAAAATGCCCTGTTCAGCTCCTCTTGTCATCCTTGGCTGGGTCAATTAGCCACTCTTTATCCTCCTAACCAGCACAGCTGCACAGCCAGCCTCAGTGGAAATGGAATTGTGGGGAGAGTTTCTGTCCCACTCCACAGAACTGTCTGAAGGAAGAGAAGGGAGATGGGAGAGTGCTGATGTTGCAGAACAGATTCTGTCTTTGATTCAGCTCTCCACTTCCAGCAGAGCCATTTTCAGCCTTTGAATGTGCTCCATGTTCCTCCCCAGGTCCTGAATCTCCCATGCAGAGTGCAGGAATGTTGTTATTATTAGCTGGAACATTTACCCACTGCTCTGCCCCAACCCAGGAAGGGAAAGTGCTTGAGGAAGAGGATCAGAGAAGGAAAAATAGTGCACATCTAATGAAACCAAGCCATCAGGCCCTGTTCTGTGAGGGAGCTGGCACTGAATCAGGTAAGAGAAATTAATAAAAGTGCACATAAAACACTGCTGAGAGACAAGGATAGCTGTGCTGTGTTGCAGTGAATTCACCTCCTAAGGTCAGACAATAAAAGCATCACTGGGAAATAAAAGAATGTTGAATCAAAGCCTGAAAGCTGAAGGGGTTTAATACAAAGTGTATTCACATTAAGCACTGATTTAAAGGTGAAACCCTGCTCTTGAATACACCCAAAAGAACAGCATTTACTTCTTTGGTGACACAGAGACATGAAATTGGTCCTGGCTTGATACCTCTGCCAGCTCTTACCTGGCTGCAAGTCCTGAGGAGAACCCTTCCTCCCCTTCCTTCACCTTCCTCACAGACACAGCTGGGAAGTCTGGAATGTGCCCCCACCCTGGAAACTCCTTGCAGCCCCAGGAAAACACAGGAGCTACTCAGACCTGACCCCAGAGGGAAAAGTGTCAGCCTGGCACCTGAGCTCTCCTCAGGAGTGCTCTGAACCAGCGTGACCCACTGCTGTAACCAGTTGTTCCCAGTTCAGCAGGAGGCTGATGTGTCCCAGCTGTGCTGCACAGACCAGCTGGGTCCAGCTTAGCCAGGCTGGGGGAGCCAAAGAAATCTGTTTGTGGCTCTGCAGCATCACTCAGCTCGTGGAGCCCGCTGTAACGAGGACAGGAAATGTCTCTTTAGAGCTACAATTCAATTACCCTCCAAACAAAGCTGCCCCAAAGGCCCTGAAGCCCAGCAAGGCTCTGCATGGCTCCTCTCTGACGCCTTCACCTTGATGCCTTGTGAAGGCTGACCTAGAACGGAGGTTGGAGAGAGCTAAAGAATAAAGCTGGGATTTCTTAAAAGGATCTCCTCCATGGATCCACCTGGGGCAGCACAAGGGCCCAGCCAGGGCTGCACCCCAGGTGAACCCAAAATGGTCCCAAAATGAACCCAAGATGAACCAAAATGGTCCCAAAATGCACGAGCACTCACGGGGTGTCTCACTTTGATCAGCTCTGCTCCATTTGCAGATTGGAGTTAATTATCCAATTACAGCTTTAGCCCATGCAGTCACACCCTTCTTGTTTTTCTCTCTTCAGCCCACTTTGTGCTCTTGGGCTGAGATTTGGATCATTTGTCCTTGGTCCCCAGCTGGAGAAGGAATTGTTTTGTCTCCCCGCTCTGTGCAGAGAGCTCACCATCCCATAATGTGAAACTCAGAACTGCACACTAGAGCAGTAGAGAATCTGAAAAATACAAAAGCTAAAACCTGAAGCATCGATGCCAGTGCCCTGTGTTTTATAATGAAGTACTGATGGGCTTCTCCTGCTGAGCTGGGCTCCCCTTCCCCTGCAAACACCCAGCTCGCTGCATTCCACAGCTCTGCCCACAAACCTGGCAGCTCCTGAGCACACCCAGGGAAACCCAAGATTTGGGGACCTTCCTGCTGGGTGACAAAGCCATAAGGAGCTGGTGACATCCCCGACTGAAGCAGCATCACAAAACACAACCTGTCCTCCTGTGGGAGGCACAAAACCGTGAAGAAATGCAAAGTTGGACAAGTGAGGGGGCCCACAGAGATGAAAGCAGGAAATTGTGGCTCTGCAAACCCTCTGCCACCTTTGCATGAGGCAGAAAGAAAGGTCATGAACCGTGCTGGCAGCTCCAAAGCCTCTGGGAGATCTGCAGCAGCTGCTCTCCCACAACACCTGGCCCAAAATTCTGCCAGCTCCTTCACCTGGTGGGGACAGGTGGCTCCTGACCCTGAAGGAGGCATTTGCCAATTTTCTGTCCCACAGGGAGATGCCACAACCACGCCACAAAGCCAGGGCCATGCAGGCAGGCTCCTGCACAGGGCACTTTATTCAAAACGTGGACTGCAAATAAATTTAGCAGCAGACACGGCCAGGCTCCCATGGAAACCTCACAAAAAGCCAGCTGAGGTTTGGATGAGTTGAGTCTTGGCAGTCTTGGCTAATCCCTTAAGTGCCATCCAATTACTGCAAATGTGTTTGGCATCTGCTGCAGTGATTGCAAAGAATTAAATGGTCGATGGCACTCGCAGGAAATTACAAGTCACAGAGCCCTGTAATGCATTTAGGAGAAAAAAAAACATCTAAAAAGGAAAATAGCATTACCCACTGCAAGAGCTGACCTCCTTGAGAGCCATGAGGGACAAGAAAAGGCATTCAAATGATGAAGGAAGCTTAATTCAGAGAAGAAACTAGAAAAATAAAGGAGAGAAGGATTGTTTGTTATTTTTTCCACCAGGCAATATTGGTTAGGCCAGAGGAGACAGGAACTATTTTGTCTTCTGAAGGTCTGAACGAGAAATCTTTGTTTATTCTGCTGCTGTCCACAAACACACATTAGATCTGTGGGGTTATGGTCAACCAAACATGACAGAAATAAATAAAACCACCACAAAAATAGGAGACAGAGAAAGGAACATTACTATTTGTCCATCCTTGACTTCCTTTGGAATCCACAAAGGGGGGCCTGAGATCATTTCAGTGGAAGAACACAAGGACTGGCCAGGCATCTTCTTTCTCCAAACCCTCCAAATTGCAATTACTGATAACCTGCAGCTGCTAAATCACCAGGGTCAGTCTCTCAGATTAAAGAATTAAAGATTTCCCTGTGTCCAGCAGGGAAAGGGGAGCATTCCCTAGGATGAAATCCCTGAAAGAACAGGAGGCCTCTGCTTTAACTGCACCAGTACAAGAGTTCCACACAGAACCCTGAATATTCTCTGCTCTGCAGTGGCAAATATCCTCCCTCTGCTTCTGTCCCACAGTCAAACCCTGATTTCACTAAACTCAGAGGCAGAACAAAAGGTGCAGAATTTAACTCTGGGACTTGATTTCTTCTCTGTGCTCAGCAAACCCATCAGGATGTCTCATTTGTTGCTGCCCCAGGGAAGGTCCAGGCTGCCTGTGTGACCCAGGAGAACCTGAGGGTTCAGGTGGAACTCTCTGCTGGAGATATTTCCCCCTGGTTTTTGGAATTTTTTTTTGTTGTTTTGTTTTTTTGTTGTGGTTTTTTTTTTTTTTTTTTTTGAGGTTTTTTTTTTTTTTTTTTTTGAGGTTTTTTTTTTTTTTTTTTTTGAGGTTTTTTTTTTTTTTTTTTTTGAGGTTTTTTTTTTTTTTTTTTTTGAGGTTTTTTTTTTTTTTTTTTTTGAGGTTTTTTTTTTTTTTTTTTTTGAGGTTTTTTTTTTTTTTTTTTTTGAGGTTTTTTTTTTTTTTTTTTTTGAGGTTTTTTTTTTTTTTTTTTTTGGTTTTTTTTTTTTTTTCCCAGGGATCAGCAGAACAGCTCTTTAAGCTTTTTAAGAACAACGGGAAACACGAAAGGAACAAAACGCCCGCTGCTTTCCAGCAACTTTCTCAGGCTGCAGGAACCCAGTGCTGTGCTGCCACCAAGCTGCGTGCCCTGTCCCCAAGCCGAGTGACAGCTGCCACAGCCACACCGAAACCTGCCAAGCAGCGGCTGGAGCGGGCAGGAGAGCCGCGGGCACGGCAGCTGGATGTGCCCTGGGAATACCCGAAATAAATCCTCTTTTTACACGTGTATGGAATACATGAATGTAGCCGTGATATTTTATGAAAAATGCTTTTTTTTGTATTCCCTGCAGAGCTACACAACACAGGTGTATAAATTAATTTATTCTGCTGTCACAGCAACAACACAGGTGTATAAATTAAATTTCAGCTCACACAGGTGTAACACACACAGAGGGCTGTATTCTGTGCAGAATTACACAGCACAGGTGTATAAATTAATTTATTCTGCTGTCACAGTGACAACACAGGTGTAACACACACACAGCTGTATTCCCTGCAGAGTTACACAACACAGGTGTATAAATTAATTTATTCTGCTGTCGCAGTGACAACACAGGTATATAAATTAATTTTCAGTGTACACAGGTGTAACACACACAGCTTTATTCCCTGCAGAGTTACACAACACAGGTGTATAAATTAATTTTCAGTGTACACAGGTGTAACACACACAGCAGTATTCTCTGCAGAGCTACACAACACAGGTGTATAAATTAAATTTCAGCTCACACAGGTGTAACACACACAGAGGGCTGTATTCTGTGCAGAATTACACAGCACAGGTGTATAAATTAATTTATTCTGCTGTCGCAGTGACAACGCAGGTATATAAATTAATTTTCAGCGCACACAGGTGTAACATGGATGGCTGTATTCTGTGCAGAATTACACAGCACAGGTGTATAAATTAATTTATTCTGCTGTCGCAGTGACAACGCAGGTATATAAATTAATTTTCAGCGCACACAGGTGTAACATACAGGGCTGTATTCTGTGCAGAATTACACAGCACAGGTGTATAAATTAATTTATTCTGCTGTCGCAGCAACAACACAGGTGTATAAATTAATTTTCAGTGTACACAGGTGTAACACACACAGGGCTGTATTCCCTGCAGAGTTACACAACACAGGTGTATAAATTCATTTTCAGTGTACACAGGTGTAACACACACAGCTTTATATTCCCTGCAGTTACACAACACAGGTGTATAAATTAATTTATTCTGCCGTCGCAGCGATGTGTCTCAGTGTGGATGGAGCAGCGCCGGCACCAGACTCACAGAATCACGAGGCTGGAAGAGACCTCTAAGGCCATCGAGTCCACCCTGTGCCCCCACACCTCAACCGGACCACAGCACCCCGTGCCACATCCAGTCCTTTTTTAAACACACCCCGAGATGCTGATTCCACGCCTCCCTGGGAAGAGCATTCCAGTGCTGTATTATTCTTTCGGTGAATTTTTTTTTCCCTAACATCCAGCCTATGCTTTCCCTGCCGCAGCTGAGGCCGTGTCCTCTGGCTCTGTCGGTGCTGGAACACACCGAGCCCCGGCTCCCCCGGGAGCTGCGGGGTCCCCGCCGAGCGCCCCCGGCTCCCGGGGACCCCCGGGCAGGGTTTGTGCTCCAGCCCCGCACCGGCCACACCGAAACGCCCCGGGGCGGCTGAGTCCCGCACCAGCACCGCCGGGACACCGGGAATGACACCACCGGGAGCGACACCGGGACACGGCAGGACACCGGGAACGGGACACCGGGAGCGACAAAGGGACACGGCAGGACACCGGGAACGGGACATAGGGACACGGCGGGACACCGGGAACAGGACACAGGGAACGACACAGGGACACAGCAGGACACGGGGAGCGACAACACGGGGAGCGACAACACCGGGAGCGACAACACCGGGAGCGACATAGGGACACGGCGGGACACCGGGAACGCGACACCGGGAACGGGACACCGGGAGCGACAACACCGGGAGCGACATAGAGACATGGCGGGACACCGGGAACGGGACACCGGGAGCGACAACACCGGGAGCGACATAGAGACACGGCGGGACACGGGGAACGACACAGGGACACGGTGGGATACCGGGAACGGGACACCGGGACACCAGGAATGACAACACCGGGAGCGACACCGGGCAGGGGGCGTGTCCCGTGGGCGTGTCCTGTCAGTTGTCCCCGCCCTCGCGGTGCGGGCGCTCTCGCGCGCTCTCGCGACACCCGTTCGAACGGGCGGCGGGCGGGCTCCCTCAGAGGGCCCGGCCCGCCCGGCCCCGCCATGCCGCTGCGGCCGCGGCTGCTCCGCACCTACTCGCGGCGCGCCGGCTACCTGCGCATGCTGCCGCCGCCCGACCGATGGATCTCGCCGCCGCAGGACCGCAGGCGCCTCTTCAGCTCGACCTCCGCCGCCTCCAGCACCGCCTCCAGCGCGCTCTCCGCTTCCAGCGCCTGCTCCACCCCCTCGGACGACCCCGACTTCTCGCCGCCCGGCAAGCGCCTCCCGCAGGCCCTGGGTAAGCGCCCCGGCTGGGCCGCGCGGCTGCGGACCCGCAGGAAGGAGAACCGGGGCCCGGCCGGGAAGGAGAACCAGAAACCGGCCGGGAAGGAGAACCGGAAACCGGAGACCCGGGGGAGAGGGCAGGAGACCCGGGGCCGGGCAAAGGAGAAGCGGGAGGCGGCGGGGAAGAACCACCGCCGACAGCGGCTCGGCGCCCGGGGACAGCCCCCCGCCCCGCCGCCGCCGCCGCCGCCGCTCGCCCGTGAGCCTCAGCTCGCTCCTGCTCAGCACCACCATCGAGGGCGGCTCGGCGCTGGGCGACTCCTGCTCGCAGCACCGGCTGCCCCACGGCTCGCCCGAGGGCTGCTCCGGGCAGCGGCCGTCGCTGCTGGGTGCTGGTGAGGAGGTGCCTGAGTGGTTCCGGGCACAAGGCTTGGCTCGGAGCTGTGAGCCCCAGCCCGGGCTGCGGGGGTCCCGCCGTGTTCTGAGGTCGGCGGTGCGGGGACCCTGCCCGGCACAAGCTGCCCCGTCCCCAGTGAAAGCCCCAAGCAGTCCCCAGGGAGCGCTGCCGCCACTGGAGGGTGAGCCACAGCCCCCTGTGCCCTGTGACAGCGGCACTCGTGAGGTTCCCTCTCATCTCACGAGAGATTTGGCCAAAAGAGGCTCCAGCTGTCAGAGAGACTTAGTCAAGGAGTACCAGCTTGTGCCAGTGGTGGTCCTGGACCCTCTGGAAGTGCCAATGAGATTGAAGAGCATGAAACTCAACAAAAAGGCCGATGTTCAACCTGCCTGCTTGCAGCCAGGATCTCCCGTGGGCCACCAAGGAATCTTGGAGAAAAAGCACAAAAGGACCAAGGGTGTCCCTGGGGAGGGCAGCACCTGCAGGAAAGCTTGTATCAGTGGCTTCAGTGCCAGCCGCTGGGGCAGGCACACCCAGCTCAGGCCAAGAAGGCGCAAGAACAAAAGGCAGCAGCAGCCCAATAACTCCCTTTTCAGACTCCAGACAAGGCAAAAACGAGCTCGGAAGGGAGCTCTGGAGATGTCTGTAGGTGTCAGAAACAATGACTCTTCACTCCTCAATAACTCTTATTCCTGGGCTAGAGTTCGAGCCTCTCTGTCCTTCCATAAAAAGAAGAAAGTGACCACAGATGAGAGTTTCTGCAGCAGCATCCTCTGCACCCCTTCAGGGAAATCCCAGCTTTCGGGGTACCAAGCCAGCCTGTCTGCTGGGAAAGCTCAGGGCTGCTCCTGGTTTGCTTCCTCCATGGTCCTGCTGGCTCCCAGGGATTCCTCCTCTGTCCTGGAGCTGCTCCTTACAGATGCTGAGAAAGTGTTTGGAGAATGCAACCAGGAGGGGCCTATTGCTTTTGAGGAATGCATTCCTTTAAATAAGATGAAAGACTGCAAGAAAATTGGAGAAGGGGTGTTTGGAGAGGTGTTCCAGATTGACAGCGAGAGAGGACCTGTGGCCTTAAAAATAATTCCCATTGAGGGGACTGAAAAAGTAAATGGTGAAGCTCAGAAGAGCTTTGGGGAGATTCTGCCTGAGGTAATAATCTCAAAAGAGCTCAGTCTTCTGTCTGAGGGCTCTGTGAACAGAACTGTGGGGTTCATCAGCCTCTACTCTGTGCACTGTGTCCAGGGGGCCTATCCCAGGTATCTCCTGGAAGCCTGGGACAAATTCCACAAAGAAACAGGCTCAGAAAACGACCGGCCAGACTTTTTTGGGGCTCAGCAGCTCTTCATGGTGCTGGAGTTTGAGTTTGGAGGCCAGGACCTGGAGCGCATGAGGAGCAGCTTCTCCTCGGTGACATCAGCCAGGAGCATTCTGCACCAGGTGACCGCGTCCCTGGCCGTGGCAGAGCAGGAGCTGCACTTCGAGCACAGGGACCTGCACTGGGGGAACGTGCTGGTCAAAAGCACAGAGCTGAGAGAGCTGCACTACGTGCTGAATGGAGAAACACACTCCATCCCCACGGCTGGCATCCACGTCAACATCATCGACTACACCCTGTCCCGCCTGGAGAAGGACGGGCTCACCGTCTTCTGCGACCTCTCCACGGACCTGGAGCTCTTCCAAGGCACTGGGGACCACCAGTTTGACATCTACAGGCAGATGAAAGAGGAGAACTCCAACAGCTGGACTGACTACCACCCACACAGCAACGTCCTCTGGCTGCACTACCTGGCTGATAAACTTTTGAAAGCCATGAGCTACAAGAAGAAGGCATCAACTCCTGCCCTGAAGAAAATCAAGACGCAGCTCAGCAAGTTCCACAAGGAAGTGCTGACCTTTGGGTCTGCCCATGATGTTCTGCACCACAGCAGCCTCTTCCAGTGAGCAGGAGTCCAAAGACTGAGCCACTGGTGCTGCCTTTCTCCTCTGCTTTTTGTATGTGTTGGCACAATGAAGTGTTTTGATTGGCTCCCAATATTTTTTAATGTCCTAAAAAATCCCCTCCAATGTCTTCTGCTCTAAGATGTTTCCATACCTGCTGGTTTTGAGGGGTGCTGGAGAGGAGACAACAGATCTGACTTTGGAGAAGGGAGGGGAAAAGAGACTTCTTCAGGCTCAGTTAATGCTCTGAATTTTACATAAATTTTCTTACCATTTTAGCCTTAGATTATTAAAAGTTCTTTTCTTACTGTATTGTTTTTTTTACAGATTCTTTTCTTAAAGGTAAAAACTCTTCAGTTCTGGACAGTGAGGACAAGGGTGGAATCTTGTTGGCTCACTGGAGACAGAAGGGAAAATCCATCCTTTGATTTCATTTTGGCAAAATTTATACCTGGAATAAAAGTATAAAATGTAAATATGTGAAGTTTCTGTAAAGGGTTTTAAACCCACTAATCTGCACTAATCTTTTTTTTTTTTCCCCCTTTCTTAAGGACCAAGGAAGAGGTACCTGATTGTGGAAAAAAAGAAGACAAAGTACCTGTGTTCCTGATTTTTAATGGTTATATATAGCTGGTTGCTATCAGTTATAACTGATAGCAACTCAAATCTGTAACCTAGTGGTAGCACTGAAGCAATTCCATCCTTTATCTACAGAAGAAAATGCCCAAGGTAATAAATGTTCTTTAGCCCTGACTGCAGGTGGATCAGGTTGTTGCCATCTTGTTGCAGGGGTTTCGTACCTTCTTGGTGACTGCTCATGGACAGCTCTTCACAGCACTGACTCCTTCTTCTTCTCAGCACAGCCAGCAAACTCCATCCAACCTTCTGGACCAGCCAACTTACTCTTTTACTATACCTATTCTAATTGGATCCAGTTGTGGCTTATTAAGGGCAGCTCTGTTCCTAATTCTTGATAATTAGTGCAGCTGTAACTCCTTACCTTCACCACTATCTTTATTCTCTTACATTCTGTCTATCCACACCAGGTGCCCTAAACTGGAGGCTCCTACATTAAATCCCAATTCCCTGTTTTCAGGAAGTCTTTTGCTAACATTCTTGTTTATTAAAGAAACTGGGCCAAAGAGAACAATAAATCAAACTGAAGTGAAAGGTGAATTAAATTCTGATCCAATGACACAGATGCATTAAGAAATTGAGAGGCAGCATCATCAAATTCATTATAACTGCAATGTTCTCCATGCAGTCCAGTGAATAAATGTTAAATATTGCATCTCCAAGATTCATCTTGGACCCTCTCTTGGAGTCTCCTTTTTACAAACCCAGCGAGGAGACCCTGGGGTGGTTTTATTGTTCTGCCTTCCAGACACTGCAGAAAGTGACCTGACAATCTGCAGTGCTGCAAATTATTAAGATGGAAATTGTGCTGGAATGTTCCCAGGCATCCTCTCAACCTTTTTTTTTCCCCCTCTAATTGAATAAAGTCATGCTATGTAATTGAATGGTCTTAAAACCCACTTGGTAAGGCCTGCAGTGAATGCTTATCTGACATCAAGGAGTGTTCCTCAGTCACAATGGTGCTAATTTCATTTATGCTTTAAAAGAGAAAAAAAAAGATGGATGAAACCACGTTATTTTTGCCTGCCTTGGTGTTTTGTTTCTGATTTGAGAACTGATTTTGGCTGTACAGGAGGGGTGGGGCATTGGCAGGAATTAATGCCAGGAGAGGGGACAGCCCCCAGGGGGACCTGGTGCAGTAATTTGGAGATTCTGAAAGCTGAAACCTCAGAATGTTTCCCTGCAAACCAATTTGCTGATTTGTGAACATGTAGTAATTTTCATTAGTCAAAATGTAAAGCTTCTACCTCCCCCCAAAACTGGACATGAAATTGATATAAAAACCTTTGCTTTAAACTGTGCTTGCAAGGAAGTGCAGCTGCCAGAGCTGAGTCCTCATTTCCTTTTTTAAAGATGCTCTTTGATTAAAAAAAACACAGAAAAAAATATCATGTACTAATCAGCCCTCATAAATTTTAATGGGAGGATGGTGACAAAAAAGGAATTGGAATAGTAAATTTCCCCTAATCAAGTTAAATGCCCTGAACATGTTTTCATCTGAGTGAAAGCTTTACTTGGAACAGAGCTGGATTATATATTTCAGAGATCTGCTCTCCCTGCTGAGGAAAGAGGATTCCAGAACCCAGTTTGCCCCTTCAGAAAACACAAGTTTTTTAATAATCACCACACTGAAATCAGAGCCTTAAAGGGTGCTCCGTCTTTTACTGAAATAAGGAAGTTTGAGCAAAGCTAAAATTATCCTGAGAGAGGGAAAGATTTTTCACGTGGATCCAAAGGCTTTAGGAGAGTGAAAAGAAGAAGCCTGCTTTTGTGTAACTGGTAAATCAGATGGATTCCAGGCAGGAATTCTGGTGTTTCCAGGTCAAAGTGGATTTTGTGCTGAAGCCAGCAACCCTCATGTGCCAAATCTCTGAAAAATTTGCCTATTTTGATGGAGAAGACAGATAAAATATGGATTGCCCCGTGAATATTCTGTAACTCACCAGGGTGCTGTTAAAACATGTATTTTTTGATCATTCTTTTCTGGAAAAATCAGACATGAAGTGCAGGAATATGAAAATGATCTCTTGCCTTGTGAAGCTGAATGAGAAGGAAGAACAGCTCTGGCCTCAGTGTAGAGAGGATGCTCAGAGTATCATTCAGAGGCAGGAAAAAAGGGAAAATTGTAATTTCTGCCCAATTCTACAGTTCCAGACTGCAGCAGTTAATGGTGCTGCTGGTGCCCAGCAGGAGAGGAGGCTGCCAAGGGAGAAGGAATTCTCCTCAGAGCTGAATAAAAACACTGGGAAATTCAACTCGGCCTGGGACTGCTCCCATAAAACAAATTAGGTACAAATAGCCCAATAAAAGCTTGGGAGTCTTGAATCAGATAAATCCAGTATTTAGGCTCTCCTCCTAACAAGTGAAATGCTCCTTCCCCTCCCTGGAGCTCGTGGCAAGGTTTGTTTGGGTAGTAAATCACTTGGTGGCTGAGCTGGGTTTCCTCTCAGCACTTTGCTGAGAGCTCTGGGGCTGTTCTCCAAGCTCACCTCGACTGGCACCTTCCTAAAATTCAGATTTTTGGGGTGGTCTGGGAGCAGAGTTGTCACACAGAGTCATCTCCGCTGTCAGTGGCACTTTCGTGGTCACTTCAGTGTGGCCCCCACTGATCCTTCCTTGGTGCAGACCGAAAATGGGGTTGTATTTAATGAGAGCATGGAGCATCCTGCTTCTTGGAATTTGGGGGAATTGCTCCCTCCAAATTCTTTCACACACAGGACAATGCAGCAGCCCAATTAATTATGCAATATTCTTTAGGGTGTGTAGGAAAATGGTTCCTTTTGAGTCTCAAAGGAGACCCCTCCATGCTTTATGTAACATTTATCATTCAGGGGTGACTTTAGGCACTGTGGCACTTGTTCAGCTCCTCAGCCAGTCTGCAGGGTGGATTTTCACCATGATGCCTTCTGTCAAACTGAGCAGCTCTTTGCTGCAGTGCTCTGCTGTTCATCTGTTCCTCATGAAATGCCAGAACTGGGATTTTTAGGATGTTTATTGTTGTTTAAACCTCGGTCTGTGCTCTGGGATCTCCTGGGACAGCCCCAGCGATGAAGCACTCTATGAATGGGAGGTTGTTGAAGGATGAATTGCAGGGAAAGTCAAAAAACACCACTGAGGGATTGAAGAAAACGCCTTTTGCACAAAGAGGATGTTTTATATAAACTCTAAATGCAAAATCTGGAGAGTACAACTCCTCTGAGTCTCTGAATGTGATTGTCAAGGCAGATGAGCAGTGCAGATGGGCTTGTGGCTGCAGCCCCTGTGAGGGCACTGAGAGCAAACACAGATTAAACCATCCTCATTTTCCTAAGGTAGCAGGTTCAGAATGTCTTTACATGCACACAAACAAAATTCCCAACACCTCAATGGAGAATTGAAACTAAAAGACACTCTAGTGATGAGTTCAGCTCCCAGGAAAGGGTTTATAAGCAACAACAACAAAAAAAAATCTTCATTGTGGACGAGGTCTTGGTAAAGAAACTCCAGTTCTTTACCCCTGGATTGCCACAGGACAGTATTATTCTTTTTTTCTCCAGTGATAAGAAGTTTTTCTTGATTAAATATTCAAGCTGAGGAGCACAGCTTTGCAGAGATAAGGTTTATTCCTTTTTCTACTCAGCAGTAAATATCTCCTGCCTGTGGCTGATGTTCCTGGAGAAGTTCAACGATAATTAACAATTAGATGTTGTGTGCAGAGGTACTCAGCAATGCTGACCGACACTCCAGAATCTCATGAATTATTCTTAGGAAATAAATGTACAACAACATCAGAATCCCTGAGGCACTGCAGCCACAGTCATTAGTGCTCATTACTGCTCGGGGCTGAATGCTGCCCCCCCTTCTGTGTCCTCTGCTTTATGAACACCTAATTAAATATTTAATTGTGGTAAGGACTCCTAATTGCTACTAAAGCAGCAACACATCTCAACTTGACCAGAATTCCCAGTTTTTACCTTGCCAAGGCACTGTAATACTCAGATTATTGTATCAAAACACAATTTTGCTGTTTTGGAAAATGAGGATTCTCTCAGGGTTGAATCTCATGCTGGCGAGACAGGGGACAGCTGGTCTTGAGTTGGTGAAGAGCAGATCAGGAACAGAATCAAATATAAATTTGGGGCTGAAATATTACAGGAAAAATGTTTTAAGGAAGCCTGGCAGCAAGAACAAGAACTGCTCAGTGTTTCCATGCTGTGTCACCTGGAGCAGGCTGGCCTATTTACAGAAGTTTCTGCTGGGAATGTTCAGAACACACAAAATCCCAAGAGCCTGAAGGAGCAGACAGCCAAAATACACCAATATGGGCAGAGCTTCAGGATTAAACGTGGTATTTATGTTTCCATGAGATAAACGCATTATCTAGCAGTTCCAATTCTTTATCTAGAGTTTGTTTTCAAATCCAAAATGCAAAGAGAAAATCAAACCCATCTTCCCTGCCTCTGTCTGTGTGAACTCCACAGGTCACTCAGCTGACAGGGGTGTGATTGAAAATGAGGGACAGTATGTAAATAAATTAAATTTTGTATAAATAAGCTAAATTATCTGTGCTGAACTCCAGACATCAAGGTCTTCTCAGATCTTCATCTGTGTTAATTCATGTTCACTATCTCGTGCTTGTCCAAGTCTTTTAGACATACAAGGCAAAACCCTTTGTAACTTGGACTGAAGGGTTTATATTTTAGATAATTTCTATCACTGGGAAATATTTGTTTTTTTTAATGTCCCTCTGATGCTGAATTAAAAATAGAATAATGACACATTGCATGGAACACAGATTCTATATTTGTCTTTGAAGCATTTCCCCAGCACACTAAAAAACAACATTTATTACCTACCAGAGCACAATCACGTCCTCCAGAGATCCTGCAATGTCCTGGAGACCATCAGGGAAATCACAGATTGTGCCAAGGAGAGGTCACCTGCACCTTGAAGTGGCTTTTCAAGGTGCATGAACCAGCCTAGAAAACATCAGAGAAGGATTTATAGCAAAAGTAGCACTCTTGCATTAAAAAAAAAAAAAAATACATCTTACTGTATGGTCTTTTCTTAAATGAGCAGGAACTGAGGGGGTTCCCAGCCTGCTCCAGAGCAGGATCCACCCCTGTCCTCACCCTGTGACAGGACAAAGCCACGAGAGGGTGCCCGTTGTGTGAGCCCTGGTGTGCCCAGGCTGCTGCTTCTGCTCCCAAGCACCCTGAGCAAATTCCAGCAGAGCACCAAAGGGTTTCCTGCTGGGCTGTCCAGAGTGACACAATTCACTTTTATCCTGGATATTGTCACGGGTCCTGTAGGATCTCTTGTTTTCTGCCTGGCCCCAGGAGCAAAGGGGACATGCAGAAAACTCCCCAGGCACATTTGTGCCAAGGGCTGCACCAACAAATCCCTGCACACAGCTAAAAATCAGGATTTTACCTCACTGGGACAAAAGGGACAGAATAACTTTATTTCTTTATTTCTCTCCTATTTTCTACTGACCAAGCCAGGAGCTCTGGCTGCAGCCTGCAGTCCTCTACCATACAGGGAGAGCACATCCAGCAGGGAGCACAAAGCAGGAATGTTTTAAATGTTTTATTTGTCACTGCTCAGGCATGGTTGGAAAATCCCCAGCACGGAGTGTTTACGCTGCCAGTGTTTTCACCTCTGTCTCCAGGCAATGGACGTAAACCCTTCCCTGTCCCCCCAACCTGCACCCAACAGCTCCAGCAAGGAGAGCATCTGTCAGCCCAGCAGATGGGCACAGCTCAGATCCCAAATAAAACCCAACCTGTGCTCCAGAAGGAGACAAGCAGCCCTTTCCCTGGAATTCTCTATATATAGCTTTGTAGAATTAGTGTCCTTTGCAGCAGTAAGGGCAATTTTTAGAACAAAACATCACATATCTACTTATATGTGGATCGTTTCCTATTATTTATTTTATTCCAGCCATCCTCAGGGACAGATCCTGTAACCAGTTTAGCAGCAGCAAAATCATTATTCAACAATCTGACAGCAGAAAAAGTAATAGCACAGCTGGTAACCTCCCTCCCTGTGACCCCTGAGAGTGGAACAGAAACACAGCACAGCCCAGTTGGCTGAATTTTTTCCCACTCTTTTTCCAAATTCCATGATTCCTTCCAGGGTATTTGCTGCAGAGGTAAAGCACTGCAAGCTTGGGATGAACAAAAGGAAATGGCTCTGGCACTCTGCAGACTCATTCTTGTCCTAATGGATGAAGGTTTTCATCCAGAGGATTCCAAAATAGCAGAATTATTTTTTTCTGCAATGATGGAGTTCCTGACTTCAGTGCTGGAGACGTGAACAACAACAAAACCAACACTGTCAGCTGGGGATGGCTCTTCTGCCCAGTGAAACAGAGACATGGTTCTCTTTGCCCAGAAAATCTACATTTTCCAAGGATTCTCAGAAAAGAGGACAACAAATTCCACGGGCACTTTCCAGCTACCTCCAACTCTCCTCTCTGTGTGTTCAACATTTGACAACCGTGCTCACAGACCAGACATGCTGTAACACTCCACATGCCACAAATCTGAGCTGAAAAAAAAAAATATTATGGCAAAAGAGGAAGCAAGAAAAACCCCTTTGCACTCAGATTTAGTTCTGTTCCACCCCCAAGGCAGCCACAGCCACATTTTCTGAGCCTTTGCCCGCTCCTGTCTGGCCCCAGGTTTGGGGGTTTTTTTGTGCTGCAGAAGCAAATGTGAGGCTGCAAAGTGCAAGTTTTCTCTTTTTTTTAATGAAAAAAATTAAAATTCTTGGTTTAGTTTTTTTATTTTAATTTTTCTTTTAGTCCCAGAGCAAGAAATGAAATTTCTTGAGAACAGCAAAGCCCAAAAAGTGAGAGGCAGCCCCAGGCAGAGTCCAGCTGCAAACTCCACCAGCTGCAGCCCTTCAGCCCCAGCCCTGGGCAGCTCCTGGGATTCACACAAAGCATCTGGTCTTTGTCGGGGCCCTGGGGCTGTCACAGTTCAAAGGCTCCCTCTGCGAGCTCCAGAGGCAATGGAAAATATGTTCAGTTGCAAGTGGGGTCACAGGGAGATGGAGAGGGAGGACTCAGCTCGTGGATCCTGCTCCCTGTGCTGGCTCCAGCTTCAGAGCAGCCTTTGGAAAAACAGGGGGGGGAAACTCCCCAGAATGTGCAAAGCATCTGAAGAACAAGGGAGGTTTGATTCCACCTCTGCCCCTGAGGAAAACAGGGAATTGGGAACCACAGAGAGCAGAGATGGAGTTCCTTTTGAGGAAAATTGCTCTGTGAGGTGGGGAGAACACAAAGCTTTCCACAGAGGGCACGGGGGGCAAGGAGCAGGCAAAGTGTGCTGGGGTAAAGGAGGGCTTTGGATGCCCAGGGTTCATCTCTCACCTGCCAGGAGCTGAGGAATTCTGAGCAAAGCACACCCAGAGGGTTTGAACAGCCCCAGAGCTGCACTGGGAGCTGCTGGTGGCTTTTCATGGCAGGGCTGGGCCCCCAGAGCCTCTGTGCTTCAGAGAGAAGAGGGAAACTGCAGCTGCTCCTCCACTGCCATTGGTGAGAGGTTTTTTAGTTTATCCCTAAAAACCTCCCCTGTGCACAGGAAAGGTTCTCAGTGGGGTTCACCTGTCAGGGGGAGAAGGGAGAGGACAGCTCAGCTGTTGAGAAGTTCTTGTGTAAGTGACTGAAGGATTTCCTGACAAAACATTGTCATCTCTTAAGAGTGGACCCCAAAATTCTCTGGGGCCTCTTAACCATTATCATCCCTGACATTGCTGGGCTGGGGTGTGACTGGGGAGCTCTGGGGTTGCCAAAGCCCTGCCTCACAGCAGAACATGCCTGGTGCAGATCAAAAGACAAATGAGCACTGCCAAGCTACAAAAGAGAAGCAGGACCAAGGAAGGGCTGAAGGGGAAGGTGATGCTGAAAGCTGCCAGTGCCCACAGCTTCCCCAAACTACCAGCAAGGTTATTTATTGAGAGTCCAGACAGGGATGGCAGATCTGATCCTGCCTTTCTTTACAATCTCCAAGTGTCCCAGCAGAGCACCAAGCACAGCAACAGATTTATCATGGGCCAGAGGAGCCTCTGCACTATGAGCACCTTGCCAGATCTTGGGAACACTTAGGACAAAGCCATAGATGGACAAAGCAGCTGAAGGCTTCACAAAGCAAGAAAACAACAGAAGGTGGAGCAAGAAAAGTCAGTTCCCACTCAGAGTCCCAGAGCAGTGAGGCTGGAGGGGGAATTGCCCAGCACAGGGGGAAGAACTCACTGAAGTGCAGGGAATGAGCTTTAAAACAAAATTTTGCTGCCTGTCCCATGCATGCAGTGAGGATTAAGATGGTGTCCAAAAGGAAAAGCTCCAAGGCTCACTCTGAGTGGAATTGAGACAGAGCTCAGGTTGCATGGCTCATCTCACTGAAGGGAGGGTGCTGCAGCTTTCCTGGGATTCTCACCTACCTTGCCCTGGGCTGGAAGGTGCATCCAGGGCAGCAGCAGCTGCTCCAGGCTCAGGTGTGGCTGCACAAACTGACATGAGGCCACGAAAAACAAGAGTGAACTCCCACAGCAGTAATCAGGAATCTGATAAGAACTTACAGCCCACACTGATAACACCTTCTCTCCCTTGCTGAGAAAGGAAGAAGCTCTAAAAGCACATCCAAAAATGAACATTTTCAATTAAGTACACTTGCTGTATTGTTTACAGAAAATTTCCATGTTATTACTGTTAAATAGAGTGAAAAGTGAGACAGCTCATTTTTATCTCTTTTCCCACAGTTTGCAGCAGGCTGCCCCTCCTGCCTGAAGCTGGGTGCAAGTCACAAAGTCACAAAAAGGAGCAAGGTCCTCGCAGATATTTGCAGCAAGACAGGATGCCCATCATGAGCAACAGGAAGCAAAAACCACACACAAAGTGTTGGCCCATCAGTCTCTCAGGGGCCACGAGCAGGATTCTGCTGCTGTTTATTACAGACAAAGCAACCCATGAAATGTCCCAGAAATCCACCAGCGAAGCTTCAGCTCCAGGAAATCCACACCACTTTCTGTGCTTTTAGGGAAAGAATTTCACTCTGGAAGTGTGAAATGGGGATCCTGCTGTGGATTAACCTCGGAGCCCTGCAGGTGCTGCACAGGGTGAGGGTTTGTCCACTCACATCTCACACCAGCACAGAGACAACTCCACCCTCAGCAACTTTTAGGACTCTACAACACTCTTTATTCCAAAGCACTTCAGTGCAGTCCCTTGTGACAAGAGAACAGGCTGGGCCATCCTCAGCCAGGTGATTCCATGAGCATTATCCATGAGCATCATCCATGAGCACCATCCCTGCTCAGCTCAGAGAGCTCTGCCTCCCCCACTGCCCCAGGAGCACAGCAAGAAGAAAGTGTCAGGCGGAGAAAAGTCAAGTAAAAACAGTTTCTTCAGAGGAAATGAATCATTGAAGTGCACGACAAGGCTGGAAGCCACAGGCTGAACCACAGTCCTCCACGAAATGCACTTTGCTGCTGACAATGCCTTCAGTTCTTCCAGCTGCTGGGGGAGAGCAGCTCCCCTGAAGAGGAGGCAGGTTCAGAGAGCTGTCAAAGCTGCCGGGGCTGTGCCTGCAGAGGCAGCATCTCTGTGCCTGCTGCCTGGGGCTGCAGCAGGGCCAGCTGCTCCGGGGCAGCTGCTCGGGCTGCTTTTTGGGCTGGCTGTCTCCAGGAGCTGGTGTCTGCAGCAGGGACACAGGAACAGCCCCTCATCAGCAGGAAGCTGACAAAGGGACCCGGCTTTAGAAGGGGGAAGGCTCAGGGAGCACCCAACACACACACACACACACCACAGAATGTTTTAAGCACTGCAGCCTCCCCAGCCCTGGGAAACTGGCACCCAGGAGGAATCTACACTGGAGGTTGTGCCCAAACCCACTGGAGCTCCTGACCAGGCTGTGCCAGGCTGAACAAAACATTTCTAACAGGGAAACAGCTCTGGTTTCCAGAGAGATCCTTCCCAGCTCTACCAAGGGAAGCAAACAAAGGTGTCAGGCAGAATCTGACAGCATTGCCAGAGTTAATGCCCAAATTCAGGCTCTGAAAGCCCTGTGATTTTAACATCTGAGCCTAAATTTTACTTTTCTTAGGAAAAGCATCACATATTTGGGCTACTGAGCCAAAAATAAGAGCAGCCCTTGCTTTTCCTCAGCAGCATTTCCTGCCCATTTCTCCCAGAGCTGAATAGGAATGGCATCTCCTTCATCCTCAGTTTGTTCCCAAAGTCTGGCCAGCCCCAGACCTAGACTAAATCTTTATTTTCTCAGCTCACAGGGGATGCTGCTGTGGGGAAGCAATTTCAAGCTGGCCTGCCTGGAATGCCAAAGACATAACAACATGCCAAGAGCAGTTTGCTGAGCAGGAAGCTAAAAGGATACTGCAGACTTTTCTTCATGATTTAATTTACCTTCTGGATTTATTTCTGAATCACTGGTGTTCCCAGGTTCTTCCTTCAGAACTCCCACATCCTTTGCCCAATCTGCCCATTTAATTTCCTCTACTCTGGAGAGACAAAATGCAAGAAGACACTGATGCCTGGAATGCAGCAGCTCAAGCCAGATCTCTTTGTTCTGCAGCCTCCCAGCCCAGCTCATCCTGCCAACACCACCCTGATGGTTTGGCTGCAGCAGCAGCACCTTACTGAGCTTTTTTTTTTTTTTTAGCAAAGATCATCTGTAATCAAAGCTCCATGAGGTAAAATATCCTCTCCCCCTGCATATTGTCCACTGGTCTGGTTGGTTTCAAATTCTCCAGCTCAGGGAATGGTTTTTAATGGATCAGTTAATTCTCAAACCTCCAGCATGGCAATCACCAACAAATTTGGATGTAGCCAGGAGTGTGAGGCTGAGCCAGTGCTGAAATTCCCTCCAGGGTTCCCAGGCTGTGACCCCACTGGGGCTGGAGTGTGAGGGGGGAATGGTGACCTGTCTTACCTGAAACACCACCTCTCATCTTTCTTATTGAGCCCCACTGACATGAAGCAGCCAGACCTCCTCTTCCCACCCTGGCGCCACAGCCAGGCCTTCTCGATCTCCAGAATAGCAATTGCCCTCTGGAAGAGCAAAACCCACGTCAGAGAGGAACCAGGCACACACAGAGCCCATTCCCCTCAGAAACTGCTTGGGAATGGAGAATCCCCAGGGAACCCAACCCCAAAATGCTCCTGAAGGACTGCCTCAGGTTACCTGTGCAGAGAGCTGTAAGTACACCTCAAATACACCTAAAATACACCTAAAAATGCACCTAAAATTTGGGTGCAAATACACCTAAAATGCCACCTAAACTTTGGGTGCAAATACACCTAAAAATGCAGCTAAACTTTGGGTGCAAATACACCTAAAAATGCACTGCCAGGGTGACAGCTTCATGTGAAAGGCACAATAACAGCTGAGCTAAGGACAGACATGTGGCATTCACATTTTCTGGAAAAATCCCTTCACCCAGGATTCTTCTCCTGGGAAGCTGAGAAGCCTCAGAGAAAAAGGAAAACAATAATTATCTCATTTGCTTCTCCTGTGTTTTGCTCCTTTGGAACATATTTGGAGATCATTTATCCAACAGGTGACTGTTCCCTTGGTTTCTGCTGAATAATTTCTGTGAATTATTTTGTCTCTTTGGCCAACCAGTGCCAAGCTGTGTCAGACTCTGGAAAGAGTCACGAGTTTTCATTGTTATCTTTTTAGCCTTCTGTCTGTATCCTTTCTGTATTCTTTAGTATAGCATAGTTTAGTATTCTTTAATATAATATAGCATCATAAAATTATAAATCAAGCTTCTGAGAACATGGAGCCAGACTCATCATTCCTTCTTCTGTATCATTTCTGTATTCTTTAGTATAACATAGTTTAGTATTCTTTGATATAATATAGCATCATAAAATAATAAATCAGCCTTCTGAGAACATGGAGCCAGACTCATCATTCCTCCCTGCCACGAGGGCACCCTGCAAACACCACACAGGCAGGCACTGGCAGCTCTGCCCTGAGAGCCCAGCAGGGCTGTGGGCCTCACCTGCAGCTTCCAGACGCTCTTGCTGTAGCCAGAAATATCCGTGACAGTCTCGCTCATGAGGGCGATCAGCATGTTCAGCAGCAGGATGTAGGTGAGGATGACGAACAGCAGCAGCAGCAGCATGACAAAGTACCTGAACCTGGCGTGCTCCTGGAAATCCAGGTCCCCCATGCCGATGGTGATCTTGAAGAGCTCCAGGGAGACGCTGAGCAGCCCCCCGTACATGGCGTGGCTGCCCGAGCTCTCCAGGTGAGCCAGGGACTTGTTCTGGGACACCGAGGGGGCATCGCCCATCAGCGTCACCAGGGCTGCGAGGAAAACACGAGCTGAGTCCCCGGGACAGGGATTTTTGCAGCTCAGCCCACAGATAACCCAGAGAGGGCTCACCTGCAGCGAAGCCGAAGAGGAAGATCATGTAAACCAGGAGGAAGCGCAGCAGGTCTCTCATGATGGTCTGAAACACAAACAGGGGAAGTGCTGTGCTTCGTCTCACATGAAATCACCGGGGTGAGCTCACACATCACAAACCAGCCCTCAGGAACACTGACTGCAAGGTTTCCTCCTTTTATCCAGAGTAAAAAGCTGCTAATATATGTTAAATTACTTCCACAGGTAAATAACATCGTTGGCAGGTTAATCTGACAGTTTTTAGTTCTTTGAAGCAAATAAATATCCTGTTGGCTCCCACTATGACTGTTTCCAAATTGTTTCAACACACACACCCCTCTCCTTTCCACCTCCACTGGCTTTACACAAATGGTGACCAGAATTCTTCCCTGGCACCTCATTTCACCCCTGCTTTGCCTTTCCAGTCCCAGGTTCCTCTGTGGATCTGGAAACACTTCTCAGGCCCAGCTGAGCATCTCCAGGGAGCCCACACTGGTTTCCAGTGATGTTTGGAGTGGTTTTTGGCACACAGGCATCAGCTGCTGCCACCTGGGATGCTCAGCGCTGCCAAACGAGTGATTTCCTGCAGCTGCAGATGAAGACACTCACCTAACCTCATCCTGCAGCACCTGTGCTTCCACAGGACACCAATCCCAGCTCCTCCCAGCCCAAAGCCTTTCCCTGCAGAGGCTTTTGCCCAGCCCTGACCTTCTGGATCATGACGCTGTAGATGCCGGTGCGCTGGAAGCCGCGGGTGTAGTAGAGGGTGTTGACCCAGCCCAGGAGCAGGGAGAACACCATCACTGCCACGTAGTTCTCTGAGCTGGCTCCGTACAGCACTGCTGAGAGCAGCAGGGAGAAGGCCTGGATGAAGCTGGAGAGGAAACAAAAGGAAGTGGCAGTGGCTCACCTCAGCAAGAAGGGCTCCTGCAGGTCTGCTCTGCAATAAAAGAGGTTTGGGGAGGCCGAGAGGAGCACACAGAGCCCAGCCAGCAACAAAAAATGGCTCAGGACGAGAGGCAGCAGCTGAGAGGAGCACACAGAGCCCAGCCAGCAGCAAGAAAAGGCTCAGGATGAGAGGCAGCAGCAGGGGTGCAAAGAGAGGGGCAGAGGGTCTGGGTTTGCTGCTCCCCAGCCCTGTGGCAGTGCTGGGGCAGCTCAGCTGCACAAAGCAGCAGCTCCAAGCTGAGGCTGTGGCAGAGCCCAGGACTCACATCAGGATCTCGATGCAGCTGTCAGAGCACATGGTCTTCAGGGACTGGCGCCTCCTCCGCAGGTACAGGCTCTGGGGGAAAAGCCAGTGCTCCATTCACCAGAGCCAGCCATGGGAGAGAGGCAGGCCTGCCTGCCCTGCCCTGCCCCAGGCAAAGCTCTGCTCCTTGTGCTCCCCCTTTCATCTCCAAGATGCCCCATTTCATCCCTCCCAGATGAAAAAAAGCCTTTATTTATAAAGGGCAAGGATAAACAAGGGCTGAATCATGGCTCAGCCCAGTTCTTTATTAATAGCCTGCATTAAATGCCAGGGATGCATTTTAATGCCATAAATCGCAGAAGTCTCTCAGAATTATTTGCTGTTGTGGAACTGTGATCCCCCTCGCCCAGCAACCTGGCTTGTGCTGCCACTGCCAGACCACAGTGAGTGTCCCAGAGCAGGATTCCCTCCTGCACATCCTGATGTCAGGAGAACACATCCTTTTTTTTTTTCCCCTTTTTTCCCGTTTGACCATGAAACCAGACAAGAGATCCCCCTACCTGAGCAAAGATCAGATAAACGCCTCCTAACAAGATAATGATCAGTCCAGAGACCCAGAGGAAGCCTCCAGCTGTGAACTCCACTGGGAAGGAAGGCTGCAAGACAAAACCAAAACCACCCAAAGCAGTGGAGACGGGCAGAGGCAGTGATGGCAACTTTTAAACCCTGCTCCATCCATCCAGACAAAAAGACTGGGCCTACCTTCACCCTTAAGGGCTGATAGTATGCAATGGCTGTGAAGATGATCATGAATGACAGGTAGGAGGCAAAGCTGAAGTAGAACCTCTTGGAAGCAAAAGTTTCCCATTTTTGCTGGAGCAGTTTGTTCAGCGGCTCCAAAACCACCATCTTGTACCGGTTCTGTGGGGAAACAAGCGAGCAAAGTGCACCTGGGTGCCAGCAGGAATGGGAATTCACCAGAGGATGGTGTTTTTAAGGGCTGGAGCTGTGTGGATTCAGCTGGGGAGTCGTTAAGGGGTAATTCAGTCAGGTGTTTTAGTGTGAAATATTGCATAGAGGTCACTTCATTGAGGTATTTGAACAAACCGAGGCTTAAGACAACCAAAGGATCAAAATTTCTCTCAAATTATGAATGGTCAGAGCCATACCAAGCAGCCTCCAAACAACAAAATCTGCAAACACCCCCACGAATCACTCCTTTTTTCACAGAAACCACCACCTGAAAGCCCACATTCACGTGAAACGCTGCAATTACAGAAATTTTCACATTTCCACCTGAAAGCCCACGTTCACGTGAAACGCCGCAATTACAGAGCGGCACCACAAAAAAGTCCAGAAGAAGCCTGTGTGGGGAGCCTCACCGGGGTGTCACTGCTGTAGGCCAGGATCTCCAGCACAGAGTTCTCCTCGAAGCTGTCCAGGGAGGACAGGTCGTACAGGGACACGTGGATGGGGCCGTAGGTCCACTCGGTGAACTTGCGGGACAGGTGCCGGTAGCCGGGCTCCAGGATCTCCCTCTGGATGATGTGCCTGAAGATCTGACAGCAGCACAAGCACGTTCCTGTGCTGCACGTGCAGGAGGACACCCAAAGCAGCACGGCTGGCTCTGTGGCTCAGCCAGCAGCTGGGGATGGATAAAAGCAGGGAAGCAACCCAGGAGTGGGGCGGGTTTCAGCCTAGGGAGAGGGGACAGGGCAGGGACACTGAGGCTCTGCAGGACACAGCTGAGTGGCTCGGAGGTGCCCTCCTGTCGCCATGATATTTCCTGAAAAATCCCTTTGCCAGGATTTTTTTTCTCCTGAGATGCCTCAGAGGAAAAGAAAACCAACAATTATCTGCTGCTGTGGGATGCAACAGGTGCACCTTTGATTGGCCCATGTAGGTTGTTTCTAATTAATGCCCAATCAGTCAGCTGGCTTGGACTCTGAGAGTCACCAGCTTTTGTTATCATTCCTTTCTTTTCCAGCCTTCTGAAGGATCCTTTCTATTCTTTTTAGTACAGTTTTATGCTATAACTATAACTAAACTTAATGCTATATTTTATGCTATAAAATATACTATGCATAAACTATGCTATAGTTTATGCTATAACTAAACTTAATATATTATATTATATGCTAAACTTTCAGTATAGCCTATAATAGAATAGAATATTGTAACGTAATGCAATGTAATATAATAAATCAGCCTTCTGAAACACAGAGACAAGGTTCTCACCTCTTCCCTCACCCTGGGACCCTCGAACACCCCCCACCCTCCTTTGTGGTCCCCTGTGGCCCTGGCCCTGCCAGCAGCATCAGCACAGCTTGGCTGCGAGAAGCTCCAGCCCCAAACCCCACTGGACACCAAATAAGCCTGCAAATCCCACCATCCCTGGGATGATGCTCCTCAGCATCCCCGGGCTCCGCTCCGGCCGTGCCCACCTCCACTTTGCCAGTCTTGGCAGCCAGCTGCAGGGGATTCAAGCCGTCGTAGTTGACGATCTCCTCCAGTTTGCAGGCGGGGTCCAGCTTGACGCCCGCCTTCAGGATCTCCACGTAGGTGGAGCTCACGAACTTGGTGTTCTCCTCGGTGTCGTCCGCGATCATCACCAGGGCGTGCAGCACCGTGTTGCCCTGGGTGTCCTGCTCCTGCAGCCGGGCTTTCTGGTGGGGGTTGTTCAAGAGGTAATCCACCACATCCAGCTGGTTGGTGCAGGCAGCCAGGGAGAGGGGAAGCTCACCTGAGGGGATGGGCACACAGCATTTGGAGGGGAGGAGTGAAGGGGTGAAAGAGGAGTCAAGAAAGGGGGGAAAAGGCAATGCTAGAAAAATATGTTAAATATATAAAAACATATAAAATATATTTAAATATATTAAAATATCTAGAGAAAAATTAAATATATATAAATATTAAATATATCTAGAAATATTTAAGATATATAAAATATAAAAGTATATAATATTATAATATATAAATACATATAAATATATAAAAACATATAAAGATTCTATAAGAATTATATAAAATTGTATAACAATTATATAGAAATATAGAAAAATTATATAGAAATTATGTAGAAATTGCCCAGAATTTTATCACTGAAACACAGAACAGGTTCTGCCTCAGTGTCTCTGGATTCTGAAAGGCTTTTACAATAAACAATTACTCTGTTTCTGGGGCAGCTGAAGCACTTTCCCGCATTTCAAACTGATCTCTCAAATCTGAACTAGCCAAGTTTTGCTGTCTGAATCCACTCAGGATTAAAGACATAAACCCAAGGATGATGGAAATGCAGTGAACACCCCAGATATGAAAGGATTCTGCCTTTTAGATAAGCCAAGGGCTGGATTAAAGGGCACTGAAGATGGCACCAGAGGGGCAAACCCACCTAGAATTAGTGGCACCACACACAGCATGGCAATAAAAACCCCAAACTCACCAAAATAAAAGTAAACTCCTTCTTTCTTCTTCCTGAAGAACTCGCCGTGGGCTCTGGCGTGGACATCAGCCCCGTTCTCCACCAGCAGCTTCACCATCTCCAGGCTCCTCTTCTCGATGGCAATGTGCAGCGCGGTCTGGCCTGGGGCACAGCAAACCCTGTCACCCTGTGCCACTCCGGGGGACAGCAGCGATGTCACCAGGGCTGGCTGCAGCCTCAGGCCGGGCTGGCAGCTGCGGGCACCGTCAGAAATTCAGCAATTCCCCTGCCTGGCACTGAGATCCCCAGCGGCCACGGGAGGGTTGAGGCTCAGCCAGACAGAGCTCATTTAACAGCCACAGACCACTTCATTTTTACAAGTGCTTTTTATACTTTCCCGAGTAAATAGTCTCACTTCTTGGGCTATTAAAAGCATGTATCATTGCTGTTTTACAGAGCAAGGAGGGCTTAACTCGAGGCTGGAGGAGATGCAGCAGCAGAATTAGAAATAAAAGGTCAGTGTGCTGAGTGTGACTGCTCCAGTTCCCCTCTTTTTCCTTTTTCCTGCTCATCTCACAGGAATCCTTCCTTACCTCTGTAGAAACAGTCAGAGCAGGACACATTGACCAGCGGCCTGGGGTTCTGTGTCTTTTGGTCTATTTCCAGCAGGACCGGGATTGTGTCATTCTTCCCGTTTTTTAAGTTCAGCAGGGCTTTCATTAAGCAGGTTTTCCCAGTCTTTGCATCTGGCAGGGAGAGAGGATTGATGGGTCGTGGGTGTGCTTTGCACACAGCTGTAGTGCTTGATTCAGGGATCAAATATAATCTTCATTTTAAAGGTTTTTATCAGTATTTTTAGCAGCCCTAAGGCAAAAACCTTAGGATGTATTCAATTAATGACATTCTCCACCTTGGGGTAAATATAAGGAAAATAAAAGAAGACAGAGAAGGTGGAGAAAGCAAAAAACCAGGAGCACATTCCCCTGCTCCCCCTGTGAATAACAAACCATTCCAGGGGCAGGGATGTACCTGTGTACTCGGAATTGGTGAGGAATTTGGAGTTCCTCCTTAAGTACTCCAGCAAACCATCCAGAGCCTGGGGGCTGCCCCGGACCACGGCGCTGAACAGCCGGTCCCTGTCAAAGCGATTCGGGTCCTTCTGGCTGCGGGACAAAGGCAGCAGTCAGGAATTCTGGGGGGGATTCTGGAGAGGGGAGTTCTGGGGAGCAGGAACGAGCCACGAGCTCCGGTGGGACAGAGGAAGGAAGGAAGGAGACGGAGGAGGTTTTGTTGGGAGGGGAAAAAAAAAAAAAAAAACCAACACTCAAATGTTTTATTTTTGAGTCAAGGGAAAAACAGAGACAGCTATTTCCCAGAATTCTGCTAAGTGGCTGCTCTTTCCATCAGCTGGAGCTGTTCCCAGACCCAGCCTGATGTGCAGCCCTGGCAGGAATCCAGAGCAGGGGGAGCAGCCCAGGATGGCTGCAGGACCAGGCTCAGGCCCATCCCTGGGGGGATTTAGTATGGACCCTCTCAGTGTGGACTTGGGAAAATCCATATGCTCCCACCAGGCCGGGTCAGTGTGGATCACCTGGATCAACCCAAACTGGTCAAACACCCCCCAGTTACTCACTTGCTGACAAGTCCTGGCCGATAATTCAGATTAATCTTGATTTTAGGGGCAAAGTCACTGCTCTCCTTCTGATAAGGCGTCTCCAAGGGCTGTGGCTCTCCTTTCCTTCCATGTCCTGACCTTTCTTCCTTTTTGCTCGGGGCAGGTTTCTCTTCCTGGATGCTGTCATCTGTCTCCAGCAATCCTATGAGCCTGTTCCTCTGAGCTGGGCCTGGCTGCCCGTTTGTGAACTTATCCATTGCCAGGAGAGATGGTCCTGCAGACCACAAAGAGGTTCCCTGGGGGGGCACTAAACCTGCAAGGAGGCATGGGGAGAATTAACACGATTTCTTCACAAACTCCAAAGGCTTTTGGACACAAAGTTCATTCCCAGGTTGACCACGGGTCCCTCGGGAGGGAGATTTGATAAAACTCTGCATGGAGGAGCAGTATTTGAACAAAGGATCAGGGTCCTAAGTGGGGTTCCAGTGGAGGAGAGGTTTAGAAGCAGCTCATGAAGCAAAGGCAACTCTGCAGCACATCTGAACCCCCTGTGTGGGATGACCTCACCTGTTGGCAGCAGCACAGGTTCCTGACATAAAAGGCAAGGAAAGTGGCTCTTTAGGAGCGTGGGATCGTTGTTCTTGTCTCAGGGCAGCCAGCACAGGCACAGGCTGCTCACCAAGTGGCCAAAAAGATAAAGGTTCACTGGGGAACAGAGATGAGTTTGCCCACAGCCCCTGCTGGGAAGCTTTTGGCTGTCCAGACAGAGAAAATCACCTGCACAAACTGTCTGGCATTTCATCCTTGATGGGCAAAATGAGTGGGATCTCCTCAATATTTGGAGCTGCTGGTTATCCATGGGAGCACAGAACTGGAGCTCCCAGCTCCAGGACAAGCACAGGGCACAGCAGAGCCCCCAGCCTGCCCCCTTCTCTCCTCTGAGGCTTCCTGAGCTCAGCTTTGGCTCTTCGGACGCCTCTCTCTGTGTCTCTCAGGCCACACCCAAGGCACAGTGCCCAGGGCAGCGTTTCACAGGGTTTGGGAGGCAGAAATTGCACCCACAGTCACCAACCTGCGGCACAGCTCTGGTCAGCAGCTCCTTCTCATTCCCAGGCGCTCCCTCCAAAGGGTTAACAGGATTCCTCTGGAGAGAAATCTCCCTTGCTGGGGCTGCAGCCACACTCCATAGCCTGCACCAGCAAATGGACACACAACAAGAATTTTGGCTTAGGTTGGGGTGTGAAAAAACACAGATCTGGGCAGAAAACAGCCAGAAAACATCTTATGCAGCTGAGAGCAAAAATCCAAGGGCTGGTTGGGAGACAAACCGTAGTGATAACTGAGACACTCGCTTAGTCTGCGCCCTGGTGACAAACATTCCCCTGCACACACCCTTCAACCCGCTCAGACTCGCTGCCCTCCCCACAGCACTTACTGGGACGTGGGCTGAATCCTTTCGGAGGATATTCGCACTTCCACAACAGTCTGCTCGTGCTTTTCTGTCTTCCTCTCCCCAAAATCATTCCTCAGCTGCAGTTTCCATCTCTCCACAGCGCCCAGGAGAGTTTTTTACTGTCGGTCTTGCACAGACAGAGCGTCTGGGTTAAAAGCAAGAGCAAAATGGTCCTGTAAAAAAAGGACCCTCGGAGGTGCCCACCCGCTCTGGGGAGCACGGGGAGCACTCTCTGCTTGCCAGCCCCACTTGCACACCCCAAAAACCGAGTTCTTCCCCCGGAGCCCTCACCAAGCCCTGCTGCCAGAAGAGCTCAGCGCTTACCAGAAGTTGCTGCAAGCTCCACCCGAGAGCTGATCTGACAAGGAGTCCCAAGGAGTCCTTCAGAGGGGACACAACCTCCCGGCAGGAGCCGAGCCAAGCAGCAAGAAGTGTTAATGGGCACCAAGGCAGACCCAAAGTGATTTCCATCCATGGGTGGGAAGCCGCGCAGGGAAGCCCATGCTCATCCCAGCAGCCTGGCAGTGGCACAGCATGGGGCTCCTGGCTGGTCCATGAGAGAATCCAAGGCTCCTGTGAGAAGGAGCACCCCCAGAGCCTCGTGATTTACCCAACTGTGTGGCTTTTTGCAGAGTGAAGGAGGCTTGCACAGGAAATGACTGGCTGGATTTCTCAGCGAAGGGGAGAGCCAATGAGTGCAGTGCTCTTATATGGGAAAGCTGGCTGCCTACTGCAAACTCAGGATGCTTAACCCCTGCCTGCACACAGCCCCTGCCTCCCCCGAGCCCCACAAGGCTCCCCAGGAGCAGCACAAGCGCTGGGAGGAGCTGAGGCCAAGCTTGGTGTGGAAGGCAGCCCCAGGGACACGGGCTGAGAGTGCCACCAGGAGCAGGGGCAGCTGCTCCTCAGGGCTCAGGGCACTGCCCAGAGCAGCCCCGGGTGCTCCCCAACTCTCAGGGCACCGGTTACTGCATCTGCTCCCGGCCCTGGGTGTGCTCCAAAGGGGAAAAGATCGGCAGGGGCTTCCCCTGGGAGCAGGGATGTCCCCCCACCCCAGAGCTGACTGTTCTTGGGCCCACACACCCCAAAAATGCCTCACTTTCCCTTCCCAGAGCAGAGGAAGCAGAGGACAGCAGGGTCAGGTCCTGCAGGGTGACCCCAGCACCCCCTGGCCCACAGCCTTCCCCCAGGAATGCTGCTCCCACCTGAGATCCCCCAGGAATTCTGCTCTCACCTCAGCTCCCCCAGGAATGCTGCTCCCACCTGAGATCCCCCAGGAATGCTGCTCCCAGCTGAGCTCCTGGTGCTCCCCAAAGCCATTGATGTCACCCGGAGCCCAGCTGGGAAATGTCACTAATGAAAAAAACAGTGAAGAGCCCTTCCCATCCACACCTCACCAGCTGGGGCACGTTCCAGGAGGAATCCCAGAAGAGAGGTGGCCCAAAAGCAGGAGCAGGGCTGTCCCAGCAGGACACACTGAGCTCTGGCTGTGCCTTCCTCCTTCCAAACCTGCCCCGGGGCAGAGCAGAGCCTGGAGCAGCCCTCGGCCCCAGGATGCTGGGACACCTCCTGGCAGCGTGGCTGTCACCCACAGACACTGTCCCAGCCGGCTTTGAGTCAGCTGTGAGACCCCTCCCCATAAACACAGCAATCAGTGGCACCCCCTCCCCATAAATACCAATCAATGGCACCCCCTCCCTATAGGTACCAATAAATGGCACCCCCTTCCTATAAATACCAATAAATGGCACCCCCTCCCCATAAATACCAATGGCACCTCTCCCTGTAGGTACCCCAATAAATGGCACAGGGCCTTTCCCTCCTCATGGTTGTAGGAGATTTCAAGTTTTCAAGTTGATATCCTGTGTTTCAAAATGAAGCAGGTCTGGCGACCACACAAAGCTGCTTTACAATCCATGATGGATTCTTAATGATTAATTAAGACCCACAGAACAGCCTAAAAAGGAGAGATAAATGCAAGATCAGGTCTGATCTCTCCAAGCCCTCCCTCATTCCAGCCTTGCACTGATCCAGTTTGCTTTAGCTGTGTTTCACTTTATTCACTGTGATGCCAGCAGAGCTTCAGGAGCTCAGCTCACACTCACAGGTTTAAATCCTTTTGGGCTCCTTCTGCAGCTGTCCTGGGAGGCATCCCAGCCCTGCAGCCAAGGGATGAAATCAGCCCTCAGGAGTGCACCAAAACACAGCTCCCCCTGCACATCTGCTGCTGGCATCCTGCAGGGAGCAGGGGAATGTGCAGCTTGCTGGGAAAGGAATCGCTGCCAGCTGGGAGCTCACCCAGGGCAGCCAGGAGAAAAGCAGCACTTTAATTCCACCTGCCCTCAGCCTGGCTTTCCCTCTTGCTTTTTGGGGTTTTTGTGTGGAGGAACGTGGAGGAGTCTCACAATTGATTGTTTTACCCATGAAATGTGTCCGAGCTGCTCCTGTGGAAAGCTGGCAAGGGAGAAGTCAAACTGCCAAGTGAAATCTCAAATCAAGTGTTATTCGTTCAAATTATATAATATTATAATTTATTCATTAATAATAAAAGTGATCAAATATATTAATCTATTATATATGTTGTATATTATATAAATTATATTATCTATTCTATGTCTATATTGTAATTATTGATGAGTAATTCACAGCAGAAAAATCAATGACTGAAACATGCAAAAGGAAGCGTGAGGATGATGGTGGTGTTTGGAAAAGATGCAAACAAGAGCATTTCCTGAAATATATATTCTGTGTTCACCTAAGTTCCCATTTTTACCAAATACTGAAAAACATGATAGTCCTGTGTTTGATGCCATGTTTTCAGTATGCTGTAAATAGATGTTCAAAGTCACTTGTAATTTAGCTGCAGGATTGATCTGTGGCCACTCAGGTGTAGCAGCTCAAAATCGTCTTCACAGGATGAGGAAAACCTGCAATAATGACATGCAAGGGTGGAGAATTAAAATTCTCTCAAATACAGCAGGTAGGCCAGGAAAGGAAAAAATAGTTTCTTTTAAAGGTGTATTTTCACACTTGGGAAAATATCAAGTGTTTTTGCAAGGCCTTTTTTTTTTTTTAATTGTAACTGTTATGTAAAAGCCACACTGAAATGATGAATTTGAGCAGCTTCATTTCTTAGTTACAGATGGAAATCAGTACCTCAGCCAGTGCCCAATCTGAAACATAAATATTCTTAAATATAATCCCTCGTCAGAACTTGTCTGATAGCCCAGGGAACCCAATCAATCTACACACGAGTGTTTCTGGAACTGCAAGTCCCACTTCATAACATTTACAGGCTGCAATCGATATCCTTGGAGGGAAGCACCCAGCTCTCTCAGCCCTAAAATGGAAATATTTCCTACGTGATGTATCCCTTTCTGCAGGACCACAGCCTGCAGGAATGCTCTGCTGACAATCAGAGAGCAGCAAAGAGGAAATCCAGATGGAAAATAATCTGTTTGTGGAGGAACAGTGACATCCCGTGGCCACCGAGGCGGCCGAATTCCTGCTGCTTTTGAAACGGCCAAATTGGGCAAAAATCTTAAAAAACACCCCTGGCTGCTGTGGGCAAGGCTGCAGAAATACGGAGGGATTTATTCCCAATATTCCCAATCCTATAGGATTATGTTGTGGGGCAGCTGAGAAAGGGGAAAACCCCAAATGTACCCAAGCCCAGTATAATGGGTTATTTCATTTCTCTTTTTATAGGTGTAAGTAATTTTTTTAAAGCACAGAAGACAAAACCCCAAAATCTTGGCTGGTTTTTCTTTCTTGTCTTTTTGGGGTTTTAATGTTTTTAAAGGGAGAACAGACGAGAAATTAACTGAAGCAATAGGAAGAAAACTCAAAGGCCAGTCACAAAACTCAGATTACAGCAGGATTAAAAGATGTTACCAAAATCTCTTGTAAATATGGGAGCTTTAAGATTATTCTAACAGCATAGAGATTCTGGCTAAAACAGACTGAATTATTATTTTAGTTATGAATAGCTGTCTCTAAGCAGGCTTTTGAGGTACCACCATATTGTAGGAGTAAAAAAAAGTGTATTTTAATAACATCAATTATTTGTGTTGCCTGACAGCTTCCTTTGTTTTATGCTAATAACTTCGGTGTAAACACTGCATGTTCTACAAATCCATATTCACATTTCCTTGTGATTCATACACGTTTCCTTAATTTACTTAAATTGCAAGGATTTTTTTCTTATTAATGAAGAAATCCTTGCAGTCATTTCCTGGAGCAGCCCGGGTACCAGGGGAGGCAGCTCAGCTGGGCTCAGGCCAAAAACCAGAGCAGAGGGACCTGTGCAGAGCTCTCCTGTCACCTGCCCGGGGTCCCTGTCCCTGCAGGGCACCCCAAACCCCAGCAGGGAGATCAGGAATGTCCATTTATTCCATACCCACCCCAAACCCCAGCAGGGAGGTCAGGAATGTCAATTTATTCCATACCTACCCCAAACACCAGCATGGAGATCAGGAATGTCAATTTATTCCATACCTACCCCAAACCCCAGCAGGGAGATCAGGAATGTCAATTTATTCCATACCTACCCCAAACACCAGCAGGGAGATCAGGAATGTCAATTTATTCCATACCTACCCCAAACACCAGCAGGGAGATCAGGAATGTCAATTTATTCCATACCTACCCCAAACACCAGCAGGGAGATCAGGAATATCAATTTATTCCATACCTACCCCAAACCCCAGCAGGGAGATCAGGAATGTCAGATTATTCACTGCCCACCCCAAACCCCAATAGGGAAGTCAGGAATGTCAATTTATTCCATACCTACCCCAAACCCCCACAGAAATGTCAGGAATGTTGTTGGACTGAGCTCTTTTTTGACTTACTCTTCTCCTATTTTTAGTCTCATTTGAAGGGTGAGACAATACAGATGTTGCATACTATACAAACCTTCTGTCAAATTTAAAAAACTTCCTACAAATCTATTTCCCACAGAATGTCAGTTTATTCAGTGCTCACCCCAAACCCCAGCAGGAAGATCACTTTATTTGTGTTTATTCACTTTATTAATGTTTATTCAATTTATTCAGTGGGGCTGTGAGCTGCTCAGGGAGTCCAGGCAGGGCTGAAGACACCCAGCCCAGAGAGGCAGGAATGGTTGGGGCTGGAAGGGACATTTGGGGGCCACCCTGAGGTGATTGCCCCAAATAATTTCCTTTATGGCCTTTCAGGCCCTCACAGAAGTGCCTGCACAGCCCCTCTGGGCACCCTGCCGGGTGGTCACACTGCAAAAAGCACAAAAGCAAAACAGCAAGTGCAGGAAAACTCAAACTAAGGGAATTCTCTTGTGGCAGAGACAGCAAATATTTACAGAACTTTGTATTTCTGCAAGCTCAGCAGACAGAAAAACAAGTCCTGCTCCTAAAGAAAAAAAAAAAATCTAGTAATGGATGTAAGCCTCAAACCCACACTGAACTTGCAGTGTGGGGTTTCCTGTGAGAACAGCAACTTTTTGGTTGTATTTCCCACGAAGTGCAGCACTTACCACAGATGCCCAGTGCTGAAACCCAGCAGGAACAAACCCGAGTTCCCGGGACAGCAGCTCCGCAGGGATGACAGTGGCCGAGGTGGCACCGAAGGGGTTTGGGGACAGGGCAGCAGCACGGCTGTGCCCCCTCCCAAGGTGAGCAGCTGCCAGACCCCAACAGCTGAGGACACCGACAGACACCCCACAAGCTGGGAGTGTTTTTGGGGAAGGGCAGATGGAAATTGCATCCCCTTCTGGACAACCAACTGCAGTGGAACCACCCCAACCCCACTTGTGCGAGTTCCCTTAACCCACCCATAAAAAACAAACCCTAACCGAGACTGTAGTGGGAACTCCGTCCCTTTCTGGCATTGGTGGATTCTGTAGAATTTACCAAACCAGGCAGCTCTTACACTGCTCAGTCACCCACTGCCATCTCCCGTCCTCCAGCTGCTTGCCTGCAAAAATCAGCCTCTGCTGGTCTGGGGGAATTCCCTCCTTATCCTGGATCTTGGCCTTTACGTTCTCAATGGTGTCACTGGGCTCCACCTCAAGGGTGATGGTCTTGCCAGTCAGGGTTTTCACGAAGATCTGCATGCCACCTCTCAGGCGCAGCACCAGGTGCAGGGTGGATTCTTTCTGGATGTTATAATCAGACAGGGTGCGACCATCCTCCAGCTGCTTCCCTGCAAAGATCAGCCTCTGCTGGTCAGGAGGGATACCTTCCTTATCTTGGATCTTGGCCTTCACGTTCTCAATGGTGTCACTGGGCTCCACCTCAAGGGTGATGGTCTTGCCAGTCAGGGTCTTCACAAAGATCTGCATGTTGACCTGCAAGACGTGCAAGTGCGTCAGCTATAGCCGCTTAGTCAAGTAAAGCCTTCAGTAAATCCAAAACAAAGGAATTACCGTTGCTATTCCCCATCAAAGTTTTTTACTTGGGTTAGAAGAAACGCGAAATTAAAAGGTAATTTTCCAGTGGGACTAACTAGATCTGGTTTTGAGGCAAGGTGATTACCGTTGCTATTCCCCATCAATTGAAGTTTTTTACTTGGGTTATAAGAAACGCGAAATTAAAAGATAATTTTCCAGTGGGACTAACTAGATCTGGTTTTGAGGCAAGGTCTGCTGAGTTCTTTAAACAGATTACTCTCGTTACAGGACCTGCAGCCCAGCCCTCCTTTATTTCCGCAGTGCAGCAATGCGGCACCGGAGCCCCCAGATCCCCCTCACCTCCGGCAGGGCAGCACCGGACCCCCACGGCCCGCCCGAGGCAGCGATGCGGCAGCGCAGCCCCGAGCCGCCCGCAGTGCGGCAGCGGGGGGAGCGCTCGGCCCGCCCCGCGGACCCGCCCTGCGGCAGCGCCGCCGCTCCCCCGCCCCGGTAGTGACTCACAGCCGCCTTCCGGCAGCAACCGCGCGGCCCGCGCCATCTTCCCCGCAAGGAGGCCTCCTCCCCAGGCCAGCCCTGGCCTGAGCCCCCCCTCACGGCCGACCCAGCTCTCACCGACGCGGTTCGGAGCGCTACGCAACGCTGCGCAGCTCCGCCGCCCGCTCCCTCCGTTACCCTGCTGCACACCGCCCGGCCCGGTCCTGCCCAGAGCACCTGGCCCGCCTTCCCCTCCCCGCACCCCCAATTCCCCCAGCGCACTCACGTCTGCGGCCCTGAGCGAAAAATGCGTAAAGTTTCCAGCGGCGCTAAACCTCGGATCTGCCGAGTGACGCACACCCGCCCTTATTTATAGTGCTTGTGGCCACGCAGGCCCCGCCCACCAAAACTAACGTGTCCATCCGCCTCCCAAAGTAGTCCCCAGGAAAAGATCCCTGCTGTGGGGAGCACTCGCCTTTTCCCCGCTCCAATCCCTCTTCCGCAGGCAAAGGGGTCCCAGAGTTTCAGCGAGGGGGATCAGACCCTACAAAATCGGCAAATTTCTGAGGGTGCGGATGGATCTGAGACCGTTTTTCGCCGCGGCGCTGCGACCAGGCGTTGGTGGGAAGACCGGGAAGTCTGGCGGTGATTGGTGGGGCGGACCGCAGAGCGGGCGCTGATTGGCTGCTCGGCAGGGGCAGTTGGCGAGGGGCGGGGGCGGCGGGGGCAGGGAAAGCTCTGGAAGGTTCGGCGCTGCTCGGCGCTGATTGGTTCGCGGTGAGGTCACGCTGTTGCTGAGGGGGAGCCGCCTAGCGGGGCAGATTTCGGCCGGGGGGGAGCTGCGGCCATGAGGGCACAGGGAGGGGGATTATGATGGGGGGTGGGATTAATGATGGCCATAGGAACGATACTGGGGCTTCTTTAGCTCCTGCCTGGATCCCAGCAGTGCTGAGGGAACAGCCTAGCACAGACTTGGGGGACAAGTGCCCTGAAAAAAGGGGGGTGACCCTTGGTGCCAGTGTTTTATGCCCCACTGCGGCCTCTGACCAGCCCTTTCCCCAAGATGGAGGAAAAAAATGGCATTTTTTTTTCCATGGAAAAGCCCAGGACAGGTTGCAGGGCTGGTCCTGGCCTATAAAGCAGAGAGAAAAAGCAGAAGTGAGTTAGCAGGGTTGGAAGAACAGCATAATCCAGGAGGATTATGACAAACAGGAGGTTGGTGGCTCCTGGGTGCGACACGAGCGCGTCCCCTCACGCGGCCCAGCTCCGAGCTGCCCTGGAACTGGCTGGAGCTGGCTGAACAGGTAATTAATTCTCTTGATGTGAGCCTGCAAAACAAGCCCTGGGTTGAAATGCTGACATTTGAAATTCAAATGGTTGTTTACTCGCCTCCAGAACAGGAAGCTTTGGTCGGTTATGAAGCAGGCTCCGTCTGTGAGCTGATGTGGAAACGTGCCTCGGGTTAATTAAACTTCATTATACCTTTCAGACTGGCTCTGAACTCATTTTGTATTGTATTAAAGATGGAGTGCACAAAATCCAAGATGTTTTTTGTGTTTTTTCAACAGCTTTATCTGCTGTTCCTTCAGTGAAGCCAGATGACCTTGTTAAATCTCCACTCACAAAGCATCAGCACGTGTCTGACTGGCAAGGTTCACTACAGAGTTGCTCTATTTCCCTCTAAAAAACCCTCAAACCCAGACAAAAATACAAAACCACAAAAAAAAAAAAAAAAACCAAAAAAAAAAAAAAAAAAAAAAAAAAAAAAAGGCAAAGAAAACAAAAAACCCCAACAACAAAATCCGTTTGCTTTCCTTTCTCCTAACAGGGTTTCTTGCACCTCCTGGTTTACAGTAAAAAGGAAATAAATCATCCTAACAATAATTACTCAAAATGCAGGAACAGGAAGAGGGAAAAATGGTAACTGGAAAGTTCAGACAGCTCCATAGCTATGACCAACCTTGGAAATATTATTTTGGCTACATAAATTTAGGACAAAAGGCAGAGTTGGGCAATGTCACGATGGTTTGCTCTGTGCTGCCAGTTCTGCTCAGTGTTTCTCCACGGGTTTTGTCTGGTGGTGCCAAGGTGGCTGAAGGTTTGCTCCAAGGCTGGCCTGTGCTTGTTGCATATCCCAGGCACTCTTCCCAGAGGAAAGGCCACAAGTGATTCATATTTACAAATACGAAAGGCCACATCTGTAAAGCTGGAGATTAATGTAAAGCCTGGACAGTGTTAAAGCACATCACGTATTTATTAAGGATTTTAGGGTGCATATTTGTCTTTTTAACGTTGCTCTAAATGGAGAAAGAGGAATTTCTGTAATTTTTCTTTCCTTTCTGTGTAAACCAGAAAGCACAGGAGCCCTCTCTTGTTTTTCTTTTTCCTAAATATGGCTAAATCTATGGTGTGGCTGCACAAAGCAATGCATTTAACAAACATTCTACTCTGCCTCTAGTAGCTCTTGGTGAATAAAAACCATCGAGCAGCTGACTCTGAACTGTATATAAATAAATGCAAAGCTGAAAACCCCAGAAATCTGTATCTTGTGACTGCTCTGACCACAGGTGGCTACAGCCTTTGCCAGGGCACGGGGCCTGCAGTCGGGAACACACATTTCTTTTCAAAAGTGGGTCACTGGGCAGTGGTACAGAGCTACCTACTTTCAGGAGAGAAGAATCTGGGGTCAGGGAAATGTTTCCAAGGAATCTGTACATTCTGGAACACAAGCTGGGTCTGGTTTTTATGTAGGCTAATGTCCTAGCAACGAGGTGTCACTTTTACATGAGGCAATCTGTTTATCTTTAGCTACCAGGTTTAGCCTGGGACAGCCAGCCAGGCCATCACAGGGTGTTTGGCAAGTCAAGTTACTCTTCTTTGTTCAGACAAAAATAGGGCTGCTTGCCACAGGCAAACAAAATATAAATATATATATATATATATTTAACATATTCCTATCTCATAACATTACTCACACCTGCCTCTCACTGTGTATGATGCAGTATAATTACATTTACAGTTGTGGAGATAAATATTGTCTCCCTGTAGAAGTGCAGGAAGGTCCAGGCTTGGCTCAAGTTCCACCCACGAGACAAACAGACCCGTGGCATGTCACTGCTTGTCCCCAAGCTGCCAGCCTGGAGGGTTACACAAATAGTGAGTCAGAATTCAAAGTACTGTGAGATTGACTGTGATATTCTGAGATTACCAAAAAAAGACAACTCCCTCGGTTTTGTTTTTATAGCTTTATGCTAAAAATAAATTCACTAAACAAAGTTTTTAACAAGCTACCGACTTCGGGCGCTGAAAGAGGAAAAAGTTTAAGAAAAACAAATAGATTGGCAGTAAAAAGATGAAAATTAGTGATACTCCTCTGTCTCCCTGTTTGTCTAAAGTGTATTTTAGCTTTGTAGGACACATGGGATTCAGCTTTCAGATCTGTGCTGCCACGATAAACAGGCTTGGGCAGCTCTGGGTGACCACAGGGACATGTGACAGCTGTGCTGGAAGGAGCCGTCCAAAGGGGATTTTGTAAAGGCTGACATCCCAGGTTTGTGCCTGCGTGGTGTGCCAGTGAAAGCAACAGCTTCAGCTAATAACTGGGTCTGTTCTGCAGCTCCTTGTCTGCATCTCTCCCTCTGCCTCCTGCCCGGGAATGGTTTGGATGCCATCCAAGCTGCAGTGCAGGGAGGGAGCTGCTTTGTTCACCTCCTCTGCTGCCTCTGAGCACGTTCAGCTTGTGATTTCTGGGGTGAGGTTTTCCAGCAAAACAGCAGAGAAGTTCCTTGGGAAACAGGCAGACAGAAGAAGAAATGGCCGAAGAAACAAGTCCTAAACCGCTGTTAATCATTGTTAGTATGTTCAACAGAATTTCTGTAACAGTGAACAAAAACAAACTCTGTCAAGGCCGTTCTGAGCAGCCCGGGGGTGTCACCTCCTACATTTTGTTTTCAGATCCAGCTTGGGTCCTTTGATGGTGAGGAAAACGTCTGGAATGTTTCCCCCTCCACCACAGGGAGACTAAAACCCAAGCACTGCCATTTTCCCCCCTGAACAAACCACGTACTTTGAACCACCTCAGTTTTTTTAAGCGTGCTGTCAGCTGTACAGAACTCCTAGTTCTCTGCTTATGAGATATAAAAAACATCCACAGTTCCTAATTCTCTTTCACCCACCAGCATGTAGCTGCTTTGGGGATAAAAATGCTCTCGCAGGCAGAATTTCAAGGCTGGCTGCGAGCCAGGGCTGCAGAGCTGAGTCATTGTTATACAAGCAGAGCTGAGTGGCACAGAGCAGCCCCTTTGTACTTTAACACTGAACACGTCAGCTGCTGCTGGCCTTTCAGCATCACAAGACACCTACACAGAACCAACTGTAATTTACTGGACTTTTCCTCTTGTGCATCCCGTCATCGGTCTGGATATTTCTTCCTTTTCCATTTTGCCTCTCAAGCTTAACAGCAAATGCATTTTTCATCAAGCTGTTGGCATTTCCTCAAGCCTGGCAAACATTGCATCAGCTTTGGAAGCAGTGAAATGAGAGCTGGTAACTCTGGGTACTGAGAAGGTGCTGCCCAGGTACACCGACAATACAACATTTGATTGAAATTTGACTGAAATTGACTGAAATTTAGGGCTTTCAGCTCAGAATATCTGTGACATTTATCATCATCTGGAGTTCTACTGTAAAGTTCTGGAATTGATTATTTATGTGAGACTCAGTTTTGTGTTCTGAGTCCTTAGTGATGAAATATGAAACTAATGAAAAAAGAGAAACAATTTCTTTACTATGGCATTTTGCACTTCCATTTTTGTCCTCCAGTTCTTTATTCTGAGATATCACAGGGGAACAGAATTTAGCTTCTCAAAACAGCTTCTGCATTTAAAATAAAGTGAACTAATTGTGGAGAGGCATGGAGACTGACAGATTTGCAGATATTACATAGACAAACTCACTCCAGTTTTCTCCTGGAACTGCATTTTTTTGAGTGCTGGTGGGTTATTTGTGTGAATCGACATAACCAGCCCCTAAAATTAGTTCCAAAAATTACCCTCTAGCTTTCAGTGTGTTGAGCTCAGTGTTTTTGGGACAGGACAGACCCTGAGTGGTGCTGGCCATGCCCGAGGGGAGATGAATCCCTGCTGCAGCCAGCACAGGCTCAGTTTCAGTGCCTTCCCAGTTTCACCTCAGTGACATTTTCCTCCCAAAATACGAGGTGACTGACATGTAATCTGGCTTGACCAAAGCTCTGGGAGTGGCTCAGATCAGGAGCAGCATGTGAATTTGTCACACAGGGTGTATTCTTCCATGAGGGTGAGTAACCGGAGCAGAGGTTCACATAAGGGATAACAGGAAACTGTGACTCCGTGCCCTTTCCTACCAGAGAGGTGCTGAGCCACAGGATTCTGAAGCAAATCCTGGCATGTGCCATCTCAGGAGGCAGCCTTAACACCAGAGTCACATGTTTTTAAAGCTCTTTTCCAGACCAGAGTGCTGATGGATGTTTATTCATCACTGTCCTGCTTTGCCATGTTCCTGGCTGCCACAGGATCCTTTGGTGCCTCTTTGCCTCTCAAGACTCAGCTCACTTGTTTACGTCTTTCCCCTTCTTAGAAAGGACAAGACATTAAGTTCTGTTGACTACAAATTCTTGATTACATGTCAAACAAAAGGAGTTTCCAGTCCTGCAACACTGAGCACAAAGGTTCATCTTTGGAGTGATTATTTTTTTCCCCAACTGAATGTGACTTGGACACTTCCAAGTATTGTACTTTTCCCAGCATTGATAGTTTTACTTGAGAAACAGCAAATTTCAGTGTTCAAGGATAACCTTCTGTAAGACATTTACCACTATAGGGGGTGATTTCACATTTTCCTATTTGGTTATTGTTGTTGTTATTTGCTTGATTGTTTTGGTTTTTGGGGTTTTTTTTTTTGGTCTGGTTGGGGTTTTTTGGGGTTTTTTTGGGGTTTTTTTTTGTTTTTTTTTTTTTTTCTTTTTAAGGTAAAAATTTATTTTTACCTTATTTGCAAGACTTTGGTAACAGAATTAGTGAAAAGCTAAGTGGGAATCCTGTTAGAAGCCATTTCTCTGCAAAGCTGCCACAATGACTTCAAACCTCAGGAAAGCCTAAACACATCCTGTGCTGTCACAGCAGTGCTGTGTCTAAATGAGGGCTGTTCATAGCAGAGAAGTGAAACACCACAATTCCAGCAGCACCTGAGCACCTTCCCATCCATGAACCTGTGAGGCATCATGTTCAGAATGAGAGGGGAAACCTCGGGCTCATGCCTGTGGATAACTGGCATGCCTGCCCTCAGCCCTGGAATCAGAAAATCATAGAATCCTTCAGGCTGGAAAAAACTTTGAAGATCATCAAGTGCAACTGTTAACCAGCACTGCCAAGGCCACCACTGAACCGTGTCCCCAAGTGCCACATCCAGCAGTTTCTCCAACACTTGCAGGGCTGGTGGCTCAAGCGCTTCCCTGGGCAGCCTGTTCCAATGGCAGAGGGCGGCCAGCAGGACCAGGGCAGTGACTGTCCCTGTGCTGGGCACTGCTCAGCCCGCACCGCGAATCCTGCGGCCAGTTTTGGGCCCAGCACGAGGGACATGGAGGGGCTGGAGCGCGTCCAGGGAAGGGAAGGGAGCTGGGGAAGGGGCTGAGGGAGCTGGGGGGCTCAGCCTGGAGCAAAGGGAGCTCAGGGGGGACCTGGCATCTCTCTGCAGCCCCGGCAGGAGGCTATGGCGAGCTGGGATCGCTCTCTTCCCCAGGTAACACGGAAGGATGAGAGGGCCAGGGGAGCTTTAGGGTGGATATGAGGAAAAGATTTCTTTACTGCGCGTTGCCCCCGTTGTACCCCAGCCCCTCCCGGTGCCGCTGTGTCCCGGCCCCCCACGTTTCCGCCGTGTTCCCTCATCCCCTCCGTGTTCCCGTAGCCCCTCCCGTAACCCCTCCCGTGTCCCCTCAGCCCCTCCCCGGTCCCGCCGTGTCCCCTCACCCCTCCTGTTTCTCCTTCCGTGTCCCCTCCCGTGTCCCCTCACCCCCTTCCGTGTCCCCTCAGCCCCTCTTGTTTCCCCTCCCG